>NC_139515.1:52527581-52907581 GCF_947247035.1 Vipera ursinii
TGTGCAGAAATATATTATGGTTAATTTTGGGGAGACCTTCACAACAAAGAAATGACAACTGGCTTTTGTGAAACACAATTGTTCAAGAATAGTGATGGATGTTAGAGGAAGATACATATTATCTTTATATCAATTTTGCTCAAATCTAACAATGGCTACATTGGAAGAGGACAGTGGAAATAAGAAGTGGAGGTCAAAACAGTAAAAGTTTGAGATATGCAGACAATGCCACTACATTAGCTGGTATTGTTTTTGGATTTAATTGTAAGAATAAAAAATGGAAAATTTATCCTAATATTAAATACTAATGCCAACCAATATTGTCAGTGAACTCATAGTTTATGGCAAAGAAGTGAAGATAACAGATAATGCATATATTTGGCAATAAATATTTTTTTAAAAATTCAGTAACTATGTACACCAGTTTAAGACATTGAGAAAGTATGAGCTCAAACTATGGATGTGGGGTACTAAGAATACAACAACATATTCAAGAACTAGTCAACTGACCCTAAGTCAAATAAAGGATAAGAACTTCCTTGAGCAAACAAAAAATTTTTTTGGTCATTAGAAAAACTTCTTGTACTACCTTTGTCACGGTTGAAAAAGTAGAAAGCTGAAGAAAGGGAATAAACAGTATATTGTATGGACCAAAGAATGTATTCTCAAGTGTATTCTCACAAGAAATATGGTTTTATTATTGGAGACAGTTTATGATAATGTACCATTTGTGCACACGGAACCACATGACCACGGAGACGTCCTCGGACAAGTGCTGGCTCTTCGGCTTTGAAACGGAGATGAGCACCAGCCCCTAGAGTCGGAAACGACTAGCACGCATGTGCGGGGGAACCTTTACCTTTACCATTTGTGCAGTTTCCAGAAGTCAGAACTAATTAGCACATAGACATAATTTTCAAGCTTTCTTTTCTGCTTTAAAAAATGGTGCTTTTGAGGTATTATCTCCTTTATCAAAAAATGGAAGCCTGTGAACTGAATGACTGAGTAGCAAAAGCAAAAAATAGATGTACCAATACATGAATTCAGCATACCACACAATGGGAATGTTCAGCAAAATGTATTGTTTAGAAACAAAACTACACATATTTTTGAAATACATGCCTTAAAATGAATGATAAAATGTCACCAGTACATAAAATGACACACATACAACATCCAAATCAAACAGAAACAAAACTGTGTTTAGGGCTATTTCTTTTCTCTCTGCATCTTACTGCCTTAAAATGGCATACAGCTTTCAATGTTTACTTATGTACTCAAGGAAGATTCAGATGCAGGTTGAAAAATTCATTTTGGTACCATTATTGTTCATTACTTGTTTCATAGTATTTCTAAGCCATTATGATATATAGGCCATTATTTCCAGCAGAGTGTATGAGAAAGAGTACAAATTGTTTGACAAAACCCAAGACTGATTCCTTTGTACGTGATACATGTACAAGAAGGGCAAGTGTTAGATCATGACACCTCCATTGTCTTACTAGTTCATGCCTTGCAGATGTTGCTGATTTATACAGCTTTCCATCATATTTAATCAAGTACTCTAAATAATAATAAACTAATACTCATTGTGCAGTGTATCAATTCATGTTTTCAAACAGCTGTGTAGTACTTACAATTAACAGGAATAAATGCTTCAGAGCCCACAAATCCTTTGGTGGTCAAAATGCCAATGATAGCAGCATAACTGAAACTCCACACCTTTTGCATGTTGATGTTGTACATACTATATATAGAAAGAAATGGGACTTTGATAGCACTGCCACAACTGCCATCCTAATTTTGTTGATAATCCTCCCTGCCCCACAGGAATTGCTGCATGGTCCATTGATGGGCCACATCTGCAACTTTCTCAAGCAGCTGCACTTTTAGCAGAGAAACCTTATGCCTAATGGCACTTTATTTTCAGCTAAGTCAATGCCGATTTTTTCCTTAGATTTAAGTAAAATAATCTTTTGTTTCACAGTCTTCCGTTTCAGAAACATTTCAACCTAGAAACAAGCATTAGATTATAAATAATCATTTCAGTATTCATGTAATCACATCTGTGTATGAAAATATATAGGCTGAATATTTTAATTTGTGAACATTTGTATGCCAGTGTCAGGGTTTTGTATGATTTATAATAATACAATAAAACAACTCTAAACTATTCATAAACACAAATTATTAAAATCATTATTTAATAATAAAATTATTAAACAATTACATCAGGCAGATCTGACTCCCCTTTAGAGAACCGTTTTCATCACAAAATTTGTGCACCAAATAGACATAAAAGGAAACTGTACCGTAAGCATTAATGTACAAGGGACAATAGGATGCAATTATTGCCCTGTTCACCGCCCTGAGTCCTTCGGGAGAAGGGCGGTATACAAATTAAATTATTAAATTAAATTAAATTATTAAATTATTAGTTATTCATAAAATGTGGTAGAGCGGAGTGTCTAAAGTAAGAATTGTAATAATAATTCCAAAGGCAGTTAAAGTTCTACAGGACTAAATATTAATTCCATTTTACCATGAAGATTTAAATTTAATTCAATATTTTCCTTTTTGCAACCACAGTTACCAAAAGAAAGTTAACAAGATGATGATAAATTGTCATGCTGAATTTCATTTAGCTTAAATTACATGTTATATTGGCAAATAAATGCACAATAGTAGATTGTACTTCTATGGGATTAAAAATCAAAACACAAAGGATGAAAGTTATGGCCAAAATCTAAAAAAACTTTGCAACTAACTTTCTTATCACTAATTTCCATGTCATGTAGAATGGTCCTTCACAACCAGCTACATAATTGTTATTTGGAATGGGTAGATTTTCTTCTCACAATACTAGAATATAAGGAACACCAAACTAAACTGATTAATAGTAGATTTTAAATAAATAGAAAAACTTTACACAAAAACTTTACTGTCTTCCCTTAATTGTTGCTCTCTACATGTACTGGATTTCCAATTTCTATAACTCTAAGCCAGTATTCTGGCTGCAGAGCAGTAGAAAAGTCATAAAAAAATAACAGGGTATGCAATCCTTTAAATTTAAGCCAGTTTCTTTTTACATTATCTAGAACATATCCATAATTAACAACTATTATGTGGAAATTATTTATTTTAGCATTGCAATGTGCCATGTCATGACAAAATGTTCTAGGAGACTCTGTAATAGAAGGTTATAGCAAACAGGATTTATTTTGACATTTTGTTTTTTATAACATAAAACTGGAATCCTTTGTCAGAGGAAGTTATTAACTGTGTATGCAACTGTGATGTGGACAAAATAGAAATATTTCAGAATTTCATCTGTTTAGCAAGATGAAAACACCAGTTGAAATAAAAAGAAAAGATGTAAGTATTTAAAATGTACTTTTGAGTATCTTTTTAACTACAAAGTCATTCATTCACAAAAATGATTTTGGATTCCTGAATGATATCCCCAAGACTAAATCTGCTCAGACTGAAGGATATTCTCAATATCAAGTCTCTTGTTTATTTTATTAAAGTGGCACAATGCCTACAACTGGACCATCATTTTATGCTAGATTCTAAAGCAGTTAAATTCTGGATTGAAAATTAAACCAATTGTAAATGGTTCTGCCAATTCCCCTTTTGTATTTCCAATTCCCTATTTTATGCTATAAAAACCAGAAATCCTTCATGTTATTTCAAAAGAACAAAGTGGATTCAAACACAACAAAATGGAAAGCTATCAGATTGTTGCTTCATCTTGTAGTATATATTGCTGCTATATCAATATATGCAGTTTAGATTATTATCTAATGTTGAGACTATTCTGTTATCGATTTTTGCAAGGGTTAATTTGTCTTAAATATTAATTTGGTTTGAATCCATACATTTAACTAAATTTGATTCAAATATTTCAAATTGAAATCCTAATGAGGTACATATCACAAAGTAAAAGGTCAGATACAGAACAGGCTATATATTCAGAATAAAATTATGTATTTCAAGTAAAATATTTTCAGAGATTTCAGTCCCCATCCAGAGACAGATAAACAGCATATTTATTTATTTAAGTTACATCAAATAAAATGAAAGTAAGCCTTACAACCCGGAAAAGCAATGTGGGGTCAGTAATTAAGAAGCAGTAATGACTACTTTAATAAATAATGAAATTTTGTTGCTTTCATAGTAGTAACAAATATCCTTGGTATTAGATTACACTTACTATTAAGATTCAATGTACTGCAGTCAACAGGACTGAAAAAGTTAATTTGTGAGTAAATTAAATGTCTCCTTGAGGTATGACCTATAGAATTCACTCTAGAGTTTGGACATTCAAATAATGATGATTACCATTAAAAGAAAAGAAAATCTTTCCAAATAACACGTTTAAAAAATAACAACTATAATGAATCATACACAACTGAGATAGTTTGAACAATTACATCTCATTCTTCAATGTATGTTGCAGTTACATCATTCCCCCAATTACATAAATGCTACCTTTCCAAACCATACTTCTTATCCACTTACAAAATAAGAATCTGAAAATAATTACTATGTAAAGTATCAGCATAAATAGTAAATTCTCTAAATAGGATAAAGGACAAACCAAATAGAAAATGAATGATAGTTGGATACAATATGCAAAATCTTATGGATGGATATAGTGTCCAATGAAAGGACAATTAACCATTATCAAATCCCTTATATTTTACTTGAAAACTGAATTATAAAATCTAGCTGTAATATTACACAGGTTTTAAATTTCTTTCCCAGAAGACAAGCTAATGCTCACAGATGTGACTATCATATTCTTGAGGTGCTTAAATACTATATACTAAATTTAAGATGCATTCTCTTCTTCCTTTGTTAGCTCAGCTCCCTGATAAGTTAATGTCTGGTTTAACAGCAGACATATTCTAGGTTCTCTTATGAGGACTATACATCTCTTTGCAAAAAAATTTATAAGTAGATCATTCTGAAGAGTAGAAAATTATTCTGTCATGATTGAGAAAATATAAGATATTATCACAGAGGATCCTGTTTATCATTAGAAATCAAAAATTAAAATTAGACAGTGATAATAAACACAAAAAGGAAAAATGGACATTTTCTATTATTGGTTAAGAAAAACAAATTGTCAAAGATAGACATACAGGAGAACATACTTTTATTCATATTTTCTTTTAGAATGGAAAAAAATTCTAGGGTGATTTATTTCTATCTCTCTCTTGTGAATGAGGATTGGACTGTGCAGTGCTTCAGATCAGATCAGCAATAAGGGTTTTGGAACATGCAGAAATGCAAAGAAAATCTGTCTACAACTTTTGTTTTTCTTGGACTGCATGGCAGCTTTAAAGTGTTACAGATAGACGTTGTATTCATACTTCCACGTATTCCAGAGCACCTCTTCTGCATAAAATCAGAAACAGTCCACAGTCTTTGTTCTTTAGCATCTAGTGAAGCCACCAAAACCTAATATTTGTAAAAATGCTGGATTCTGTAAAAACCATTGCCGCATATTTATTTTATCAAAAGGGATGATTTATTTTAACTCAAATGAATTTCAAAGCAGTGTATGGTAACTATTCATAACTTTCCAAATACCAATAGCCTTCATGCTATAAAGATATTTAGGTCAGAAAAATAAACAGCTCCACTCACAGTTCACCAAGCTACTGTTTCTAGACAAAAACAAAAAGACTAAGATTCTGATGTATTTTGATTTAATCCATTTTGCCTGAGATAACAGAAGTATTTCAAGCAAGTTCCATCATAGGTCCTGCATTAAACAACCTTCTACTAAATTCTGAACATGTTCAGCAAGTTCTGAATTTTTAAAATTTTTACAATTGTTTCAAAACCATTAAATAGTAAATGTTTGAGAAACTAATTAGGACAGAGGCCATAACTTCATTAGAACACCATTGCTCATGTTTTTACAAAGCATTAGTGTTATCTATTTGGCTATTAGTAGTAGCAATTTTATCTACAATATTTAACAAGGTAAATTGCAGGCAAAATTTTAGTACAGTTTCAATAGAAACACCCTTTCCTGAAAATACAGCAGTATTTGATGGACTAATTTTTTCTACATCATTTATAAGGAAACTTCCCATCTCTGAACAGGAACAAAAAAGTATCTACAAACCTTGTAAACAGATCTGCATTATTTATAAACATAAATAATTCAAATTATTAACAGCCAACAGCAGAAATGAAAATTATAAATTTGGTGATCCTGGGCTCTTCTGCCCAATCCAGCCCTCTCCTCAAAGGAATTAAGAACATAAGTTCTGGTAAGACATTCTTATGGGCCATTCTTAAGTACAGCTAATGATCCACAGGACACATAAGCAAGTTACTGTTTATCTGTCAAGAGTTCATTATTACTCCCACTTTCCCCTCCCCAGAAAAGCACCCTGAAGTCTGGCAGAAAGCTTCTTTTTAAAAAAATAAATCTACATTCGTACAATTTTATCTTCTTGTTGAAGTCCGAGACAAGAATACCATCTTGTCCATAATAACGAGGGGAAAAGCCCAGTTTCAGTGTGTTTCTTTAAATGCAACTAGTGTGTTAACATTCAGCATACAATCAGAGCGATGTTTCCAAACTATGCAGTGGGCTCCCTGTGGATGAAGAGGTAGCAGACTTACTCAAGTCTGTCGTAAGATGAATTCCACTATTAACCGCATTGTTATTTTTGTTGGGTGACGGTGGAAGAGGAGTTGAGTTGCGTTTTGTTGGAGCGTCATCTTCAGCATCAGTATCATCAATAAGTGGAATATGAGTTTCAGAATCTTCTATTCTAAACTCAGGATGAGTCATAAAATTGTGGATTGAACTTCGGGATTCAGGTTTTTCCAATCCTTCATATAAGGAACTACGAAATGCATTCACCACTCGGATCTGCAAGTATGAAAAGCGTAAGTGTTACTGTTTAATAATATTGTCCTTGGGAGAACGTTGTTTTATGAGCTTGAATCCACAAATAGGTAAGACGAGTGAACTGAATTTATATAATGCAGTGGTACTTGCAATAAACTGTAGAACAATAAATAAAAATGAAGAGCATTTCAGAAGAACACTGTCAGGCTATAGCAGAAATAAATGTAAAAAAAATTGGTTCAAAATGTCTATCTACAAAATTGAAGCTATCTACTTTTATAACTAATATGAAATAGTTAAAAATTTAAGCCAATTGATAAATTCTACTTCATTTTAAACACACAGAAGAAATACTAGACTTCTAGAATATGGAATTATAGACTACTGGCAGGGCTTCAAGAATTTTTTTAAAGTTTTTTTTAAAGAAATGCTGGGAACTGTGGTTTGAGCTATGAAAAGTTCAGTGTAATACAAGCTTGTTCAAGCTCACTGGATTTAATCTAAATATTTGAGTATATGTCACATAAAAATAATTTCATAGAAATGGGTGCCATAATTTGTAGGAACAAGAAATGCATGATAAAAATGGCCCATATGAAATAATTTGTTTTCCCTCATATTACTGCAAATATTTCAGCCATATTATATATATATATGCTAAAATGACAAAAATATGAGCCGAGTTATGATTATGTAAACATATTTTAAATGCTTTTTGATATGTTTTTAGCCTTCTGCTTCAAATATCCTAGTTGCCATTTTTTTATATACAGTAAATTCTAGAATTATCACTAGAAAATAAATGTTTCTCATCAAGGTTATTAAAATTAATGGTGTGCACATGCCTAGGTAAACATTTTTATTTATTGGGTTCTTGTGTTTTTTGACGTTGCTTCTCAAACTGCTGGCCTGTGGGCCGGATGTATTATACTGAAACTGCGCCCACCCCATTGCCAGCAATGAGGAAAAAGTCACAATACGTCGCGCGATGTCACATGACATTGCGAGTTTGACATGCCTGCTATAGACATTGCATTACCAAGCTAAGTAACTGATGATGTCATCTAGCTTGATAATGAAACAAAAAGGGACAGCTGTTTTTGGAAGCAGGTATTTGCTCAATTAAGACTTCCCATATCCTGCAGATACCAATACAGTTAATGCTGAAGTGCTGTAGATATAAACAACTCTAGTACTTTTTCCATCCTCACTCTAAAGCTTCTCCCTGTTCAAAATGGCTCCAACATTTTGTCTCCCAAACTATGATAGTAGAAAGGTAACTGAAGTAAATTGTGAGGCATTTCAAACTATTAAGTAACTGATGAACAGTACAAATATTAATGGAAAGGCCCTATAAGCACAGGACATTTCCATTAATATTCAGATTGAAATAAGTAAGGTGAGGAAGTTAGCAACACAATTAATAATGGAGAAAACAGGACTATGAATAAAAGGGAAAATGGCTTTTACCATCCATAATAAGCAATTCAGAATAGACTTCAGGTTTAAAATTACAATACTATGAAACCCAAAATATGATCAACTTACATTCAGAATATTTAATCAGTCTGGTATTATATCCATTGTATTTTTTGTGTTTCTACTATTTCAGATGGAACTTTAAATTATGATCCATGGATATTAAATTCTCTTTTGGGAAGTCATGTTTATCAAAAGCCCCCATTGGAAACTGGATAGAACAGACCTACTTATTTCTGTCTCTATAGTTCTTTTTCATTTGTGCCACAATGGCACATTTATGTATATGTATTTTTTCCCATAGCTAAAGATTGTAATTCCACTCAGGCATTACATGGAATGGTCACCATCCGGCATTCTGCATAACATGCCTGCCAGTGAAGATTTTCTAACTTGTAAACATCACCACTGAATATGTGGATGTCTGCAAGAGGCCAATGTCATTTCAGTGACATTGTTGGGAGAGTTGAACAAGGCTTTTATTAACAAACACACATAAAACATTTTTTTACACATAGTAAAGGCCATTTTAATCTTAATATTTCTAGCACTAATTTAAGTATTTTCACTTTAAATATTGCTAACGCTGGAAGGAGCTTAGCATGTAAAATAACAATCTTTATGAAAAATATATGTGCTATTTTTGCAGTTGCAAATTAAAGTCATTTCCCTCATGAGCTTTAAATTATACTGAAGTTACAAAAGTAAACATGAAAATAATCTATTTATCTTGGACCAGCTTTAAGCATTTCACTAAACAAGTTTGTAGATCTTTTTGTTTACAGACCTCAAGACATATACTCAAATATTTGTAGCAATTACTATAAATATTTTTTTCCAAAAAGGTCTCTTCTGTGCAAGTATGAAGGTGCTATGTGCACTGTCAAGCTTTTTACTGTATACAATTGTGCCACTTGAACTGTGACCCTCTAAAAAGGAGAAGGGGGCTTTAGGACTCCCATTTTGAAGGTAACAATGTGAAAAAACGTTAATGATGAATTTAACGACTGAAGGAAAGAATGAAACGTTAGATGCGTGAACTGGGAAAACGTTAATTTCATGCACTTATGAACACACACTCACACCCCACAGTAGTAGAAGCAGTAGTAGTAGTAGTAGTAGTAGAGGAAAACACTACATGTGTAGGGGTAGAAATATTTGTTACATCATGATGCTGGCTGGCGATGGAAGGTTGCCGCCTTAGAGCCCCCTGAATGGAAGTTCCACTCTGGAAAGCATTCACTACATCCATCTGCAAGGAATCAGAGATTGTGACAGCTTGCTCAGCAAGAGAGAGAGAGAACAAGAGAAAGGACCATCCCATCTACAACACATAAAAAGTAAAGAAAAAAGGCACTTTTACAGAGCAGGTAAAGAGGCGAGAAGCACATTTGGTGATGAAGTAAAGAAGGAATTTGAAGCATTAAACAGCTAATACTTTTTGCCATATAAAGATTTAAATCACACATTTTATGACTACATTCCAAATCAATGCTAAGAACAATGAGGAAATGTCAAGTCCTCAACCCTATCTCCTACCTTTACAAGACCATACCTGAGTTTGTATCCTGTTTAGACCCCTAAACCATAAGATCTGACCACGCCTTAGCTCTCTTTCAGCATGATCAATTTCTTCCACATCTTCTGCTAACTCTTCTTCAGGAATCTCTTCCTTTTGTGTTCCATGGCCAGCTTCTTTAAGGAATTTCAATTGACTGGTTGGAATAGTTGATATCAACTATAACAATGGGAAATAACAACAAGAAAACATATTTATGAAAACTTTCCCTTACGTTCAAATTCCCTTTTAGAACTAGTGACAGACTCTCCCCACTCCCTAAATGGCTTCAAATAAGAAACAGCTAGCTTAAAGTTTTTCACTGTTTTCTTTGGAGAGGTATTAATCAAATCGTAGCTAGTCAATATTGCAGCATAATACTCCTATGCATTTGGATGCATAATGAGAAGACTATCACTTGCTTTCTTTTCCATATTGTTCTGAAATTTCAAAGTTTAAAACAGCCATAGTAGAGCAGCATGAAGAAAGTTAATGACAATGAAAAAAGCCATATACTGAGTAAAATGCATTCTAAAACATAATCTTTGGTAATTTGAGGAACTGTACTGCAAAACTAGTATTACATACCTGGCCCCAAAGAAGTGTTCCCATTCCTAGAAAAATTGACCACAACCACTGTTCTACTGTAAGCTCAGAGCAACTGAAAGGCTTCCCACCAAACTGTACAATAACTATCTGTTAAGAAAAATAATTATTGTATTAGCTATTTGAAAAGATAAAAAACGAAGGTATTGGCTTTTATGATACAAATACAGTTAACTATTTTAAAAGATCTATGATTGCTTTAGTTTATAAAAGGAATGGGGTATATGATAAAGAAAATGAAAACATAAGAAAAAGTTATCTGAAACAGACAGCACAAAATCGAACACACAGCACAATATTGGTAATTCTAGCTATTACATGAACCAATTCATAAGCAGACAGTAGACACATGTCATCAATCTAAAACTGTAAAATTGGAATGGCACTGCTTCCAATTGTAGAAAGATATTTTCTGCTGTATCCTAAGCTTCACAAATCCAAGGTTATCTTCTATGGCTTCCAATTTTAGAACAGAGTAGAATAACAGAGTTGGAAGGGACCTTGTAGATCATCTAGTCCAACCCCTTGCCCAAGCAGGAGATCCTATACCATTTCTGACAGATGGCAGTCCAGTCTCTTCTTGAAAGCTTCCAGTGATGAAGCTCCCACAACTTCTGAAGGCAATCTGTTCCACTGGTTAATTGTTCTAACTGTCAGAAAATTTCTCCTAATTTCTAGGCTGAATCTCTCATTGATCAGTTTCCACCCATTATTCCTTGTCTGGCCTGGAAAATAGGTTAATCTCTGACAGCCCCTCAAATATTGGAACACTGCTATCGTGGTCTTTCTCTTCACTAGACTAGCCATGCCCAGTTCCTGTAATTTTCACTGTGTAATTCCAGATAACATTGACTTATAAAAACTTATTACTTTTCTCAAATCGTATTAACTAATGTATGGACATTAAGCCAAAATGAGACAAGCCAATATACACATCTATGTGTTCCTTCCATTATTTTACACTTCTAGCATACAAAACTGATGGTCAGTTTCTAAATATTCTCTTTCTTCTGGTTTCCCTTCTGAATATATAAACCTCTTGCTTTTACTGAAGAAGAATATATTGTCCTATACCAGAACTTCTAGGGTTATTTATCTCTGGGGCAAAAGTGTTCACAACTGGGCTCCATCACTGAGATGACTCTCAGATGAACACCTCTTTTCCTTGGATTGAAGGAAGACCTGAAGGAAATCTCCCACAAATAATTATAATGCATACTGTAGCTAGGTTATAAGTAACCCTATGTTGTTTTTAAAGATAAGTTAATAACACTTTGATTTTTATAATACTAAATTATAGCAATAGCAGTTAGACTTATATACTGCTTCATAGAGCTTTACAGCACTCTCTAAGCAGTTTAAAAGTCAGCATATTGCCCCCAACAAACTGGGTCAACATTTTACCAACCTCGGAAGGATGGAAAACTGAATCAATCTTGAGCTGGTCAGCATTGAATTCCTGGCAGTGGACAGAGTTAGCTTGCAATACTGCATTCGAACCACTACACCATGACAGCTCTTATTATATGATCACATTCTCATTATAAAGTTTGCCATAAGCCAACATGAGCGCGATATGAACATTATGTCTTTTTTTTTAAATCCCATTTATATCCCGCCCTTCTCCGAAGACTCAGGGCGGCTTACAATCTCAAGCACAATGTGCTTAGCAATAGCCTTCATTCTATGTATATACCTGCTTATTAGGGCTTTCGGCCCCCCAAGCGGCTTTTTTACAAAGTCAGCTTATTGCCCCCAACAATCTGGGTCCTCATTTTACCTACCTCGGAAGGATGGAAGGCTGAGTCAACCTTGAGCCTGGTGGGTGAGTCTTGAATAGCAATACTAAATAGCAATACTAAAAATTAACATTAACAAAAACATATTTCTGTAAGCATACTATTAATTATAAAACCACATTTGCACAGGTCCAATTATCCTCTAATGTGACACATACAGATAAGGATATGTTTTATATTTAAAGAAATTCTGAACTCTCAGAGCATGCCCTACCCTAATACTGATTATTAATACAGCAATCACTGGCCTCTAAAAATTCTAATCCTCCAAATTCTGCATGACTTTATTTAAAAAAATCTACTCACCTGTACAATAAATGTTCCAAGAACTATAGTACAGAATATAGCATTATTGAAAATTCCTTCAAATACATTCCTTTCACCGTGAATTTTTCGGGCATTTATTTCATTAAATAGCTGCATCATCACAAATGTATTAAAGACAATTGTGTAGTGCTCTGAAGGAGGAGCATGAAGAGGTGCATTTCTTCCACTATCAATATCAAAGATTTTTTCACCTGTAAACAAGATAAATATTCTCAAAATGCCACCCAAAATTCATGGGTTTTTTTGTAAACATTCCCCTTTAGTCTTCTTTTAACATTTCTTTCTCTTTTAACATTCTATTAACATGTCAATGTCCTTTAACGTTCCTTTAAATATTGAAGAAATGCTCACAATAAAGCAAGCATAGATCAGAAACTATACCAAAGAGGTTTAAATTATAATATTCTTACCAGCAAACAACAGTGTGAAGACAACCACAAGCTGATAGAAAGCATGGCCCAGAATATTCTTCATCATGGTCCGTGAGATGAGAGGTTTATTTCTACCATAAGGTTTTCTCAGCAAAAGTGCTTCTGTGGGGGGTTCTGTTGCCAAAGCAAGTGAAGCCAGGGTATCCATTATGAGATTTACCCATAACATCTGAACAGCTTTAAGTGGAGAGTCCTGTAAAATCAACATGTTTTCTAATATAATCACAAATATTCTTACAAATCAAGTTATCTAACATTTAATAGTTCCAATCAGGTTCATTTTTGTACTTAAACTTGATGCTGTGATTAAGACATTAAGCTAAGAGTAAAAAAATCCACGCAATTTTTTAGTTCCATATTGGCCATGGAAACCCTGCATTACTTTGGGCTGCTACTCTTTTTCAATCCAGCTCCCCTTATAGGAACATTGTTATGGGATAAACAGATTTAAGAGCTTCATAAACTCCTGGAGAAAGGGTGAGACATAAAATCTATCAAATAAGAAATCACTCTCAAAATTAACCACATTGATTCAATCTGATTTAATCTCATTACATGAAAATAAATATATAATACCTACTTGTGTAATGCATGCTCCTGTGAAAGCAACAATTACCGCAACTACATTAACAGTAAGCTGGAACTGAAGGAATTTGGAGATACTATCATACACATTTCGCCCCCACATAACTGCTTTAACAATGCTTGAGAAGTTGTCATCTGTAAGAATAATATCAGAAGCTTCTTTAGCTACATCAGTTCCAGCAATGCCCTGAAGGAGAAAACAAAACAAAATTACAATACTGTCCTTGAGTATTAGGACAGCCCAGATGTAAACTACTCACACCTGTTATTAATAAAAAATAAGGAAGAATAGAAAAGTATTTCACTCTTCCTGCAGTCTGCGACGTGTAGAGAAGACTTTCTTTACGGCCTGCCATTTATTCTGAGGAACAAGAGTAGGGATAGGTTCCTTTGTATTTGTTCTTCCAATACATTCATTTGGTACCATACAATTCCTTCTTGAGTTATAAACTACCACGTAAGTAATTACATGGTGTGATTAAACAATCCTTGAATGCTGTGGATTAGAGCTAATGATTTTGGTTTTTTTCAACTTTTAATACACTTCTAAAATCTTGAATAATGGAAAAATTACTCGTTAACATGAAATTTAAGCGAACTCAAAATTATTTTGTCATACTCACTTTTTTAAACTAGATATTATTATATCAATATTTATGCAAAAAGATCAACTGCAGTGGAAGCTATTATGAAAAATCTTACTGATGATTCTGTCATATAAATTGAATTCAATGGTGCTTAGCTAAATATACCTATGTACATAGCTGCAACACTGCAATATCCTTACAGTTCTTTAAAATTGAATCTTTTTCTACAGGTAGTTCTCAACTTACAACCACAATTGAGCCCAAAATTTCCACTGCTAAGCAATGTAGTTCAGTTAGTTGCATCTCATTTTATGACCTTTTTTGGCCAGAGTTTTTAAGTGAATCACTGTAGTGAAGTGAATTATGTGGTCATTAAGTGAACCTGGCTTCTCCCATTGACTCTGCTTTTTGGAAGCCTACTGGAAAGGTTATACATATCGTGATCACATGACTCTGGGAAAGTGCAATTGTCATAAATACATGCCAGTTGCCAAGCAATCGAATTGGTTATAAATCGAGGACTACCTATATTGGAAAGGAACTAAAAATGATGTGCCATTTTTAAGCTATAATAATTTGATAGTAGTAATGAGAATTATACAAAGATTTATCTGCCTCCTCTAATATTTTGGGCATTTATTGTTCAATTTAAAAAATAAAGATGGCCATTATGTTAAGTACCTTTGACTTCTAATTCCAGATAACCCTCAAAGCCAATAGATGGCACAGGAGAATAGCTTCTGAGCATTTAATTTAGATTAATTAAATTCTGTGTAGTCTAGGTCAAGCAGGCAATGTGCAGTATGTTTTGGATTCAAGGTGTGTGTTTCTTAAAACTTTGACAAATCATTTGAGAAACAGATATTTAACTGTTTAGAATAGGATACTTGTTACTGATACCATATGCAATAATAGAAGCTTGCCTGTTTTCCCCAGTGCCTCAGTTAAATAAAGATATATTATATAAAATTTGCTTGACAATGGTATGCGAAGTACCTGCAACTTAAAAGCTCACAGGTAAACTAGACTATCTGATTTCTACTCTTTAGAAAAAACATGATGTTACAGATTCCACATTATAAAAAGGTGCTGAATCATTTGATGGTTCAATATCCTGTTAAATAATATAACTGTTATCAAATTCTAATAAATAAAAGACCACATTTATCTTAGATACATGTTACTGCAAAAAGGAAGGAAAAACAATACTGATATTAGAATACGTACTCAACACCTTTAAAGTTAACAGAACACAATACAATCCTACACCAAACTTTAAAATGATTACCGTATTTTCCGGCGTATAAGACGACCCGGCGTATAAGACGACCCCTGACTTTTAAGAAGATTTTTAAGGTTTTTCGTCTTATACGCCGGAAAATACTTACATGCCAGTTGCCAAGTGTCCGACACAAGCCCGATTCAGCCCCGTCTGATGCAAATCGTGCAAAGCCAACTTCCGGCGGGCCGGGGAAGAGCGTGCCTGCCAGCCCGTTCCAGGAACTTCCGGGGACTTCCGGCGGGCCTGGCGCCCCTCTCGACTGCAGACCACACAGCGGCCCTCGCCAGTCGGCCTCAGCATGGCCGCCCCAAGCCCGCCTCTCCAGCGCGTCTTCCGAGCCCACCTGGCTGACCGCCTCCTGGGCGGGGCTTGGCTCCAGATGCGCGGCTGCTCCGTCTGCAAATGTGCTCTCAAATGGGTGGGTGGAAGGAAAAGCCCCTTTTGAAGTCCCCGGAAGTTCCTGGAACGGGCTGGCAGGCACGCTCTTCCCCGGCCCGCCGGAAGTCCCCCAAACTTGGAACTGCCTGGCGGTGGGCGGGCGCTCCCTCCCCGATCCGCCAGGGAGCGTCTCCCAAAGCGCAGCGTCCGGCGGCCGGGAGTCCGTCGGCCTGGTCGCTGGCGAGCTGGCCCGCGGCTAGGGCCAGGGCCCAGGAACAGGTAGCCAGGTGCGGGTGGGGGGAAGGAAAGCCGGGCGCAGGCTTCTGCAGCTGGTTGCGAGGCCGGATGCGGGCGTCTTCCGGGAGACATAGCGGGTAGCAGGGCGCGCTCTGCTTATGCTCAGATGCCGCTTGGGGGAGGGGGAGGGGCTTCCTGCCGCTCCCGGGGTCTGGCGTTTGCAAGGGGGAGGGGAAGGGGCTTAGAGGCTCTTGGGGGTGGGAAGGGAGAGTCACGATGGAAGGGGGACTGGACTAAGGAGGCTTGAAGTTGCTTTGCAAGAATGGGGACGCTCGACTGATTTATGTTTTTTTTCCGGCGTATAAGACGACCCCCCAACTTTTAAGAAGATTTTCATGGGTTCAAAAGTCGTCTTATACGCCGGAAAATACGGTATCCTTGTAAAAGCATTCCTAGTTTCAAGTTTTCTTTAAGTTGTCATGTGATTCCCTCCCTAACCATTTTAGTATCATTCTCAGAAATATTCCAAGAATTGTACCTATTTTAACTATTAATATCAGACTACATCTATAACCTAATATTTTTGTACATTCTTCACATTAATTATATTTTTAGATTTAATCTCAAGAAAAATTGAAAACATATTTTATCATTTTTAGCCAGAAAAAAACCTGCATTACTATTTCTGTCTCTATGAACAGACACAGTTAAGTTGTGGAACTCATCTGCTGTTTAAGTTTACATACAAGGATTGTGATTTTCTATATGGGCATCAAATTTGCATCTCATCATTAATTGTGCAATTATCCCAAGGTAAACGTAGCAGAAAATGACAATGAACATAGGAAGCTATAATCAGTTCTGCTTTTCCCACTGCTATATGTGAACTAATCTTATTCAGTCTTCAATATAAAGTTAACATCATAACTTAGAAATTTCAGTTTATAAAAGCATTTATTAGTAATAATTATAATACTTGTTAAACTCCTTACCATAGCAAAGCCAACATCTGCTTTTTTTAATGCTGGGCCATCATTGGTTCCATCACCAGTCACTGCTACAACCTGCCTTTGTTCTGAAACGGTGCTATCTATTATTCCTAAAGATAACAACAAGTATTTGTTATAATGGTACATATTTATACTAAACATTACAAATTTCAGTAATTTATTCATTCATTTACTGAAATTGAGTAAATTTCTGTCTAAGTCCAATATTTATGCTGTATAGTAAGAAATAGTCTTCTATTTTTCAAGAGCGTTTCCAGCTACTGAAGAACTGATTGACCAAAAAGATATTTGTAAAATCTGTTAGAAAATGCATTTACCTTTCACCAGTGTATGTTTGTCAGTGGGAGAAGACCTTGCAAGTACCCGAAGTTTTGGCCAAATTTTGTCTATTCGCTCCTGTTCTATCTGTAAAGATAGCTTAGATTAATTTCATAACTATATTTTCATAAGTCAAAAAAACAATATTAACCATACCCACCTCTCCTTTTTCATTTCGTATTCGTCTATTGAATTCTTTGCCTTCCAGGCATAAGAAGTCTTCGCCAGGATGCAAAATACCACATTTTAACGCAATAGCACGAGCAGTGTTAATATTGTCACCAGTAACCATACGGACAGTTATACCAGCACGCTGGCATTTCTTAATTGCATCTGGTACCTAAGGAGAGGGAAAAGCTAATTATGTAGTTATTTCTCAGTAATGATTAATTTAAAAAGAGTTAACCTGCTTTTGGCTAAAATACTAAGCTTTAATTCCATGTATGTGTCAATAACTTTGTTATTTATGTTACAATGCTGATATAATACATTTTATACATATTTGATTATGTGCCATGAAATTGCTCCTAGTGACCACATAGATTTCGTCTATGATGATCTATCCCTAACTTTTTCTTTCAAGTCCTAAAACTATACATTAGCTATGATGTGTAACTATAATGTTCCTAAGGTCACAGTTAGGCAATTGGTATCCTCCCAATGTTTGGGAGTTAAACTCCCATCAATCCCTGAACCTCTAAGTAAGTAATCTGGAAATTGCAACTTAAAATCTTAGAAGGGCACTAATACAACTGCTGGTACATCTGAGACAGTCAGCTCATTGAATATGTTGCTGAGTATAAGATTTTATGCTTACCCTAAGCTGACTTAGTAAGAGGTTCAGGCAAAATAAGAGACTGGAACATGTTACTATTGAATTGATGCACAAAGAATTTACTGTATTACTGAGACAAAACCTAGTTCTTAGGCAATAGGTATAAAAGTAAAACTACTATACAAATCACATCATATAACACAAAACATATAACATCTGCATTTCCTCAAAATGAGTAAGAAACTATTTCTGTGACATCTAAGCAATTTTAAATTAAATATATATGCATATTATAGTGAATATTATTCAATCATTAACCTTAAATAAAGAAAAAAAGGTATGTGGGAGTTAATCTACTTTCCACTAAAAAAAAGTACTTAGAATAGATATTACTCATTTCCAGAAAGATTTGGAAGACGAGTTTAAATCAATCGTTATTAAATCCTTAAACCACGATAAACGGCCTTTTGCCCTACCTCAGGTCTCACAGGATCTTCAATGCCTACAACAGCAATGCATGTAAGACCAGTGACAATATCATTTTCATTATCCCATTCTGGTTCAGGTTCTCCAGCTGGGAAGTCTCGGAATGCTAGACATATAGTTCTGAGTCCCTCTGATGCCATAGGTTCTATAACAGTTTTTACAATATCATCACGGTCTCTTGGTCTGAATACTTTTGGTTCACCAGTAGCACTTAGTATCTTGAAACACCTACAGATAAAATACAATCCATTTCAAGGTTCTGAATGTTCAATGCTGGAATCTCTTCCAACTCAAAGAATTCACTCCCAATGCTTAATATGTTTTTCAAATATATTTAATTCATGGTTATTTTGTTTAACTCCACTGAACGATGTGTAAAAAAGGTGTACCAGGGTTTAATGATGAAGAGAAATTGGGAGAACGTTAGGAAAGAATTATGAAAAGGATAATGTGTAATTTGTTTTAAATCGCTACGAATTCATAATATACTTAACATGGCTTGGGATGAGCTCAGAAGATCCCTAAGTAGAAATATTTCGATGCATAGTCTAAAGTTTAAAAACAATAAGGCATAAGAGCCAGTTTGGTGTAGTTAAGGCATCAAGCTAGAAACTGGGAAATCGTGAGTTCTAGTCCCATCTGAAACACAAAATGAACTGGCTGACTATGAGCCAGTTACTCTCTCTTAGCCATAAGAGGCAATCTTGCCAAGATAAGATCCAGGTAGTTACCAAGAGTCAAATTGACTAGCTAGCATAAAAAATGACAAGAGAGCATTAAAAAATGGTAAGTATAAAACACCCTTTTCAAACAAGAGGTGCTATACTTATTTCACTATTTGTCCAATTTTTTTTATTAACAGAATAATAATAACCCTTCAAAATGCATTTTTCTCCCTGTGCAGTATATTCACAGCTAGAGCTAACTACAAGATTCTATAAATAAGGCACAATAAGGAAACTGCACAAGAACTGAACTGGCAAAAGCATCCTAGCAAATATCATTATTTTCAGTAGTAAATTCAGTAAATAATAAAATTCATAATACTAGCAGAAATTAAGAATTATGAGACTATAACTTCTTTTATCTAATGCATTCATACTCAACTGTACAAATCTATCCAGTTTTGCATTTAAAAATAATAAAGGAAAATATATTCAGCTTGGCTATGTTAATTCAAATAAAAATGGAAAAAATGGAAATCTTTTTATTATCATTAAATTTATTTGTCACCTATCTCACTCTGGGACTACTCTGGTCAGCTGACAACCATAAAAAATGAAGAAATAAAAAGGAAATTCAAACAAAGCAAAAGTAAAATAGAACAAAATAATCAAAGAAAAAAACCAAAGAAAATAAACCAATATGATTAGTAAAAAAAAAGATGATGAGTGGGCAGCAGAGTTTGAGTGGTGATGGTGAGGCTGAATCTGCTATTAATCTAGCAGCCACCTCCAGAGATAAACTCCCCCACTGGGTCCCCAGGTCAACTTGCAGAGCCAGGTCTTTAGGCTCTTATGGAAGGACAGGAGACTAGGGGCAGATATTACTCTGGAGGGCAGGATGTTCCAAAGGGTGAGTGCTGTGGCAGAGAACGCTCTTCTTCTGGATCCCGACAGTAAGAGTTCTTTGAACGACGGGATCTGCAGTAGGCCCTCTCTACTGGCCAAAGTAGGACAGGAAAGACTTAGGGGGACAATATGGTTCATCAGGAAGCCTGTACCTATGCCATTAAGGGCTTTAAAAGCCATAACCAACACCTTGAACTGCACTTGGAAGCAGACTGGTAGCCAATGTAGTTCCTAGAGCAGCGGTGTAATATAAGCCATACTAGGGACTCCAAAAACTGCTCTCACTGCTGCATTTTGCACCAATTGGAAGCTTCCAAATGGATTTCAATGGTAGCCCCATGTAAAGTGAATTTGCAGTAGTCCAGATGAGAGATGACCAGGACTTGAGTAACTACAGAGTCAAGATCTAAGAAAGGTCACAGCTTGTACACAAACCAGAGTGTGCAAAAGCTCTCCTAGTCACACCTGCTACTTACTCTTACAGCAAAAGAGATGAGTCCAGGAGAACCCCCAAATTGTGAACTGGGTCTGAACAGAGAAATGTAACCCCATCCAGAACCAGAGATGACAAAGTCCAGGATCCCTAGGCTCCATGCACTCAAATCCACTCAGTTTTGCCAGTGTACAGAAGTCTATTGTCCCCCATCGAGGACCCCAGAGTATCCAGGCATCACAAGAGGACAGAGACAGCATCACTTCGGTCATCACATATAGAAATGTAGAGTTGAGTATCATCAGCATATCAATAATATGGTGAGGGATATCTTCCCCAGTGGCTTCATGTAGATGTTAAATAGGAGAGTAGAGAGTACCGAGCCTTGCGGGAAGCTGCAAGTAAGTGGTTGGGGGCTGGATACCAATTGGGAAGGACCTCAGAGAAAGGAGCTAAAACAGTTTAAAAATGCTGATAAGCCCTAACTTGTAAAACTGTCCCAAAAGGAAACCATGGCTGATGGTATTGAAGGCCGCTGAAAGGCCAAGAAGAGCGAGAATGGTTGCACTACCTTCTTTTACGGTCTCTTCAGAGATCGTCCATAAATGCGACCAAGGCTGTCTCTGTCCCACAGCCTGGCCTGAATCCAGATTTAAAGGGGTCCAGGAAATCCATTTCATCCAGGATTTTCTGGAGCTGCCAAACACCCACCTTTTCCACTACTTTCTCTAAAAAGGGAAGATGGGAAACTGGACGAAAATTTGTCCAGGCAGCTAGGGTCGAGTGATGGTTTTTTAAGAGGAGAGGACAAACCAGAGCCTCCTTAAAAGGTCCTGGGAATATCCCATCTTGCAGGAATGGCCAAGGAAGACTTAACTGTTTCTAAAATTAAGGAAGTGTGTTAAAGAGATAATTTATAAATTAATCTAACAATCAAAAGCGTTCAATTGCTAATACAGATTAAAAACAGCCTTATATTCACTTTGAAGGCCACTTGTTCATCTTTATCAGCAAAGCAAATACTCTAAATAGAATATGTTATTCCAGTTTTAAAGGCTGCTGAGAAGTTACAAATACAGTGTTTAACTGCCAGAGAATACCCTTTCACATATTTAATCAAATGTGTATAATAGAGTGATTTAAATGCCAGGGAATATCATTTCAACAATACAAAGAGTTCTCAAATACAAAAGCTAACTTGCTTTTTAAGTACTATCTCTGAAGCACCCTTGCTGAAGATCCGGAAACTGCCATCAGAGTTCTTTAACACAGTACTCATAGATTTTCTAACAGAGTTGAAGGTGTAGACTTTATAGAGTGCCTCTTCTGGTATTTCATTTCTAACTTCCTGGTAATCTCGTTTTAAATCCAGAAGGAATCCCAGCAAGGCACACTCAGTTTTATTACCAACATGGCGAGGAAGGCCACCTTCTTTTTCAGGAGGCTGAAAGACAAAGCAATCTTTTTGACTAGGAATTCAATCATTGAGAATTTAACTTGCTACAATAATTTAGAATTTAACCTTTTGGAAACAGTTTATGAATTATGAATTCTGTGCTTAAATTAAATGATTTACATTTAGCTTCAACGAAAGCACATTTCCCAAGAAATACACTACGGAAACTAAACTGGAACACATTTTGTAGAATATTAAAAGCCCAGTGGGATAATTGCCATTGTCTTCAAGTGCAACTTTTAAGATTTATTCACATTTGGAGTCAGATAACTTAATTACGAAAAACCATTTGACATTTTTGTCCACGTGCAATATTAAAGGTATATTTTAATCTTGGATAAGCAAATTGATTGAGATAACTTCTCAATAAGCCACACACCCTTCTCCTCCACACACATATCATTTCAGATTTTATATCCCTGTTTTCCTCATGAGAAGTCTTTTTAATTAGATCAAATTACATAATTGTTATAAGCTACTGCAATCTAAAACATAATCATATATTGCCACAAATGTTGGTTTGTAGTTGTGGAAGCTTACATAAATTGATACATTGCAAGTAGGATTCAATTTACTGATCATGCTCATAGCTTTTCAATAAAATTGTTTTTGCTGCCTACTGGGGATTGCAAAACCAGGATGGGGGCTATTGCAGAGAATTTGTGAGCTAACAAATATGGATTATATTTGGTTTGGTGAATTATTTAAGGCGTTTCTCTATATATGGTCTTGTAATATGTATCTTGTAATGTATCTCTATAACAGATTTTCAATGTTTTTCTACATTCTAGAACATCTTAAAATCAACTGAAAAATTGCCCCCAAACATTTCTGAGAACAGCACTGAGGTGGGATCAGATGGCTGTGTATGTTCAAATTTGTTTTCCCCTTAGTCCTTTGCAGATTATGGGGAAAATAAATTCTGTGAAGGGATTCACCCTTGGTTCATGCTTTCTCGTATTAGCTCCACAGAACCTATTGCAGTAGCCACAGACCTCTTGGGATATGCAGAACCCAGTTTTGAAAAAAAAAACTATGCTAAGAATATGTTATATTCATTTCTTTGCATCTTTTAATAGATGGTCTAATGGTTAAAGCACCAAGCTAGAAACCAGTACACTGATTTACAAAAACAATGAGGGCAGGATAATAAATAAATAAATAAAGCCAAGGATTAGTTTCCATGACCATTAATGCTATATTACTCAGAATAAAGTTTGGTTATGCTTTATAAATTTAAAATGGGTTAACCTTTGAAAAACAAATGCATTGTACATTTAAATGATAATTTCCAACAGCACCATTAAAATCAAGAGAATTCAACCACTAGCATTAATTACAAGAAAGGTCTTGAAGTTTAATAATGTTTTGTTAATACACAAATAATATTGTAATATGACAAATACTTAAAATCAATTTTACTATATCTTTAATAAGTTAAATTTAAATAGCTTTACACAAACATTGATTTTGATTTGATTAAAATATACTTAACTAACAAAGTATTAATTGCTTGGCTTGGCTTGAATTATGTTCAATGTTAAAGCATGTGTCTTTTCAATATATACCTACCAAGATTTTGGAAGTATAAGCAGAATTAACAGAGATTCCTGTTACAAGATATGATAAGGTTTTATCAGTAATAGCTTGCACTTCAGGAATTTTTTTATAATGCTTTTCACTGATATATGCCTGGACCACTGTCATTCTGTTCATTGTCAGGGTTCCTGTTTTATCTGAGCAAATGGCTGTTGCATTTCCCATTGTTTCACAAGCATCCAGATGTCTGACCAAATTGTTATCTTTCATCATTTTCTGTTTCAAAAAAGGACAAAATCATGTCTGAACAGCATTAAAGCATTCTTAGAAAGTATTTGTTACTATCTTTCCCAAGATGAATTTCTTATATGAACACAAATGTGAAGGTTTTCCAGCAGATACAAGACAAAATAAAGGAGTAGACTGCATATTTGTAACATTTGGAAAGAATCTGGCAGGCTCTCAGTCTTTTAGCTTTCCAGAAGCCACTGAGATAGAGTGATGGGAGCCTAGGGATGGTTATGGGGGCATCATCCTAGGAGATGGATGGGACATCAGGTGTTTTTTTTTTAAATTATAGACTGTAATTTTATTATTGTGACGAGCTGCCCAGAGTTGTGGTCTAAGATGAACGGCCATACATATCTTTTCTAAAAAATACATAGGTAAAATTTATATTTAATTCTAGACTGAATAATGCAGACTGCTTCTGCTTGTTGGTCTCCTTCATGGCCACCTCCATCATGGGGCTCCCATCTGTTCTTGTAAAGCACTGTGTTCTGATATTTGGCTGTATCCTTTGGCTTTGATAACACTTTCTGCAACTGTTCTTATCATTCCTTTGTCTTGTTGCTCATTTTTAAGAAGATTTTTTTAAAATCAAATTCCACCTAGGCATTTTATCTCTGAAGTCCTCATCACATTCTATTACTAGATAGGCACATAAGACTTTGAAATGGATTTACATGTACCAGAGGTACATGCAAGGCAAAAAGCAATATGATGGGGGAACTCTCAAAGTCATTTCTGCACAATTTTCTTTGAAGTGTAGCATACTGTACTGTTCCATCTTTAGTTCTGTTCCCTCAGAAAAAGAGCTGGTTCCCCATCTGGGAGTTCTCTTATACTTGTGCTCTTGTTCAGCAGCAGATGGAGGCTGTGGCCAGGAAAGTATTTGCTAAATTTTGGCTGACGTATCAGCTGTGACCATTTTTGCGGCAGACAGTACTACTAATTGTTGTTTATGCTCTTCTCACTCAGACTACTGGAATCCAGTCTACATGCAGCTTTCTTAAGACACCACTATAGTTAATATAAACTATAGTTGCCTGGCTTGCCTGCTAACTTTATTGGAGGAGCTGCATTGTCTACCAATTCAAGAAGCTTGCTATTATGTATAAAACTCTGAACAGCTGGGGTCTTGGATATTTTGACACCAGTTGCACCATGTAGAATCTACCCAATACATACTGTTAGGCATACTGCAAATCCGGCCCATTCAGGAGTTGAGTAGAGTGGGTACTTAGAAATAACATTTCTCCGAGATAGTCTTTACCTAATGAAATTCTCTTGTTGTTCCCTCCACCTACACCTTATTAAGGTGGATACATCTTTCCTGTTAATATTCAGGAAAGCAGTTCAAATGCTGCTTTTCTGCAGAGTTTTTAGGGAATGAATTTTATTACTCTTTCCAATACGAATATTATTTAACAAATTTTATGAGAAGGTTTGTGGTGGTTTTTTCAGATATTAAATTCTGATGCTTTTGGTAATGATTGATTACTATTTTGTTTTGCTTGTTGTACTGCCCAAGTTGTAAGTCATTTGTAGACTTTCACTGAAATGGCATATAATATTTGAAAATAAATGAAATAAGCTATTAAATAACCACTTCAAATGAATATCACTGAAGTGTAGTTCCATGGGAAAAAAATTGCTATACTTATTACATATTAAAACACTGCATACCACATCACATTTTTTGCTCATACCTTTACAGAGTAAGCCAGAGAGATAGTTACTGCAAGTGGAAGACCCTCTGGAACAGCCACAACCAAAACAGTAACACCAATGATGAAGAATTTCACAAAATACTGAATATATATTGGTGTACATTCTGCAAGCCAAGGACGCTTCTGGATCCAGAAGGTATCAATTACAAAATATAATACAAGAATGATGACTGTGACAGCAGACATCAGCAACCCTTTCATGAAGAAAAGAGATCTAGTTAATTATTTCTCATATAAATAACAGTCTTAAATACCATTCACAGACTTCCAGTTTATAGAATTGGAAGGTACCTTAATGGCAATCTAGTATAACCCCTTAGGGCAAAATTCAGTAAAGTATCTCTGACAGATTACCATTTAGGCTCTGTTTAAAGATTCAGTGAAGAACTCACTTTTTCATGTGGTTGCCTGTTCTACTGGCTGATAAACTTGTACAGTCAATTTCTCCTGACATATAACCTGCACCAATTCTTTGTAGTTTTAACACAACAAATATGGTTCTGGCTTTCTGAACTATAGAGAATAGGTCTATTTTCTCTTCTATGTGACAAGCGTTCAGATATTTAAAATCTACTGCCATATGTCCTTTTCAATCATCTCTTCTGCAGTCTAAATGTAGCCAGTTCCTTTAATAATTCTGCATAGGTTTCACCACTAGTATCCTTCTCTGAATTTCCCTCAGTTTGTCATTGCCATTTTTAAATTATAGTGCCAGAATTAGATAAAATATTTCAAGTGGTATCTAACAAAGTAAAGTGAATCAATAACTGTCTGTGATTAGGATTTTATGCTCCTGTTAACTGAACCTTGAAGATAACATTTTCTTTTTCAATAGCTATGTCACATTGCTGGTTCATTTTTAACTTGTGATCACTAAGGATACCCACACCTTTTTCACATACACTATTGCCAAGCCAACTCTTAACTATCCTCAAGTTGTGCCTTAGTAATGGAAAACTGTGAAGATGTTAAAACAATAGAATTTAATGAAAAATGGCACATATGGTTTCAGAGTACCAAAACCTATAGTGCAAAAAGATCTGAATCACATATAAACTAATGAGGCCTGAACTGGTAATGACTGATCCAGACATATGATTTTGAGTTTTAGGCTTACCTCAATGGGAATGTCAAAATATTATGCGGCAGTTAAGAAAAAGGCCAATTCTGTGATCATTAGAAAAAGCACTGAAAATAAAACTACTCATTATATTACATTTATTCAAATCTAATTGTGTATATTTTAAAGCTGAAACTAAAAGCAGGAATGGCAAGTAACATGATGAAAGGATTAGAGCAATTCCCATGGGTTACTACATTTGAGATGGTTTTATTTAGAGAAGGACAATAAGACAGTAAGCACACAGCATGTAATTAACATTATGGATTTACTGCCATAAAAATTATTGTTAGGCAGCCCTATTTATGGCTTTATTCTACTGTTTAGAAAATCATGGAATGTAAACATTGTCAATGGCTACTAATCATACCACCTCTAGAATAAATAAAGATAAAACGCTTTTGAATAGCAACTGCTTTGGAAAAAGACGCTTCCCATGAGCATTGATTTGGCTACCAAAACAAAGAAAAGGATATGCTTTAAAAATATTTTGATTGATTCAACCTCGTTTCTAAATGTTGTATGATGCCCTAAAACAATTCTTATTAAAAATTAGTACAATGGTTATTATGGTAACTTATGTGGAGTATTGATGGTGACGGCAAATTTAACACATAGTAATCAGAATCATTAAGACAACACTCAAATACTGTGCTCAAAGCAAAGAAATGGCAGAAGTTGGACTTCCAGGATTTAGCTTGTGGAAAGAAGCAAAATTTAAATGTTATAAATCAAGCCTAAACAAACAAACCTTGACTGATGTCCATCTACACCAAAGCAAGCACAAACTGAAATGTCAGTCAGCAAGCATTAAATAGCATGAGCATTTGACAAGCTCCAGTAATCTAGTCTGTTGTATTCTCTGTATCACAATAATGCCAATCCATGGTTTTATTCTCTCTAGAAACGTAACAACTGAAGAGTTATACCTGCTTTGCCAATCTGAACTGCTAGCTTTGTGAGTTTCCCCTGTAGAACTGATTTCTCTTTCTTAGGCATATTATTTCTTTTTTTGTCATCTCCATCTATACCATCTTCGCTCTTCAAAGGTTGCATTTCCATAGCTGCGCCATCCTGAGCTTTTGCTAAATTCATAAAAGCACAATTGAATGAACAATTTATTATGACTTGGGAGCAGATCATACATTTCAAAACAACCAAATACAACCTGAGAATACAGCCAAATCTCATTACTGAATGAATAATCTACTTCTGTTGTTGGGTCTGAATACAGCAGAATCTTATGGTTTGGACACAGCATTGATGAAGTGTATAGGTGATTTCAGGGCACCTATCTTTTAGGAAGAATTTTAAACACAATTGGCCAGAATGGCCAGGCAGATTACCTATTAAAGATTGGATTAAGTGGAAATTTAAAAACACAATTAAATAAGCTCCAGTAAATCTAGAGTAAATATAAAAGATATGAGATTAATTTTGTACAATTTTAAGGGGAGCTACTTTACTGAGCTTGTCGATCAGAAGGTCGGCAGTTTGGCGGGTCGAATCCCGAGTGCCGCGTAGCAGAGTGAGCGCCTGTTACTCATCCCAGCTTCTGCCAACCTAGCAGTTCGAAAGCATGTAAAAAATGCAAGTAGAAAAATAGGGACCACTCTGGTGGGAAGGTAACAGCGTTCCGTGCGCCTTTGGCGTCTAGTCATTCCGGCCACATGACCACGGAGACGTCCTCGGACAAGCGCTGGCTCTTCGGCTTTGAAACGGAGATGAGCACCGGCCCCTAGAGTCGGAAACGACTAGCACACATGTGCGGGGGAACCTTTACCTTTACCTTCACTTTAACACTTAATGAAAAAAATAACTTTCAATCTTTAATCAATCAAAAATTTGTATTTAAATTTCCAGTGTTTCCAGCAAGAATGTGTAAAATATTTCATTTCAAATCATATTAAGCACAAAATATCATGAAGCAAGCAAAGTCTTTTGAACTTAAAACAGAATGATTCCAACTCCAAACAGCTCTGCCTAATACAAATACTTCCACACAATCCATTTTGCACTGAGTATACTGTCTCAAGTGCAACTATATGTTTCACAAAGTTTTTATTTGTACAACACTAAACAATGAAATGTTCTGCCCATCATTATTAAACAGCATGTTCACCAACAAGTTAGGCATCTTATTCTTTATCACACTTAAAATATTGTTCTACTAGTTCTGTTCCCCCATATTGTAATTTTAATACAGACTATCATAAATCATATTTTGATATTTAAAATTAAGATGCAATAAACTTTTTGCATATGTTATTTTTAGACTGTGAAGGAAAAAATGTAATACAGTAATACTTTAATTAGGACCAACAGGAACACCCTGAAAAAATGTGCAAGCTTTTGAATTCTACAGAATTCATTTTAAATCCTACTTTACCCTTTAAAAAAAACCAATGAAGAATTCTGGACAAATTGAAAACTTAAGACACATTTCTGATTATTTCTAATAAAGATGCTATTCTAACATATATTTGATTTTTTAAAAATATAAGTCATATTGTTACCTTTGTTACGATTTTCAATAGCACCATCTTGTTTTTTACCTAAAACCAAAAATAGTAATCATTTTCAGAAATTGGTAATAAATCCCTAGTATGATCACATTGAATACGAATACAACATACTAAAGTATGGTTCAGAATTTATTTTTTTAGACATTTTGTTATAATTATTCTGTCATGTTTATCATTATCTAACATGTCTCATTCAACACATCTTACTCTAGTGATATTGCTAAGAATACTTGAGTGAAACTTGATTCTTCAGGCTGACAAACTGAAAGCTGAAGATTTGGAACATTAGCTTGAAATAATTCAGATATTGAAGAGATTCTGATTTCATTTTTAAATTTATTTTGAATGGCTGAAGAGTATTAATGAATTCTAAAATTACATTACTCAAAATTTACATAAAGAGTAAATGAACAACAACTATCTATGTGCAATTATTTCTAAAATAAATTTACAGGATTTTAAACGTGCATACTTTTCTTGTCCTTTTTCTGTTTTTCCTTTTTTTCTTCTTCATCTTCCCCTCCAGCACCAAGTAAAGTAAAGATAATTCCAGTTTGTGAGTTTACCCCTACACCAGTAACTACCATTCTTCCAGAACCTTCCATAACATGTGTACCTAGAATGAAAAAAGCATGTGTGAATTAAGGGTAAGCATTGTGACTTTTGTAGCTTTATGAAAATATTAATGCTTATTTATTTGGTACATATAAAGCAGGGGTGTCAAACTGGTGGCCCGTGGGCCGGATGCATCATGCCAAAACCGTGCCCACCGCATTGCCGGCAATGGAAAAAAAGTCGTGATACGTTGCGACACATCACGTGACGTTGCGAGTTTGACACCCCTGATCTAAAGAGTTCAAAGTAGCTCACCTATAATTATCTTTCATTATATCTTCTAATAAACCTGTGAGGTAAGTTGGTTGAGAGAAAATCACAACTCTCAATTGCTAGTAAAACTTAAATCCATGATAATACTATACAAAGATACGATCAACAAAGCTGTATTAAAAAGAAATACTTTATTTTATCAAAGATGAAGTCACGAAAGAGGATTAAATGGTCTCCTGGTGCTTTGAACTTTTAATATTATAATTTCAGCATAATAATTGATTGCTTAGACTTATCTATCACGTTATTCTTCTTCATGATTAGCATGTAATGTAAAGTATGGAAAAAATACCATCTTTCCCCCAAAATAAGACCTGGTGTTATATTTTTTTTGGCCTCCAAGAGGCACTAGGGCTTATTTTGGGGGGATGTCTTATTTTTTTCCTTATACAAGTGGTGGCGAGCACAGGGGCAAACGGAAGTGGGAGTGCTACTACTGCCAGCCTGGCCCTTTCCATCCCACTGCTTGTCCACAGCCGCAATGGGCCAAGCTTGCCCTGCCTGTTGGCCATGCTGCTGCTGAGACACTTCTTATTTATTTATTTATTAAATTTTTATACCGCCCTTCTCCCGAAGGACTCAGGGCGGTATACAGGGCAATAAATATTAAAAAGCAAAGTACAAAAGTTAAAAAACAATTAAATAATTTATGCCCGATCTATACAATAGTTAAAACCATATTAAAAACCCAACCCCAAACCCATCAGACCAGGCCGGATTGCTCAAATAAATAAGTTTTTAGATCCCGCTGGAAGGAGCGAAGGTTGGGGGCCATCCGGAGCTCAACCGGCAAGTGGTTCCACAGGTCTGGCGTACCCACAGAGAACGCCCTCCCCATGGGGGCCACCAGTCGACATTCTCTGATTGGAGGCACCCTGAGGAGGCCCTCCCTGTGGGAGTGCACAGGGCGGAGGAAAGTTGATGCCGGCAGCAGGTGATCCCTAAGGTACTCCGGACCCATGCCATGTAGGGCTGCAGAGGGCACTATTCTGGCTGCTGAGTGGCTGCCTGTGCTGCTACTGGCCTCGCAGGGGTTGTTAGGCCTCCTAGGTGTGCTGCTCTCAACCAACCTGCTGGCCTGCTCCTGCCTAGCATGGGGAGAGTCAGCCCAAATCTATGACCTCTGGAGTGCCCCCCGCTGCTGGCCTTCCAGGGCCCCTTTGCCACTGTACATCGATGGACCTTGCCTTCCACCTAGCTCGCCACCAAGTCTGGCTGCTACCCAGCAGCCTCCACTACCTCCCACTGGAGCTTCCCCATCCACCTCACATGCTGGACGGTGTGCCCCTCCCCTGCCCAGCTTCATTGGGTGTCTGGCAGGCGGTGGGAGGCAGCTCCAGCCCCCACCACTTGCCTAACCAGGTGGAAGACAAAGCTGAGGCAGCAGCCAGTGGCAGAGCAGCCTCAGTAGAGGAAGAAGCCAAAGGCAGCTAGGGGCAGCCCCACACACAGCCAGCACGACAGCTGTACTGCCCGCCAGGGCCCAAAGAGCACCAGGTTCAGCCGGTAGCCCACCACTTGCAGCACCAAGTAGGCATGTAGGCTAGCGTCCAGCAGTCTGAAGGCGGGGGAGGTGGTGCAGCTCCATTGGTGGCCCCTGGCAAAGGGGCCCTGGTAGGCTGCCTATTTACTAATACTATGGTACTTCTCCTTCTTCTCTTCTTTCTTGGCTTCACTTTTTTTCCTTTTCCTTGTCATCTTTCTTCTCCTTCTTAAGTTTCCTTCTTCTCCTGCTCCTCCTTTTTCCTCAGCATCTCTGTTGGCAATCTTGTTGATGAGGCTGTGCAGTGCTACCATCGAACGGATCAGATGAGGTGGGGGCAGGAGTGGCGCCACACCACAGCCTGTGCTGGTCATGCCCACCCCCCTCCCCCTAGGGCTGATGCTCTTAACTAGGGCTTATTTTGGTGGTAGGGCTTATATTAGGCACAGGCTTAAAAATCAGGCAAGGTCTTATTTTCAGGATAGGTCTTATTTTTGGAGAAACACGGTCATAAGCAAAATAAAGGAAGTAAGACAGAAGAAACTTACATCTTATTTACATCTTATTTACATTTTCACTACTGCTTTTCATATATTTGAATCCCTCTAAACAATGATTGTGTTATCTTACACTGGATGTTTTAAGTATAGATGTATAGAAATGGAGGAGAGAGAGAGAGAGAAATTACTATGAATTTTAACTTCAATAAATCAGCAAGCAAGCCCACTAGCCTACCACTTGTAGCGGAAAACTTTTCTAATCAGACTTCACATTTCTCCTGCATAAAAAAATGTAATCTTGACTGATCTTATTTTCATTCTTTTGGATTACATTTTGAAGCTTCGGAGTAAGGATTATGTCTCATAGACAGAAACAGAAACTTTCTTTGAGTCCTTCAATTGGAATTTATAGGAAAGAAGTTTCCCTCTGAGAAACTTTTAAATAAAGGCATCAAGTGACCTTTATAGTGCAACTTGTACAATTCCAGTTTATAAAAATAAATAGATATTAGATATTGGTAGATATTTTAGAATTTTTTTATGATTTATATATAGCCACCTATCTCACACAACTAACTCTGGGCAGCTTACAAAATTAAAGGAAACAAACCCACCAAACCAATCCCACATCCACACCCATATAATTCCACATCCCCTCCAAAATAGTAGAGCTCATCTACTCTCACTCTAAATGCATGGGGAAATAGCCAGATATTCAATAACTTGCAAAAGGCTAACAGGGTTAGAACCATCCACATTCCAGAGGGTTGGGGTACGGGGCTCTTATTCCAAAGGCAGTGGCGTAGCGTGGGGGGTGCAGGGGGGGCCGGCCGCACCGGGCGCAACATCTGGGGGGGCGCCCAATGCCGGAGTTTTCTGCAACTCAGACAGCGAGCAAGCTTCGGCTGGGGGGGGGAAGGAGTGGGGGGGGGGCGTGGGGGCTGCCGTAAACTCTGACCGCCACGCTTGCAGAGCAGGAGAGCGCTTTCTCTTCTTCCCCCCCCCCGCCCTGGCTCGCCCCGTCCGGAAGCCCCTTTTGTCTTTTGATTATCTAATTAAAGACGGACGACAACCAAACCAACAAACCCACTCTCTCTCTCACCCCCCCCTCAGCAAAGGGTTTCCATTATGGAGGAGGAGGAGGAAGGGGTGGGGAGGAAGGGCGGGCGCAGGTCCTTTCATATTTTGCAGCAGTGAATTCTTCCCTCTCGGAGAGTCTCTAATTTTGGCTGGCGGGCTCTTCGGCTTTGAAAACAGCCAGGCAGCCACAGAAAGCAGAGATAATAGTGGCTTTTAGGTCAAAGAGGAGCGAAGAGCGCGCCTCGAGATGGCGCGGCGAAAACGTGCTGTGCTCGGTCTCCCGAAGAGGACCCCCACGGAGTTCAATCGGAGCTTCTTTCTCATAAGAAGAGGCGTAGGATAGCAGCGTAGAAAAGTGAAACAGGAATTAGTCGTTCGAGAATAAACCTTTGTTAAGGGAAGGGGTGAATTTTTGTTTAATTATTATTATTATTATTATTCCTGCAGAGACCCCACGCGCACTTCACCACCCGGGGAATTTATATTCCAGTTGGAAAAAATGGGGTGGGTGGGTTTGTAAACATCCCCGTAACACGTTCAGACGTGGTTAAGTGAATCCTGATTTATTAAGTAACCCAGATGCCAGGGCTCAGGAAACAAATCCCATTAAGCTCGCTGGAGGGGGACGATTCTGCTTCACCGAGGGTCGGAGGAGCGAGCGAGTGGGCGGAGCATAGAAAGCAACGGCAGAAAATAGGTCAGGCGCCACAGCAAGTATGAACTCCTGGGGTTCAGCCTAAGCAGGCAAAGCTGCAGGGTGGGTTGGTTGGCTTTTCCGGCTTTGGAATAACCTTGGGAAGCTGAGGCATTGTAAGTTGGAAGTCATTGTTTGTTGCCTAACATGTTGGGTCAACCCCACGCCACATGCTAAGCCATAAACCGTGGTTGGTATCCAGGGTTTAGGACAAGATGGAGAAAACTAGCCAATTGTGGGATCATAAATCTTGATGAAGCCCATCATCGCTCCATGTGATGTATGCACTCAATCTACAAACGTAGTCCAAGCCTATTCACATCTGTTGTAAGGTCATTCTCTCGTGGGGTTTATCCTGACGTCCACTAAGAGTGGAACAAACATGCCCCATTAACCATTTTCAACGCCATGTCCTCTCTTTGTCTCATCCTAAATCACAGCTGAGGCACCTTAAAGTTGCCTTGTTTCAGTTTTAAACTAGCATTTTCCCTCTTCTCCAGAGACCCTTTTTTGCCTTGAACCTAACTCAGGGGTAGGCAAACTTGGCTCTTTTATGACTCATGGATTTCAACTCCCAGAATTCCTGAGCTAGTGGAAGAGACTCGAGTGCTAAAATCCACGGGTTAGGGGGTGCAAATTACTTGCCTTGCCCCGGGTGCTGACAACCCATGCTACGCCACTGTCCAAAGGGCAAGTGCTGCCACTGAGAAAGCATGGCTCTGGGGTCCAAGAAGATCACACTGTTTTACAGCAAGAATCTGGAGCATGCCCTCTTGTAAATAATAGGAGAAAGGCAGTCCTGGGAATAACCTAGCCCTACACCACAGAGGGCTTTTTAGATTATAAGCAGCATTTTAAATTGCATCCAGAAGCTTATTGTAAGTCTGTACATCTTACAGAACAGTGCTGGCACACAAATGTAATGAGAAATGCCAAAAACAGCCCGTTCTGCTGCATTCTGGACCACCTGCAGCTTCCAAGAGAAGCCCCATGTACACTGCATTATAGCAATTTAAACATGAGACGACTAAGGAATATGTTACCATGAGTAAGGTGAGAATCCGAGAAACCTGATTTGGATCTGATAGCTTCTTTAGATGCAGAAAAATGCTTCAATGTGGCATGATTGAGATTGAGATTTATTAAATTTATATGTCGCCCTTCTCCCCAAGGACTCAGGGCGGCTCACAACAATTAAAAAATTAAAAAACATAAAGTACAAAATTTAAAAAAAGAATTAAACAATGGATATAATAAATAAATGACAATTTAACCCAATAAAAGCCAAATTTAAAACCATAGTCAGTCCAGGTCCGCTTGTTGGAACATCAATGTCTTCAGGTCATGGCGGAAGGACTGAAGGTCGGGGGCCATCCGCAGCTCCGGAGGCAGTTCATTCCAGAGGGTCGGCGCGCCCACAGAGAAGGCTCTCCCCCTGGGGGTCGCCAGCCAGCACTGCCTAGCCGATGGAACCCTGAGGAGGCCGACTCTGTGGGAGCGAACCGGGCAAAGGGAGGTTGACAATGGCAGCAGGTGGTCTCGCAAGTACCCCGGACCTAAGCCATGTATGGCTTTAAAGGTAATTACCAGCACCTTGAATCGCACCTGGAGGGCAACCGAAAGCCAATGCAGCTCGCACAGGAGTGGTGCAACATGAGAGTATTGAGATCCTCCCATAAGCACCCGCGCGGCCACATTTTGCACCAACTGAAGCCTCCGGGTGCACTTCAAGGGCAGCCCCATGTAGAGCGCATTACAGTAATCCAGGCGACAAGTGACAAGGGCGTGGGTGACTGTGCATAGGGCATCTTGGTCCAAAAAGGGGCACAAGTGGTGCACCAGGCGAATCTGTGCAAAGGCCCCCCTGGTCACAGCAGTTAGCTGGTCTTCCAAGTTAAGCCGTGAATCCAGGAGGACACCCAAGTTGCGGGCCCTTTCTGAGGGGGGCAGTACCTCCTCCCCCATCAAAAGAGATGGAACATGTTGGACAATACGAGATGCCGGGATCCACAGCCACTCGGTATTGGAGGGGTTCAGCCTGAGTCTGTTCCTTCCCATCCAGACACGCACCGCCTCTGAACATGATTTGGGGAAAAATGAATTCCTGTGTGTTTATTAATGGATTAAAGTAATATTGAATTAAAATTTAAATCAGCTAGAATGATTATTAATGATATAAAAGTTATTTTTTGATATCAGTGGCATATATACCTTAATGAATTTTTGCCTATAAAATATTATTATATATTACATTACATTGTGCTATATTTATTATACTATATTTAGTTTTATTTATGTTATGTATGTTATGTTACATTACATTATGTTGAAATTTCTTAAAAATAAGTTTTCTCTTTTGTAAAGTTTAGTATTAAAATTACAAGGTCTCTTCTTTTAGCCAATTATATTAAATTTTGGGATTCAAAGTAGATGTAGAGTAACAGAAATTACTATTTATTCAGATGATATTTTCCTATTTGTGATAACCTTCAAATCTCTTTACCTCAATTTGTAAATACTCTAAAGTAACATAACACATTAAATCATTGGGTTACTTGGAATGTTTAATATATTTCTGCTTACATTATAGATATTAATGGCAATTTGTGAATTATTGGGTTTTCCCTATTCTCCAAATTTTCTTACATATCTTAGAATATGTAGTTCTTGACTTATGCCCACAATTTTAATTGGAACTTCCACTGCTAAGCAATGCAGTCCTTAAGCAAGTTGTGCCTGATTTTACAACTTTTTTACAGCAGACATTAAGCAAGCTCAGTTTCCCCCACTGACTTTGCTTATTGGAAGCCCCCTCAGAAGATTGTAAATAGTGATCACATGAACCCTGTGTCAAAGCTATGATAATGGATGTTGTCACTCTGACACCTGAGAATCAGTAGCCAATTTTACTAATGTGCCTTTTCTATTCTTGCAGAGTTCAGATGTAGAAGGGGGATGGGATGAATGCTTTGAGGGTTTAGCTAGCCATAACAATGTAGAAGTGTGGGAACTCAAGGACATGGTCTGAGAGGCCGGTGAGAAAAGCCCACATCTTGCATTAATTGGGGTATGTGATTTATGACAGCATTTGTGGGATGGGAATTGCAACTTGTTACTTTGTATCTGGGGGTAGGGAATTTCAGTTTTGGGTTCAACTACGTGAGTGCCGATATTTTGTTTCCAAATAAAATGTTCTTTAAGGAAGAATTCTTGCCTTGAAGTTCTTTTACTGGTTTCATCTATCGCAGGGGTGTCAAACTCAATTTCATTGAGGGCCGCATCAGCATTGCGGTTGCCCTCAGGGTGCCGGGTGAGTATGGCCAGGGTGGGTGTGGCCTACTGGGTGGGCATGGCTAGAGTGCATATGGCCTACTGGGTGGGCATGACCAGCTCTACATTCTTCGCATCAAGGGTACCTAGGGGGGCCTGGGCAGGAGTGGGACAGATCTGAGGGTCTCTGGCAGAAGGAGAGTCTCTGAACCAGGGCCAAGGCAGTGGGGGCCGTTCCCTCACTGTTTCCAGGATGGATTCGCGGGCCGCATGAAACCACTTCGCAGGACGAATCCGGTCCCCGGGTCTTGTGTTTGACATGTCTGATCTATCGGAACCATGGCACCCTGGATACTGCAAAATTCATAAGTAGATGCTGGTTGCTGAATGCATGAATTTTGATCATGTGATAATTGGGATGCTGAACAGTTGTAAGTGTGATAAGCAGTTGTAGATCACTTTTTCAGTGCCATTGTAACTCTGAATGGATGTTAAAGATATGGTTAAGTCAAGGGCTACCTATATTCCCTTGAACATTCATTAATATATTTAAAGATATTAAATTGCATTGAACATTCCTATGGGTCTATGGGGAAAATAAACATGGTCAAACTGATTATTTCTTCTACACTGATTTACACTTTGAGATGATTTTTTATATTAATTCCTTTATACGTTTTATATCAAGAGAAGTTATTCAGGTTTTTTTTGTGGGATAGCCATATGGGTTTTTGTTTTGTTTTTTAGCTTAATGTAGGCTTAAACACAAAGAGTGGGGGTTATGTATGTTTAACCTCTAGGATTTTTAGTTCTACTAAGTGGCTTATATTTTCACTAGTTTTTATAAATAAAACAATCCTGAGTATAAACTATTATAGAAACAATTTATAGGGAGTGGGAATATATTTATGGCAGGTCATGATTCTTATATGAAAAAAAATATTCCATACATATCTTATTTGTATTGTGAAAGAAACTTGAGTATTAAATCATTATACTAAATGAAATGCAAGTCAAAAAATAAATTATTTATATATCAAACTTTGTGGATTGCACCATTGCATTGTATCTTTGAAATGTTAATTATGCATCACTCTTTACTTTGAAAATTTATTTCATTACTGAAATATTAAACAATTATTTATTGCCGATTGGCCAGAAAAATAACATACTGAGGGCCACAGTATCAATAATTTGTAATAGTGTTCTATTCTAGTATACCAGTATTCTAGAAATTATTTAATCTTATGGGAAAAGAAGATATTACAGTTATATATGCTTAATTAAACTAATCACATTAAAGGATGCTGGTATGTCTGAAATCCTACCTGTTAGGACCTATCATTTTGGTCCTGGGGAAGTTAAAAATGTAATACATAATATACAAGAGCACTAGTTCTTACCATACCGTGACCTGGGAAGACAATGAGTCATATAACCTACTTCTAGAAGTAGGAAACTTTGTTCAGTTTCCATAATATCTCATGATTAGATCCTAGCTATCATTTGATCACTCACCTGAGAGCATCATAAGGTCTCGATCCAACACTTTCTTAACAAGATCAGATTCTCCAGTGAGCGAGCTTTCATCAATTTTGAGGTCATTGCCTTGTATAAGTACACCATCAGCTGGTAAAAGGTCACCTAAAACAGAAGTCAAAACTACAATTAACAAACAAATAAATAGGTTATAGAGATCACAATAAAATAAATGGGTATATTTACCATATTTTACTTGTGCAATGTCACCAACAACTATGTCAGCTACAGGTATTTGGATGACTTGGCCACCCCTGATGACAGTAAACTTCTGTTCTTGTTCAATGCGGCTTTGCAATCCCCTGAACTGCTTCTCTTTACTCCAGTCATTAAAAGCTGTCACTAATACCACACAAACGACAGACAAGAGGATTGCAGCTCCTTCAATCCATCCTGTTTCACCTTCTTCTTCTTCTTCTCCAACTGATACTGTTCCACATACTGTAGAAAGTAAACAAATAATCCAAATTTCATATTCAATTTTTATATTGCTATAGTTTATTCAAAATTTGCAATTATTTAATCCATACAATCTTTACTTAATTATATTGACTATGTTCTAATAATAATAAACACATCTGCTTATACAGTATTTAAATTTAAGTACCTCAGTTGCTTTCATATTACATACACTTTAGCAGGTAGTACAAGCTATTACTGTATTACAAGTATTGTAAGGCTTTTTAAAATGGACATCTGCCCATCTCTCATGCCTTTAAATATATTTCTATTTCCACAGATTTTCAGAATTTCCTGCTTCTTTAATCTCAGTGGATTTTTTATTGTTTTAGTTTTATTTATTTATTTAAGAAAGTTTATATGTCTGCCCACTCTCAGTGAATCTGGGTGTCCTATGAAAATAAAAACCCAATATACAAACAATAAAAACAACAGCCCCATAATATTTTAGTTTATTAACTCATTTATTCTAATTTAAGCATTTTAGCTTAGATTGAGTGGTTTTACTCTATATTCCCATAGCTAGTTACAGAGGATCAATAATATCTTCTTGGAAATAAATAAGGTGGTAAAGCTGTTTGGAACAAGGTCTCCAAATCTTTCTTCTTATGATGTAGTTTATAATCTCAGAACATATGAAAGAAGCAACTGTGATAAAACATACTGTTTTGCACTCTGATAAGACCTAAACCTTTGCTGGCATATGTTGAATTCTCAAAACAAGAAGGTATCATCTCACCACCCACTTTTTTCAATTTTGGAAAGTGGGTAGTGATAGAAATGTCCTCTGTTGGTCTCTCATTAGAATGATCTAAGTTGTAAATTTACATAGAAAAATTACTGCAACACTCTTAGCTCTCAAAGTATCCTTATTTTTTCCAGTTTTTGTATGAAAACTTATGAAAAAAATTAAAGGACCAAGATTAACAAATCACCAACCCATACTTGCATAAAGGGTCAGGCAGTATAGCATTTAAACCAATGCTCCCAATTATCTTCTTTGTGATTTTTCATTCATTTATTAAAATTTATTTGGCCACCCAACTCATTCTCAGTGACTACGTTTTAGTAGCAATATAAAAGTAACATGATAAGGATCAACACTGTTCCTTTGGCATTAAAGTAATCTTCAAAGCTACGTATCTGCAAACACTTATAAAAATAAATGTACAAATAAATAAAACTAACTAATCAATATGCTTTGTGATATCTTTTATTCTTCTACTTCTAATTGAAGTACCTCATATCCAGTTACTAGCCATCTTCAAAAAATTCAAAAGAAATATTTGCAATACACAGAAGGGAAACTTAAGCATCTCTCCTTCCACTGTTTCAGCAGACATGTATTTTGCTAGTGGTATGTCTGCTTCAAAAGGTTTCATGTGTGTATGCATACACACCTACACTGCAGAAAGCTGGGAGCAACTCCCCAAGCAATTGTATGAGCCTTGCAAAATAATTTGTAGGGAAGTATTTAATCTGTCCTCTTACAAGTTGCAGAATACCTGTTCTTAAATAGATTGAAACACAAATAAACAGATAATTTTAAACTAATCACTCATAGTTATATGAGTGTCCTGCATGTGTGGCGGAGCTGGACAGGGATGGGCCACACCTCCCGTGATGGCCAACCTGACCCTGGGCGAGCCGGATTGCTTCAGCTGCGAGGAGCCTGGCCTAAGTTTTCTATTGCCCAGGCCTCCTGAAAGTGATGGGAACTGCAGCCCACCTCAGCTGGAGTTTAGCTGAGCCACAAAGTTGAACACACCCATAAAGCCGTGGTATGCCCCGAGCGAGGAAGCGTGAGCTTTGAGGGGGGAGGGTATTTCTGCGGCTCATACTGTGCCTTCCCAGTAGCGTTCAAAGAAGCTAATCGTGGTACCGGTAAATACAAATAATCTTTTGAAATATAAAGGGACGATTACAATATTGATGATGAATGGAAAGACAGTTTCCAAAGCCTTCCTCCCCCACTGAGTGAAACCAGAGTTGCCTGGGGGGCAGGGATGCCTGGCTGGGCTGGACCTTGTGATGAAAAAAATAAGACACCCCCGAAAATAAGACCTAATGCCTCTTTTGGAGGCAAAGAAATTATAAGACCGGGACTTATTTTCGGGAAAACATGGTAGTAATCATCATTTGGCCAAGCTCTCATAAAATTAAAGGATAATAAGTCCCAATTCTTTAGTTGGAAAGGCTCCATATTGGGATACAGAAAACACAACAATTAAGCTTATTACCAAAGGTGAACAAGCAGTATTAAAAAGGGCATGGTAGGCATCTCCACCAGAGATGCTAAGCCTTCCTAGGTACCACATTCAGCCCATTTTTAGTATAATTACAATGAAAGAAAGTTGTTTATCTGGTGATTCAATAAGTTCTAGAGGACATTATGTTTTATTAATTGTGAGGATCAGTGGATATTGAATTAAAACCCAAAAAGCTACATTTAAAAGTCTATCAACAATTTTCTGCTAAGCAAAAGGCTTTTCCCTTCATTACTCTTTAGAATTCTCCTGTTCCAAAAAGCTGAGGCATAAGAAGGTTCTGGGTGGACAACACATTGGAATGTAAGAAGAAACCTCATTCACCATCTGATATAATCAACTGATAGAAAGAAAGAAAAATGATTCAAAAAAGAACAAATAGAGCCAGTCATATAATCACACTGTCATAAAATACTACTTAAGCTATATGGTTTATGTCAATCAGGAGTAATAGATTCTAATTTAAGACCAAGGATGGGGCAAGTGAAGCTGCAGCTTAATCCTCTCTTGGCCTGAGACCAGACCTTGCAATTACTGAGAAATATTAACAGTGCTACTTCCTCCTAACTTCTAAGGAATAAATACAAACATAGCAACACAAAAAAGGGAAAAAATAACAATGAATGTGAAAAGAAACAATGTCTTTAGTTTCCTGGCTAGTTAGAAAAATTTTACCTAATTACATTTTTAATTAAATGCTAAAGCAGCCTTCCCAGTCTAGTGACACCTAGGTGGTGGCTGATTTTAATCAGTACTTCTAGTCAGCAAGGCTAAGGGTTTTATTGGATAGGGATGGCAGGTCTACTCAAAGCAAAGGTATGCAGTATCTTTGTGTGAAGTAGAGAAGGATGCTTTAAATTTGGTGTAGTCAGCCATGCTATACCTGTCACTCAATCTTTTCACAGACGTGCATGGTAGCTATATGGTTTCTTACACACCAGAGCTTGAGTTAAGGACAATGCTCATTATTCCTAGTTCCTGCTTCATTTGTTGTTGTTGTTAGTTGCAAAGTCATGTCTGACCCATTGCGACCCCATAGACAACATTCCTCCAGGCCTTCCTGTCCTCTACCATCTTCTGGAGTCCATTTAAGCTCACGCCTATTGCTTCAGTGACTCAATCCAGCCACCTCATTCTCTGTTTTGCCCTTCTTTTATTGCCCTCAATCTTTCCCAGCATTAGGCTATTCTCCAGTGAGTCCTTCCTTCTCATTAGGTGGCAAAAGTATTTGAGTTTTAGCTTCAGGATCTGGCCTTCTAAAGAGCAGTCAGGGTTGATCTCCTCTAGGACTGACCGGTTTGAATGCGTTCCAGTCCAAGGGATTCGCAGGAGTCTTCTCCAGCACCATAGTTCAAAGGCCTCAATTCTTTGGCGCTCAGCCTTTCTTATGGTCCAACTTTCCCAGCCATACATTGCAACTGGGAAAACCATGGCCTTGACTATACACACTTTTGTTGGCAGGGTGATGTCTCTGCTTTTTAGTTTCCTGTCTAGATTTGCCATAGCTTTCCTCCCCAGGAGCAAGCATCTTTTAATTTCTTGGCTGCAGTCCCTGTCTGCAGTGATCTTGGAGCCCAGGAAAATAAAATCTGTCACTACCTCCATTTCTTCTCCATCTATTTGCCAGAAATTGAGAGGGCTGGATGCCATGATCTTGGTTTTCTTAATGTTGATTTTCAAGCCCACTTTTGCACTCTCCTTCTTCACCTGCAACAAGAAGCTCTTTAGTTCCTCTTCACTTTCTGCCGTTAGAGTGGTATCATCTGTATATCTTAGGTTGTTGATATTTCTCCCGACAATTTTAATTCCAACTTTTGATTTGTCTAGCCCTGCCTTTCTCATGGTGTGCTCTGCATATAAGTTAAATAGACAGGGCGACAGTATACAGCCTTGCCGGACTCCTTTCCTAATTTTGAACCAGTGGTTCTGTGTCCAGTTCTCAACTGTTGCTTCTTGACCCGCATATAGGTTTCTCAAGAGATAAATAAGATGGTCTGGTACTCCCATCTCTTTAAGAACTTGTCACAGTTTGTTATGATCCACACAATCAAAGGCTTTAGCATAGTCAATGAAGCAGAAGTATATTTTTTCTGGAACTCTCTAGGTTTCTCCATGATCCAGCATATGTTGGCAATTTGATCTCTAGTTCCTCTGCCTCTTTGAAATCCTGCCTGTACTTCTGGTACTTCTCGATTCACATACTGCTGGAGTCTAGCTTGTAGGATTTTAAGCATAACTTTAATAGAATGTGAAATGAGTGCAATGGTGCGATAGTTTGAACATTCTTTGGCATTGCCTTTCTTTGGAATTGGAATGTAAACTGATCTTTTCCAAGCCTGTGGCCACTGTTGAGTTTTCCAAATTTGCTGGCAAATTGAGTGTAGCACTTTTACTGCATCGTCTTTTAAGATTTTGAATAGCTCAGCTGGAATACTGTCACCTCCACTAGCTTTGTTGTTGCTCAGATTTCCTAAGGCCCATTTCACTTCACATTCTAGGATGTCTGGCTCGGGGTCAGTGTCCACCCCATTGTGGTTATCTGGGACGTTAAGCTTGTTCTTCTGTGTAGTTTTGCCACCTCTTCTTAATCTCTTCTGCCCTCACTTCCCTTCTTTCCTCAGCTATTTGCAGCTTCCTCAGACAACCATTTTGCTTTCTTGGATTTCTTTTTCTTTGAGATGGTTTTAGTTGCTACCTCTTGTACAAAGTTGCAAACCTCCATCCATAATTCTCCAGGCACTCTGTCTATCAGATCTAATTCCTTAAATTTATTTCTCACCTCTACTGTGTATATTCATCAGGGATATGATTTAGTTCATATCTGAGTGGCCTAGTGCTTTTCCCTACTTTCTTCAATTTCAGTCTAAATTTTGCAACAAGAAGCTCATGATCTGAGCCACAGTCAGCTCCTGCTCTTTTTTTACTGACTATATAGAGCTTCTTTATCTTTGACCGCAGAGCACATAGTCAATCTGATTTCTATGTTGGCCGTCTGGTGATGTCCACGTGTAGAGCCATCTACACATACTATGACCATCGTATTCTCTTGACAAAATTCTATCAGCCTGTGCCCTGCTTCATTTTGTACTCCAAGGCCAAACTTGCCTGTTATTCCGGTTATCTTTTGGCTTCCTACTTTAGCATTCCAATCCCCCATGGTGATAAGGACATCATTTTTTGATGTTAGTTCTATAAGGTGCTGTAGGGCTTCACAGAACCAGTCAATTTCATCCTCTTCAGCACCAGTGGTTGGGGCATAGACTTGGACTACTGTGATATTGAATGGTTTGCCTTGGATTCGCACTGAAGGTCTTCTGAATTAAATTCACCCATTTTAGTTCGCTGATTCTTAAGATGTCAATGTTCAGTCTTGTCATCTCTTGTTTTGACCGCATACAGCTTGCCTTGATTCATGGATCTTACATTCCAGGTTCCTATGGAGAATAAATCTTTACAGCATCGGAGTTTCCTTTCACCACTAGATGCATCCACAGCTGAGCGTCCTTTCGGCTTTGGCCCAGTCGCTTCATTTTTTCTGGCAATACTAGTGCTAGCCCTCTGCTCTACCCCAGTAGCATATTGGATGCCTTCCGACCTGAGGGGCTCATCTTCCAGCATCATATCTTTTTGTCTTTTGGTATTGTCCATGGGGTTTTCATGGCAATGATACTGGAGTGGGTTGCCATTTCCTTCTTCAGTGGATCACGTTTTGTCAGAACTCTCTGCTGTGACCTGTCTATCTTGGGTGGCCCTGCACGGCATAGCTCATAGCTTCACTGAGTTACGTAAGCCCCTTCGCCGCGACAAGGCAGTAATCCATAAAGGGGTTACTTCCTTTACATAAACATATATTTTCCTAAACCCATTCAGGACCAAGAAAAACCGATGAAAAGGAAATGCTCCTCAAAGGTATCATATTCAATTATACCTGAAGGTATCCAGTATGTAGAAGGCTGGCATATACATACATCTGCCAGAAACTATTGGAAGGCAAGCAATGTTTTAGAAATTAATACACTAGTTTTCTCCCAATCATGATCCTTTTGAACAGAGACTTTTGCTCCGAATAAAATAATTCTGGTCTTAGAAAACTGTTATGTCTGGTAGTCATACAAATAGTATCAATATACTTTGCCAAATTTTGAATTAAGAGGAAACTGAATTTGCTTCATGAACTATCTTTCATAAGAGCTACTGGAAGAAGCGTATGTTCATTTTATAATTCATGATAACAATTTAAGTACTGCTGAATTGAGTCTCTGGTGGTTATATGAACATTCAAAGATCAGAATTAATATAATATTTGCATCTGCACACAGGGAAAAATAATTTTGAAAAGAACTATATGTAAAAGCATAGTGGGAGATTCAGATTTAAAGAAAAATATATAAAGTTATATAACTCAATCAAAATGGGTTGATATAGTCATATACACTTTTGTTGACTTATGTTGAAATTACCGGTATTACTACTCTGGAAGACAGTGTTATAGTCTCCCTGCTGATAACTTATGTAATTCTTAAAGTACTGATATTATAAAATATCATGTTAGTAGTCCATAACTTGTGGATTAAGTACACACTACTTTCTATTTTCTATAGAATTTGTAATGGAACATTTAAATGGATGGCTATAGCTATCACATGATGGCAAGATTAAAAGATGTGGAAGACAGCACTCCTGGAATCACAGAAAATAGCCATATCCAAGAATGCATTACATAACTGGACATGCTGGGCAACTAACCAGTATTCTATAGCAAGATTTATAAATACTTTGCTTTAAATGTGTTTTGTTGAGTAAGGTACAATGGCTATTTTAACAAATAAGCCATAACCCTATCAATATACATTACTTCGAAGCTAAGTAAATTACATTTTATATAATGTGTGAACCATTAGGGTTGACTCTAAAGAATATCCAGATATTCTATCTGTTCTAAATGCAATACCTGTTTTAGTCAGCATTGCACTGGTTTCAAATTTATTTCTCAACACAATTCAGAGTTATAGTTAACTTTTAAACTTTTAATAGCCTTGCTCCATTCACCTATGGAATAAACAGACAGAACATAGGTCTAGATTTATCTGAGGTACAGAAACAAGACTTACCAACTACTAATTATACTGCTAGATAAAGAAAGGTTGGGATAATCAAGCAGGGAGATGAAATTGTCTAATTTTAAAACTTACACCAAATTCAAATATAAAATTTGATTCTTTGATTTTAAAATTATTTTGTAGCAAGCTTTACTTGATAAATTTCAGAGTTATCACAGAAATTGAATCATGTTCCACTAGCCTGAAATCTTCTTAATTCTATTCTGAATAAAGACTCTCTATATCCTCAACACTGAAATATTTAATGTTCTCAGGCTACTTTAAAAGTAATCCAACAATTGAGGAATAGGTTTTCAAGCATATTTCAAAATGTCTATGGAGATTCTTAAGTTATCCAGGAAATGGTTGTCCCAAAGATGCTTTTTAAAAGAGACACAGAAAGTCCAGTTGCTTCTTGAAAAAACACCTTTGGGACAGTATTTCAGAAGTCATCTCAGTGAATTTTTCTCAGTCATGTAAGAGAAACATTCTGCAGAAAAACACACTCTCACTTTACTACCTAAAGCAGACATGTCAAACTTGTGACATCATGTGATGTCACACAATGTTTCGGGACGGTTTTGCCATTGCTGGCAATGGGTGGGCGCGGCTTCTTCATGATGTGTCCGGCCTGCAGGCTGACAGCCTCTGACAGATTTTGAAACAATAAACAATTTTTGTTTGAGACCATTTCAGACACAGTGTATTAATTTTAAGATCATGATTTTATCTGATAATTCAGATATTTTGTAGCACCATATTTAATTGTTACAATACCAAATAAACATTTATACTATATGTATTTAGAAAATACCTGTCCTGAAATCAGAACATGCTTTAGCCATCTTGATTGCTCCATTTAACAGATTTTAATATTGATAAATAGCATTTTTAAAAAAGAAATTCATCAAATAAAATGATAGCCCCAGAATATTAATCTGCACTGGTATTTCCTAAATAACTGCATGTTGACCTGGATATAAGTGTAAACATGGGGTATGTGTTGAGTGCGTCTACTTTTTGCAGGTTTCCTACTTCTTTCATTAGTACCTCTATTTAGACACTCATATTTACCTGTCCTTGGGAGCAGTAAGGAATGGAGTATATGAATCCAGGCCTACTCCTAAACTCTCTCCAGTGAAAAATACAGCATCTGAAGAGATCCTATACTTGAGGAAATTAGATTATAGTAAAGCTCAAAATGCCAGTCCAAATATAGATTAACTAAGCTCTTTTGATTATCTACACTATGTAACACTGGGGAAATTAAGTTGAGAACAGAGTGGAGTTGCTCTAATTATTCTTGTTTTCCAGATTTAGTAACAGGAGAAAAAGGAAGTGTGATACAAAAGATCATATAAACCTACTGTCATTCTATCAGACATTCAAGATATGTGCAAATATGACATAAAAATCTGTATCTTGCTCAAATGAAGAACTGACTAGAATTCAATGTGAATAGACTTTAACCTGTCAAGTTCACACAGTTCTAAGAACACAAAATGCTTTTTGGATTTATAACAGAATTCTAACACATTCATTCTGGTGTATTTCAAGATAAACAAGAATGAAAAAAAAACTATATGATTACTTACATGCATTGTTTCCTCCTGGAGGTTGGTAAAAAGAAAGGCCCAATGATATTATGGCTGCAATTTCTAAAATTATTAACGTGACATCCTGTAGTGCTTCCCATACTAACTGAAGAAATGTTTTTGGCTTTTTAGGAGGTATAAAATTCTTCCCAAATACAGCTGCTCTCCTCTCTATATCTGCTGGATTTCCACTTAAGCCTAAATAGTAAAAAGGGAAAATGATTTTAGAGTAGTTTATTGTCACCTCCTAACAAAAACGAAACATTTTTCATATTGGGTTTATTAAAAACATACTGCAAACTTGTTATTTTGTGCTTATTTATTATGTTATTTATGCCCATGTTTTCTAAAACAGTAGCAGCAACTAGCTACAAATCACTAAAGACATTTATTGTTTTATTTATTTTAATTTGATTGATATATTTTTAAGTCTAGATAAAAACCAAGTATGCTTTTAAAAATATATTTATTTATTTTGCCAATTCAGTATAACCCTGATTTTCAAAGAAATCAATTATATCAATAGCTGGCGTTAGGATTATACAAACTGTTGTTTGTATGGTAAGATTTTTCTGAACCCATAGAGGAACGCATTGAATATAAAAGTTTTTACTTTCTGCTAATTCATTGCTACCATGCCAGTGTCAAATATAACAAGCACACCTTTTTCCTTTTATGCATATCAACATTTGATGTGTGGCCTTCCAGAAGCATAAATCAGTAACAATAGCAAATTATATTTCCTTATTTCCCATGTTTCAAGAAAGGGAAATTCCCACGTGCTGGGAAGATTTTACCTTGGAAAATTGCCAATGATTTCTGGAAATTTCACGGAAGAGTTTTTCAATTGTAACTGAAACTATAACTATTGTTTGTTTTTAAACAAGTAAAAATCTATTATGAGTGCTTAAGGCAGATTTTGACTATTTCTGAAAAAAAAAATTCAAAAGGGAAACTTCAGGCTCCTCTAACATTGCACTTTCTTCCCTTTGCCACAAAATAATTATAGCACAGATTATATGGATGTTTTCAACACTTTGAGAACAAAAGCTGTACTACAAAAGTTGTGCAGATAGAAGTGGTTTGTCCACCATTTTAAGAACTAATCTTATTTGTTTATATAACTGTATGTTACAAAGCCGCTTGGATATTACAAATACCTGACAAAGATATTTAAAAAGACCCACATCCCAGAATTATATTGCTGTTTTATTTTCCCTGCCAGTATTAAGGAATAATTCATTTTTATCTGTATTCATATGGGAAAAAAATCTCACAATTTTGCCTAATGACACTAAGTAAGAAACAATGACAGTAGAAGTGATTCCTTTTAGCTACTGCTAAATTACAATTTCCAGTTGCATGCCCAATATTGCCTGGGAATTCTGAGCACTATAGTCCAAACACATTTAGGCAACTCAAACCCTGACTAGACAGAAGACTGTATGTTTTAGTATAAGCCTTTATTTTAAATATAAGTATTTCCCCTGCCTCTCCCCCCTAAAAATCAGATACTTATTGCAGTACAGGTCTGCCTCAACCATTTGTGTAGTAATTGTTCAAAGTTATGATGGTGCTGAAAACAGTGAGTTTTGACCAGTCCTGATACCTAGACTGTCATAGTATCCCACAATCATATGGTCACAATTTAGGTTCTTAGCAACGGGCATGTATTTACAACAGTTGCAGGTTCATGTGATCACCATTTGCAACCTTCATGACAGCTTCCAACAAGCAAAGTTAATGGGGGAAGCTGGATTCACTTAGTGACTGTGGTGATTCACTTCATGAGTGTGATGATTCATTGACTGACTGGCAAAAAAGGTTATAAAATTAGGCATGGATGTAGTCATGTGATGACTCACTTAACAACTGTTCACTTGGTGAGGGAAGTTCCCACTCCAATTGTGGTCATAATTCAAGTAATAAGTTGAAGCAAAGTTGTTCGAGTTTTGCAGCCTGTGAGGTTTACTAGGAAGTAACCAAATCATGAACCAAAACCACACAAAAGTCAGCATGCCCCACGCTTGTTATGGATGGCTCGGCTGAGTTTTCATAAGGTTTCACAGTAGACTTCTGAATTGATGGTCGAACCATGCTCCATGAACTTCACTAGCAGTACTCCTTTAGCATCTTCACATTTGGCGGGATTTTCTATGGCACCACTTCCGGTGTGGTGTCGGTTCATGATAATGCTTGCCCACACACCGCTAGACGCACCCAAGAACATTTGAAGCAGTTCCATTGGGATGTTTTTGATCACATCCCCATAGAGCCAGAATGGCGCCAAGCGACTACTACTAAGGAATTTCAAACCTTGTGACAAGTGCCACAATTTGAATGGCAATTATGTCAAAAAGTAATGTAATGTAGTTTTCTAATGTATATAATAAAAGTTCTGTATCTGTGAGTGTCTGTCATTGATAACCAAACGGAGGTTTATTTCTGAACTGCCCGTAGTTAAATAAAAACAATGGGGGAAAAAAATCATCAGAATTTCCAACATCAAATGAAATATTACAGGAAATCAAAGACAAAAAAGCAATGCTTTTCCTCCCTTCCTTTCCCTTTATTTCAAAATTGCGAACCTAAATATTTGTACTTTGCACTGAACACTGAGTTTATTGCTATGTCTGCTTGTTTTATCTGTTGTTTTTCACTGGTCTCAAAATCTTACTTAGAAACTATGTTCCAAATGTCTTAATTTCTCTTGCTATGTATAAGGGAGCCATTCCTGCTTAAATTTAGCAATATGTCTATTATGGATATGTATTGTCAATTTTGCCACTGCTGCATATTCTCCAATTTTGGTCTCTTGGTCTTGTATCACTGGTGGTTTCCCTTTCCCACTGTTATGCTAAATATGTCCTGGCAGATATCAGCAAGCATCTTAATAAATTGTGGTATTTTTGACATATATTCTGGATTCATACCTAACAGAAATATTTGCAGCTTCAATTCCAAATTTATTTTGTTAAATTCTACTTTTAATTATCTTAATTTAGAACCAAATAAATCCATTTAAAATACAACAAAAGCCAAGTGGCTCTTCAAGTGACAAATAAAAACATTGCCAATTAACATTAAAACAAGGCCTACGGTATCTATACAAGCCAGAATTCTCTTACTTAAAATTCATGTACAATCACCCTTACCTTCATTAGGAGAAGTTTTCAATCTTGTACAGATTCCATATACATCTCCATAGCATTCTTGTATTTTATGCAAAGCATCAGCAGCTCGCAGTTCCATAAGTGTACGAAGCTCTTCAAGTGTAATACCAAAATCTCCATGATTAGAATCTTTTATAGCATATTTTATACCACCATATGCCACTGAGTTGTTGGCCATGTCTCCCATGGTGTATAGTTTTCAAAAGTAAAAAGTTTCCAACAAGAAACAATTTTGTATTTTGAGTATATCCAAAAGAAAAATAAATCCTTTGTACGTAAAAACCATAAAAGATGCAGATATAAATCAACTCAAAATAGCCATAAGACACCTTGTCCAGGACTGTTATCTTGAGTGTATTCCCATTGTCTGTTCCTTCATTCCACTTGTAGCGAAAGGTAAATATTATCTGCAAATAAGAGAGAATTGACAGCAATAAGATGCAATATTTTCACATAGTTCATTCACTAACACTGTATTGTTATACTTGAGATTCATAATGCCTCTTTGCTAATGTGATATGCAAATATGTTTGTGCTTATCTTTCCCACATCCCGCTGTGCCTGTTTTTATATTTTTCAATATTAATATCACAGTAGTCTCATTTTTTCCTTTCCCCTTTATATCACCTCTCCTCTATCCTTTCTCACTTGATGAATCAGCTGTATTGTACTCTTTGCTTAATCTGTCCTTGTATCTTCCTTGATTTCTCCTTTCTTCCATCATTTGCTTCTAGTACCTTCTCTACAGCATTGAACCCATATTACAGTATCCCCATACTGTATTTTAATCCTTCCTTTAATTTATTGCTGTCTAATTGCCCTCTCTTTCACCTTTCGGTTTAAAGTGAATTTAGTGAGCTTCCATAAATGAACATAATTCCCTTTTCAGCCTAATTTTTGCATTCCATGAAAAGATTTCCTTTAAAAAATGACTGACATTACCAATTCAACATCAGAACTAAAATCAGACCACAGGGATTCCTCAAGTTACAACCATTTGTTCAGTGATCATTCAAAGTCATGACAGATGCTAAAGCAATTTACAACTGTTCCCTTTGCAGCCACCCCACAGTCATGGGCTTGTGATCCAGGCAATTGGCAATCTATTCACCCTTACCCCTGGTTGCCAAATGCTCTGTGATCGTGTAATTATGATTTGCAATCTTCCCTGTGATCATGTGAGCACCATTTCCAATTTTACCTGCCAATTCTCTCAATGGGGAAGCCGACAGGAAAGGTCTTAAGCATTGTAACCTACAAAGAAAATTCTGTCTAGTCTCCAGGGACTAGTTAAAAAAAGGCGCATAGCAGAATCTAAGCAGGATTTTCAGTACCACAGCAGAGCAGGGGATGAAAATTCCCCCTGCTGAAATTCAAGCAGGGCAGCACAGGCCACATACGAGGTGGGAGTGCTGCAAACAAGTCTCTCCACTCTGAGGCTGAAAATTCTGTGAGGATTTTGGTGACTCTGTCTTTTTAACGACCCACAAGATTATTTAATGACCTCAACTGGGTGGGCTAGGATTGCAGTTGTTGGGTAAATCTATGACATCTTGCTTGCCTACAGCTTCACTCAATGACCAAGATTAAGGTCTCAACTGTAAGTTGTGAGCTACAATCTGGCTAAGAACCACGTGATCTTACAAATAGCTTAGAAATTTTATATAAAAAGAAAACAAGAAAATCAATTTTATACACAAAAGGTAAAAAATAAGGCTGTTCTGGAGTATATCTCAATGGTAACAACTTTACAGTAGTTGATCAATTGCTTGGTTTGAGAAATACAAAAACCTAGGAATACCTTAAGTGGGATAGAACTTTATAAGGTCTAAGCTAGAAAGAGATTAGGGATCACATTATTATTCTCTGTTCACAACAATGTGAAATCACAGCAGCCAGTTATTTATCTGGTATTGCCCTTCATATGGATCACATTTTTCCCAAGAACCTAGAATGTCATAATGCGTAGATGTAGAGATCCAAGTAAAGTGGTCTTTTGCAATTGACAAATGGAAATTTTATCAATTGATTATTATGATTAAGCTACCTTTCTAAGTATGTTTTTGATTGACTCATTTTGACTCATGGTGAACATAACCAATATTTATAAAAAGATAATTTAAGATCATCTAGTAAAGTTTTAAACTAAATGCAGATGTGTAATTTTATGATAAGCAGTTCAGAATCAAACATAATTCTTTAAATATTCTTATCAAATAAGTTTCTAATATTAAACGTCATTATACTTGCTATTTGAAAATGTATCCATGACATGCTCACACACAGAGAGGTAAAAATGTATTATAAATTGCTTCAATTATACAAATGTGCAACAAAATAAAGTGGAGAAGAGCTGTTCATGCTTGTGAAATTTTCCAAATGTTCAAGCATATCTGCACCTGTGAAAATTACCAGCTTACAAACCCATTTCCTAGTTAATGATTATGCCAGAAAAGAAAACATTTTTTGTGGCAGAGGGAGGGAAATTCAACAAGAACTGCAAACGCCAAATGGCAATTTAGATCAAGGTAACTTACATCAGGTATTTAAATAAGCCATAAGATAGCTGCATAAATTAAGTTTCCCACTGATACTTACTGCCCAAGCATGCTTCCTTATCTAATAATTAACTCATGTTAATTTACAGCAACAGAGCTTATTTATATAACATCATTCTTAGAAACACTCAAATAGGTATAAATTCTAGTTTAGTTTTTGGCTTACTCTTTTATTTGAACCTTAAAGAACTAATCTCTTTTTTCTTCTACTTATGTTCCTAATATATCTTGTCCTTTTACTTTAAGTGGCTGATAGACTGGTCCATCTCCCGCAAATTCATATGAATCACAATAATTACCCCAAAAGTGGAATAAAAGTATAAAGTATGATCAGCTGCATAATAATTGAAATAATACTGATCTTTCTGATGCATTTCATACAATTAAAGCTGTATGACATGTTCCCTTCTTTGCCAATTTAGGTTTAGGTTTAGGATTTATTAAATTTATATGCCGCCCTTCTCCCTAAGGACTCAGGGCGGCTCACAACAATAAAAATTAAGACATAAAATACAAAAATTTAAAAAGAATTAAACAATGAATATAAGAAATATGGGACAATTTAACACAATAAAAACCAAATTAAAAACCATGATCAGTCCAGGCCCGCTTGTTGGAACAACCATGTCTTCAGGTCACGACGGAAAGACCAAAGGTCAGAGGCCGTCTGCAGCTCCGGAGACAGTTCATTCCAGAGGGTCGGCGTGCCCACAGAGAAGGCTCTCCCCCTGGGGGTTGCCAGCCGGCATTGCCTGGCCGACGGAACCCTGAGGAGGCCGACTCTGTGGGAGTGAACTGGGCGATGGGAGGTTGACATTGGCAGCAGGTGGTCTCGCAAGCAAATTCCTTTTTTTCTTACCTTTAATTGTCTGTGGAGATTCTCAGTCATCCAGGTCATGCTTGTCCCAAAGTTGCTTTTTCATGAGGCAACTGGATTTTCTTCTTTTTCTTTGAAGACGTTTTGCTTCTCATCCCAGCTTTTTCAGCTCTGACCATTCAGTTCTTCAGCCATTCCCCACCATCCAATCAGAGCTGAAGAAGCTTCTTGGATGAGAAGAGAAAGATCTTCAAAGAAAAACAAGAAAGTCCAGTTGCCTCCTGAAAAAACACCTTTGGGACTTACCTTCTATTCTTAGCTAATTCTTCTATTTTTACAAAGTTTTCACTTAAATGTAGAGTATTCCTCTGCTTGTTTATTAATGTTAGTTTTAAATATAAGGTTAAGCCTTCAGGTGATTGCTTGATTTTAGCTTAACATGTTATATGAATCTAATCACTCTGGTCTCTGTAAATAACAGCTTATGAATTCATACAATAAATGCCTCCAGCTTCAATGTAAGTGCAAACACTGGTGTTTCATTAGCAATAAGTTCATAGTCGTCAAATCTTCTTTGGATAGTTCCTCTGAGAATCTCAACAAACACATTAGCTTTTGCTAAAGACGTCAGCTTTATTTTTTCTATTATGACCTGTGCTTCTTGCTTCAGTCTTGCACTCTGTTTCCTTGACGGACAGAAAACAGGTGAAGTTTTACACCCAATACTTGAAAAGCTTTCCAGGAGTATGTCATGAATTGTGTGTCTGTCAAAAATCAAGTGATCACGCTAAGTATAATTCCAGAAAGCATTTGACAGAATATATGAGATTTCCTAGGACCAGAGGAAAGATGCCAACAAGGCATGAAATATACTGTAATAGATTAATTGCCACCATAATCCCATCAGCAAGTTAATTATAAAGTCCAAGGAAGCTGCACCATGTGCTTTGCTAATCACAGAATTAGTTTGGGAACATGTAGCAAGAAGAGATGTAGTCCATGACATCGATTTTAATATGACACCATCAAAAATCATGGAGAGAGGTCATTTAAAATATTTTAAATTGCCCAGCTGCCCAGGTAAAGAAATATTTTTCCCCAATGAAAAAAGGGCATATAAATGGCTGTGTGAAGCCATTCCCAAGAAAAGGGAGGAAAAACAGAGAACCACACATTTATTTACATAAGTATTGACTTCTTACTGGCCATATGCCTCCTTTCTGGCTCCAATACGCTCACAGGGTGAACCAGGTGTTAGAGGAGGTACAGCCAAGATTTTGGGGGCATAGAATAGAGGTTGGAGAACAATAAATACAATAAGATGCATTCTTATTTAGTGACGGTGCAGTCTTTGAAATGCAGTATTGCCCACAGCCTGGAATTGGATCCTGACGGGGCTCAAGTTTGATTCAGCTTCCCGAGGTACTGTAATGAAGATCCAGATTGTTGGGCCAATATGCAAATAATGCTGACATTGCAAACTGCCCAGAGAGTGCTATAAAGTGCTATGTGGTGGTATATAACTGTAAATGCAACTTCTATTATTTACATGATAAAATAATAGTCCATGGATCAGGAATCTAAGAAAAATGAAAGTTAAAACATGAGAAAGTTGTTCACCCAATTTACTACTGGATGAATTTATAAGAAATTGATCCATCTTTGATTTGATGGTTATTTAGGGATGGTTGATATATGAGGACAGAAAAGTAGCAATTCAAGAGACTATGCTTACTTTTCTACAAGACACATATATACTTTTCAGGAATAGATATGATTTGGACTTCAAAGAACTTCACTATTAAAATTTCCAAAGTACAGATATTACCAAAAATTTATCAGATCATAATACTGAAAGTCTGGTTTATAAAAGAAAATCTAATACTTTTAGATGAAGATCAAACAAAATGTGGATGTTTGTCAAAAGAAATTAAAATAGTTTTTTTAAAAAATAATTTATGCAAAACATTAGAATGCTTTGGAATGGAAGTACAGTTTTTATTAGAGGTTCTTTTATACAACATAATAGTGACCATAAAAACAAGGGAGAAAATATAGGCTATGGAAGGAATTCCAGAGAAGATAAATATTGTCCAACAAATTAAGCTTTTACAAAGACAATTATCTATGTTAACAATAAGAGAAATAGAAATAAAAAATTATGTAAAGCAAAAAAAAAATCTGATCTGCAAAATTATTTGCAAATAAACCAAGGAAGTAGCTAGCATATAAAGTATGCATGAAGAGAAAAGTTTTCAATCAGTGTGTGCTACCTGCTCTAACTTATGTCAGTGAAACATGGACACTAACCTCACAATCAATACAAAAGCTACGAGTAGCACAAAGACCCATGGAAAGATACATGTTCGGCATTACAAGACAAGATAGAAAGACCTGCACAAGGATTAGAGAACAATCAAAAGTATACAATATCATCAAAAGATTAAAAGAATTGAAATGGAAATCAGCTGGTCACATAGCAAGAAGAACTGATGGCAGGTGGACCAAGGCAGTCATAGAATGGATCCTAATTGATAAAAAACATCCATAAAAGAAATCTAAAACAAGATGGATCAACAACATCAGCTAGTATTGCAGGTCCAATTGGCAAAAGAAAGCTCAGGGCTGTATTGGTTGGAAACATGTGGAAGAGGCTTTCATCCTGCAGTGGAAGACAATGGCTAAAATGATGATGATGAAACATAACGTATGCTATATTAAGAATAATGATACATATAAAAATATACTGTTCACAGTATCAAGGAAAAAATATCCTTTAAGAAAATAAGAAGACAATATCCTGGGAAATATCGAGATTTATAAAACAGAAATAATAAGAATATGCACTATTTTCTAGTAAGTATTTTTACTAAACCTTAAAGCCTACTAGTGCAAAGTTGCAAGCCTATTATTCTATAATTCTAGTCATCTCATTCATTTGTTGAAATATGATTTCAGAACTATTACTTGAAATTATAGTATATGGAACCAATGGTAAGTCTCTATCAAGTAGGACAGGAAAAAAAACCATTAAAGAATATTAAGTCCTCAGATCTGAGGACCCAGAAAAAAAATCTTAGCGACAACATTTTGAACTTGGTCAGTATATCAATCGAATAGTCCACCAAGAGATTATTCTATAGATATTTACAAGATGCAAATGACGGATAAATTATTTTATACTGACCAAGTTAAGGATGATTGGATAGAATGATCTTTGATCCCCTCCAAACCCATTTAATTTCCAATTCACACTTCAAATAACAGCTGAGTAGTGATGACACCAAGATAGTGGCATGAGAAAGAGGAAGAAGCAGAGCTGCTCACCCTCAGTGATGTCTCAAAGGTCAAATAACATGACAGGGAAGGTCATATCCACAAGAAAGAATTCAGAAAGGATGGGAATCTGAGTCCAAGAAAGTTCCTGCTCTCCCAGAATAATTCTAGGTCCCAAACCTGTAATTCATACCATCTCACAGTGAATGGTTGATGGAAGTTATTATTGTATATTAACTAGTTTAATCAATATCCTATATTTGTCATCTGGTCTCAATGCTTAACATAGCTATTTGTAGAATTGTGTAGAAGACTGAGCAACATCATGGAGAAAACACCTTAAAGTAAATATTTTAAACTTAGTGAAAGAACCCAGGATAGGGTCAGATGCTATTCACTCTAAATAGTTCCCAAATGAGGCTTTGTATAATCCTGAAAGATAGGATCAAGGTTACCTGGAAATAAGCTCATAGGACACCACTGAACTGATATGGCCTACATAGTTGCCAATCCAAAACAGGCAACCCCAGAAATTAAATTGTAAGCTGCCCAGAGTCACTGATTAAGATAGCTACAGAAATTAGTTCATACAGAATTCTATCTGATTTATAAGCTATAATGTGGAATCTAGAAAGCATTGCAGCATTTTCCCTTCCCTCCCAGACCAAAAAGAGAGTCAAAGCAGTTACTTATGTTCTCCAAAATCATCTTTATATTCCTCTACAACACTACACCAGTTAATTTTTATTGGCAAGTTGACAAATAGAGCTGAATAAAATTTTAAGATATTGAATTCCACATTTTAACACCAAGCATAAATTCCCCTCATACTACACTTGGCAAAAGAAAGCAACTTAATAATTCATCTTATCATTAAAACATGACACTTTAGGTTTTTTAATATATGCTCTTAGCAGCAAAATTATGTCTATTTTAGGACCAACTAATTACATTACTATGTATCCTGATATATGTGTTATATGATATGTAATATTCATCAGTTTTTATAATGTCCCATTATATTATTAAAATGTACCTTAGACAATTTTCCAGTCTTTCAAACTAGGTTTTATTCATGGCAGACATAAGGAAGCAAGAATTGCTGCTTCACCTCAGTTCCATCAGTAAAGAAATGGATACAACACAAGCAGTTTTGTTTGTTTTTAAATAAGAGTAATAAATAAGTTCTTGCAACATAAAATACTATCTAGAGCAGACATGTCAAACACAAAGGCCGGGGACCAGATGCGGCCCGCAAAATGGTTTCATGTGGCTCACGAACCCATCCTGGAAACAGTGAGGGAATGGCCCCCGCTGCCTTGGCCCCGGCCCAGGCCGGCCAGGAGCCAATGTACAATTTTGTGGTGGTCATCTATGCTGAAATACATTCAGTCTTAGCTCCACAAGGCCATCTGGAAACAGGGACCAGCCCCTGCCATGTCGGCACTGCCCCCTGGGTGCACGCTGGGGAGGTATCACCCTTTGTGAGGAATGAAGAAATGCAGCATCGCCTGGAAGTGGCCAGCACATGGCCCTGCCTACTTCAGGCAGGCTAGGGGCTGGGCAGCGTTGCATTTCTCTTCAGATTTATGCCACCCGGGTCAGCCTCTCAGCGCTGTGAGAGTGCCCCGCTGCCTGCTAAAACTGGGCAGGCTGGGGGCTGGGAGGCATCGCGCTTCTCTCTGGATTTGCACTGCCTGGCTCAGCCTCTCGGTGCTGTGAGAGAGCACCCCGCTGCCTGTTGAAACCAGGCAGGCTGGGGGCCGGGCGGCATTGAGCTTTGCGCCATTTGGCTCAGCCTCTCGGCACTGTGAGAAGATTGCCCCACTGTCTGCCAAAACAGGGCAGGCTGGGGGCTGGGCAGCATTGCACAGGTAACATCGACTCTCACGCTGCTCATGGCATCCCCTCCCCCAGAGCCCACCAAGCTGGATATGTGAAGTAGGCCCCCCAGCCCCCCAAGGGCAACCGCAATGCTGATGCGGCCCTCAATGAAATTGACACCCCTGATCTAGAGTAACTTGCATTCAAGTCACAAAAAAACTAGAAGATAGTACGACACTTCTAAAAACTGACTTGAGTATAAACAGAAAATTATAGGCCAGTTAGCCTAACATCTGATTGGTAGAAACAAAGTGAATGAATGAATAAAAATATAATGAGGCGCATAGAGGAACAAGACTTGCTGAAGGGAAATCAGTATGAATAAATCTTGCCTTATTAACCTTTTTAATTTTTAGAGTATCAACAAGCATGTATATGAAGGTAATTCGGCTGATACTTATATTTTCAAAAAAACCTTTGAAAAAGTTACTCATCAAAGATTAAGTTAGCTTAGTAGTCATGGGATAAGAGGCCTGAATTGCTAATTGGTATAAAAAAAAGAAAAAGAAAAAGAAAAGAGAGAGTTGAGAAGGAGGTGGAGTTCCTCAAAAATCTGTTAGTTTGCTTATGTATGATGAAGGGGGAACAGTAAGCTGACCAAATTTGTGGATACTGAACTATCCAGTGTCATAAAAACCAAATGATTGTGAAAAGCTTGAGGACAATTTGTTTAAAACTCATCCAATGGCATACAATGCAAATATGTTTAGAGAATGCATACTAGCCAAAAAAACAAAAAGCAGCTTTTAACCTGGTATGTACTTTGTTGCTGATTCCAGTGACATCTGATCACCTTATGTTAACTGTCATTGATGCTGCTCTCCATCAATTACATCTTTTCGTGGCCTAAGCACCACAAACTGGATCTGATGAAGACTACAAGATTGTATATCTACATGTATAGCAAGACTTGTTGCTTTTCTGCAGTGACCTAAATGGACACACTGGAATGTTCAGGAAGGCTACAAATCTCATGGCAGCAGTGGATAAGGTATGCAAAATTAGAATGAACCGCAAATCCTAGACCTTTCCAACGTAAATTATCTCATCATCACCAATATGTTTTTTTTCAAAAAGCACACCAGCCACTTAGCCATCTATGACAGTGGGCAACCACAACAGCCAGATTGGTTCTGTCCTATCTAATGTGACTTCTCCACTATCATGTAGCAGAAAATACAGGGAAAGTTGGTTTACAAAGAACTGGTATTTGCAGAAGACAAAAAAAATTGGCATAATTATGTCACTGCAAGAAGATGGCAAAGAAAGCTGTTGCAAAGACCAAAGTGAATCGCTACTAGGAATTATATGAACAAGTGGACATAAAGGAACACAAGAAAAACATCTATCAACTAGTGAAAATGTGCACTAAGACAGTAAAGCAGACATGTCAAACTCGCAACGTCACGTGATGTTACGCAACGTATCGGAGCTTTTTTGCCATAGCCGGCAATGGGGTGGGCGTGGTTTCCCGGTGACGCGTTCGGCCTGTGGGCTGGCAGTCTGACACCCCTGCAGTAAAGGCATTGAACACTATATGTGTGTTAAAAGGCCTAGCTGGGCCATAAGAATCATAATTCCCCTTTTCAAGAACAAAGATGCTGACGTAACACACAGTTCCCACAACCAACAAATCCTCCCACTGAATACAATGAAAATTTTGAGCAGATCCTCAACCAGCCTTTCCATGGCATTTTTGAAATCAGTATCAACCAGTGCAATTTTGTCAAAGGCTTGAGAGCACCACTAATGCCATTTGTGTAATGTGCATGCTCATGAAAAAGCATGGAGAAAAGAAGTCATTACACATGGTTTTCCTCAATCTAGAAAAAGCTTTTGATCATGATCCATATTAGCTGATACACTATACTCTATGTGATCATCCTGGTGTACCTCAGCTACTCATAAAATTGATCCAGATGTTTTACATTAATGTCAGCAGCCAACCATTATGTGCCACTGGTCTTTCTGACAGCTTTCCTGTGAAAGTTGGTATGCACTATTGCCATTGCTGCTGATTCTCATCAAGGATAGTATAATGTGAGATTTGCATCATAGTGCCCTCTGGGCTTTGCTCTACACTGACAATTTCCTGCTTGCAGCTACCACCAGGGAAGCATAGGTTGAAGGACTGTCTTGCCTCAGTATCAAGAAGACTAAATATCTATAGACTAGCTCAGGCACCTCCACATCCAGGGTATGTGTGTGCATGTGCGCATAAAGGTTCTGCCCCTCCCTTTCCCACCAGGCCACCAATCCAGAATGGTTGGTGAGCTGACTTAGAATACTATTTACAAAATGACAGTGGCTCAAATGAAGTACTGCACGAGTGTACATGCAACATCACTGTGGTAAAAAGAGATCACTGAGTGCTCAGAGACAGGCATATGCCAATCCACCTAATATCAAAAAAGTATAATAGTCCACCCAGTAGCACTTGTATGGCACCGAGTGCTGACCAACTACCAAACATGCTGAGCATCCTTTACATGCCATGAATATCTATATGCTTCATTAGGCTGTAGGCATTTCCCTTCTTGACCATATCAACAATACCTGCTGGTAGTAGATAGGCATTACACCAATAAAATCCCTTGTGTGTCTAATCACAGTTGACCAAATAAAGTGTTCTGTTCTAAAGAGAGAAATTGCAGGAAAAGCACCTACAGTGATGACAAATGCTCATACGTAAGACTAAAGCAGGGGTCAGCAACCTGAAACAGCAAAAGAGCCACTCGGAACCGGTTCCGTCACACACACAAAAAAGTGGGAGCTGCAAAATGTGCGCATGCCTGTGTGCACGTACGCGCATGCGCAGAACAACACAAAATGTGCACCAGCCCTGCCCCCGTCCACCTCTAGTATGGACGGCTCTGACGTCCTGACTTTTCCTCCCTCAGAAAAACCTGCTCTCCCCCGCCCTGCGCTCTCTCTCTCTCTGGGACTTTCTTTCCGCCTTTTGTGAAGCTTCGGGATCAGCTCCTGCCCTAGATTGCTTGCACTGCGCCGATCCTCGGCAGCCCCAATGCCCACGCCACATCCTGAGCCGTGCACACCTGTCACCACCTGGTGGACCAGCTTACAGGGGGAGAGGGAGACTCGCAGGCCGAGACGACCACGGAGGGCCGTGCAAAGACAATGAAGGAAACGTTCTTTCAGAAGATCCTGCCTGACCCCACCTCGGAGGCATCGGGCCCTTCCCCGGCCGAAGGAAGCCTCGTGAGCGTCTCCCGCAGCGCGGCTCCCTTGAGCCGGGAGGCACCTGCGCAGCAGCGGCGGCGGATCTCCCTGGTGACGGGTGCTGGGTCACAGCACTGCCTTCAGCCCAGGCAGCGCTGGAGCCACCCGAGAGCCCTGCCCCTCTCCCAGGCAGACAGACAGAGACAGACAATTTCAAAATTGAACTGAAGCAGCAAAAGTTCTGCTCATAGACACATACCTGCCATGGCAGTTGGCCAAAGCCAAACTGCAATGAACTCAAAATGTACTCTTCAAATACAAGTAATTCTCATTTAACAACTGACTCCTTTAGTGATGGTTTGCTGTACTTTTTCATGGTGATAAAAAAGGAACTTTGCAACTAATTTTGTTATTTAAAAACTTTACAACCACATTTGTGATTTTCTTTAGCGAATGCTTTGCTTAATAACCAAGGTGCTGTACTCAACAGCAGTAAGCAATGCATCAAGCTGTATTTTGTAATTTGAAAAATACATTTTACCAATTGTCCTACTGTCCTTAATAACTGAAGCAAATATTAAAGTCTAAGCAGATTTGTATATTATAACCACCATACTAATTCACTTGTCCAGTTAGGGATAACATATTCCTATTAATAAAATAGATTAAATCTGTATTGTTTATTCCATTATCACTGCAAAATTGTCATTTATAAAAATTACAAACAAAAATGTTAGCAGCAGTTATTCCTTCATTTGCAAAATGAACTGGAAAACATTTCTTAATAGGATAACTGCAACATTCACACGTTATCTAAAAATAAACTTATTTTTCTTCACATCCAAATTTATGCAGATTTAATCTGAAAAATTTGCAGTTGAGTAAGATGTCTTTAATTACACATTTCAGATTCTCAAAACCAACTTATTTGACATTAGGCCATTTCTACAATAGGGGAAAAAGAAAATTCATTATTAAGTACATTGAGGCAATGGTTTACACTTTACGGCATTAGAAAAACCAATGCTGATGGAAGCCAATGTGAACACAGTGCTTATTATCTGAAACAACTTTAAACATCTATTATTACCCCTCTGTTAAAGCAGAATTTGAATCTAGGTCTTACAATATACTAGTCAGAAACCAGGTAGCCAAAGAACATGATGACTGGACACCTCAAAGCTGACACCAGTGAGAGCACAGAACAACTTAAAGAAATAGTGCAAGACTGGAAGATATGGAGAAATCTGGCCCCCTGAACTGCTAAGAGTCAGACACTACTGAATAGATATCATCATCATCATCACAAGTCAGAGAAATGGAAAATATGAAACCACAAGTTTTTTTTAATAATACAGATAGCCATCAACTTATGACAACAATTGACAACACAATTTCCCTCACTGACGCAGTCATAAAGCATGACCACATTGCTAAGTGATGGCAATCCCTGTGGCCCTGGTTGTTAACTGAATTCCAGTCATTAGGGAAAGCAACTTCTTGCCGGCTTCCCACAACCACAAAGTTAGTGAGGCAAGCAGCAAGAAGTTTCTAGGTGTACAGGAAGGTAAGTTGCTGCTGCCAGGTAGGAAGGGAGCAAGAGGGTGTGGGGACAGTCAGGAATGACGTGCAAAAGACACAGTACAGGTTTGGTAGGCAAGAGTGCAAGGGGATGTGTGAAAAGTATGATGAGGGTTGAGGAAGCTGCATGAAAGGCACAGTGTGGATCAAGGAGGTATGCGGGAAGTATGAGTCAAGGAAGGGGTACACAAGAACCTCAGTAAGCATTGGAGAAGGTGTGGAGAGGCACCATAGGGAAAGGATAGAAGGTACACAGCAGTCCAGTGTGATCAGGGAGTAGAATAGAATAGAATAGAATAGCAGAGTTGGAAGGGACCTTGGAGGTCTTCTAGTCCAACCCCCTGCTCAGGCAGAAAACCCTATACCATGAGACAAATGGTTGTCCAATCTCTTCTTAAACACTTCCAGTGTTGCAGCATTCACAACTTCTGGAGTTGTTCCACTGATTAATTGTTAATTGTTTTAACTGTCAGGAAATTTCTCCTTAGTTCTAGGTTGCTTCTCTCTTTGGTTAGTTTCCATCCATTGCTTCTTGTCCTGCCCTCAGATGCTTTGGAGAATAACTTGACTCCCTCTTCTTTGTGGCAGCCCCTGCGATATTGGAACACAGCTATCGTGTCACCCTTAATCCTTCTTTTCATTAAACTAGACATACCCAATTCCAGCAACGGTTCTTTATATGTATGCATGTGGGTGTGGCACAAGCAAAGGTGCTGGGGAAGGATCACAGGTGATTGAGACATTCCCTGCCAGCTTCCCCACTGACTTTCTGAGGAAATCAGCAAGGAAGTTTGCTAATGGCAAGCACATGGTTGTGGCATGTCTGGCAACTGGGTGTAAATGCAAATTGGTTATCAAGCACCCAGATCAAATCATGTGACCATGGAGTACTCCCAGCATTGGTTGTAACCACCGTTCATTCAATGTCATAATTTGGAATGCTCACTGGGCAAATGGTTATAGATCAAGGACTACCTGTACAACAAATATACACACATACCGATTATGGTATGGTTGGGAGGAGGAGATGAATATGACTTTGGCCACAATAGCACTCTGCAATAAACAGGAAAAAAATAGTGACAAAAATAATTTCAGATAGGAGATAGGAAATAAGGAAAAAATACACTTATGAAATAAGCGTACAAAAAATCCAGAGAACAATAATCTACTTCAGTATATTTTGCTGAACCTAGTCCACCTGAATAATTGTGCAGAGATACACAAAGGCTGCCAATCTTTGGCAGTGGTGGTATTCTTTCCAAACATGAAGCATATATAATCATTCCTTTCAAATTCTTTTACTACAGAAACAACCATGAACAAAATTGAGAAGTGTATTCTGCAACATTTGAAGGATATTTAATATTCCACAGCAATGTGAACACCACTCCCATCTATTCAAAAGCACTTGTATCTAGCAGTAAATCCCAGGCATGACTGAGGATTAGATCTTCAGAATTACTGCTCTGGTAATTAGCTTCATGGGCACAATTCTAAAGCAAAGTCTTTCAGAACAATGTTTTTTAGCCAGTCAGTAACAGTACATACATGTTGTCAGCAATACAAACTTAAAACTATCCCATTCTGAGATGTCAGAGCTTTTGTGTACTCTTTTGTTTGAGTTGCTTCAAAAACTATTTTGCAAGCAGCTGCAAGAGGCAAAGAAAGCTTTTCCTGCATAGTTTCTTATCTCACTTTACTTGCTTTTTGATGCATGGTAGCTAGGAAATAAAGAGGCAATGGGCGACCCAGACTTCTTTGCACTCAAATATACCATTTTCTGTTCATACACTATTTTGATGAAGTAAGAACTGTATTTAATGTTTTCCTCATTTATCAGATATGTTCTACAGCTGATACAGTATATTTATTTTTTCTTCAGACTTGAGCATTACAATTGTCCAATTTAATTCAGAAGCTTCTAACATTAACATTAGAAAAATAGATATGTTTCTCTCCAAACATCTATAACATGGGTATTACACTTGTATACCTTTACCTTTTTAACATAAGCAACCATGTTTTAGTATACTATATGTTTAAAACTTAATTTTACTTTGTCCCTATTTAGAAGATTTCCAGATGAGGATGAAAAAACACTTTTACTCTCATGTACAGATGATTCAACCCAAATCAAAACCACATCTAGTTTCTGTTAGCTATCCTTCAGAATTTAATTGAAAAAATGCCCAATTACTTTCCTGTTCTCAAGGTATGATTTTATTTTTGTTTATGACAGATGGTCCTTTGCACAAGCCCAGCTTCTTCTAAAATAACACCTACAGTATTTAATTCCTTCCTGTATAATTGTAACAATCTTACACAAAACATTCAGCTTTACTCATCTACCTGCTTGTGCACTGAATAACATTTTTTTTAAAAAAAGCTGATCTCACTTCTGACAAACCTAAATTTGACTTGACTGAGTTCATTTCCCCACATCTCTGTTAATGTGCATCATTACAGCACTATCTACCAATTTTTGTAAGTGATATTTGACATTTGCAATGTTCATACTGAACAGGCAATTAATCAAGTGGTCTATATACCCAATCCAAAATTCAACATGTCGTCTAAAGACTGAAGCTACTGTTCTGCCTCTATAATTGGCACAAGATATTAACAGTTCCAAAATAAGGAATTTCTTCTAATAATTTTATTTTTTCCACTGTCATCCATTTCTGAAGGCCTTACTTACCAGTCTCTTTGCCTCTTCAGGATATCAGTCTTAGATTCAAATGAATCAGCTTGTTCCGTTAGACTCAAAAGGCTATTGAGTCAAGCAATGGGTAGAGTGCAGATATTGTCAGTTTTCTAGCTTCATTGTTTATCTGAAAAGCTATCAGAAGAGGGAGAAAGATCAACTTATCTGCCAAGGTCACAAAAATGTTTTTCTTAATGCTTAAAGTTCTTCCCATCATCTTAGATCTGGGACTCTCATAAATCAGTTTTGCTTTTTAAAGCCACAAATAGCCTTTCTCAAGCACTGCTACAGCCTATTTGATTAGAAATCCTTGCTTAAAAAAATATTTGACTGAACTACTAAGTTGCACTAAACTGGAACTCTAAATCAGCTGAGTCCTCGGAAAGGAGGATTAAAAAGACGACATACAGGTAGCCCTCAATTTATAACAGGTCATTTAATGAACATTTGTAGTACTAATGGCCTCGGAAAGAATGCTCTATGGCCCATAAAGCACTTCCAGCCATTGTAAAATATTCTGCCAGCCTCCACAGGTTGCATAACCACATTTCAGGTGTTTGGCAATTTGTCTGGATTTTTTAAAAAATATTTATTTATTAAATGTATATGCTATCAATCTCACAATCATGATTGATTCCTGTTAGCAATCTTCTCTCGTGGTTTTCATAGAAAGTCCATGGGGAAGCCGAAAGGGAAGGTTGCAAGCAAAGGGCGTGTTGGGATTTGAGGTCCATTCTTCGGATGCACTGAGGGATTTCCCATTCATTCATTCATTCATTCATTCATTCATTCATTCATTTAAATTTCTATACCGCCCTATTCCCAAAGGACTCAGGGCGGTTTACAGGGCAGCATAAAATACAATATAAAAGATAATATAAATTAAAATAAATTCCTCCCTGCAGGAGAGGAAATCCTCCCAGGCACTGAAGGAATGGACCTCAAATTTGTCAAAAACATTAATGAATGCAATCAACTGCTCCCACAATTGTACTCCCTCCCAATTTGCCTGGGAGGTCTGTACCCTTCACCCGCCATTCCACTTAATGACACAACTGGGAGAGTCAGTATTGTAATCGCTTAATGTCCACTTTGCTCAACGACCAAGATTCAAGGCCCAATTGTGGTTGTAAGTGCAGGTATAGTCATAAATCTTACAAGAATACCTGCTTAACATATATTTATAGAATGCACTTACATTAATCTTTGCTGTTGTGTTTTGAGTCAACACTAGGTTCTGAACTCACTTCAAAAGTCATGCATTCTAGTGTGTACCACGTAGTGCTTCAACTATCTTGTAAAAACAGTTCAACCACTATGTCTCAATTACAGATAAATAACAAGAATTATTTAATTTTAAATGAAAATATTTAACATCAGATATGCTTTAGTAAAGTTCATTTTATTTTAAGTAGGCATCTGTACCTCAATGACATACCTAAATGCTCACATATAATGTGGCACACAAGAAAGTTAGCAAGAAACAATGAAGGCTACCATTCCACTCATTCTTGTTTTTCACATATAACTGGTGTTTCAAAACAAAACATGCATGCATGTCAATATAGGCATGTTCAGGCACTAGGCAATTTGGTGCTGCTGTTATTACCTAAGCTTCAACTCACCAGGGGAAACTGGAACTAATTGTACTAAAAAGGAAAGGGCCATGTGCATTGAAATTGCCAGCAGTATTAGGGACATTCTAAGCAGCCAATTTGCATCACAATTGACCATTGTAAGTAGCATGAAATATTAAGAGGTAATGATTTTTTTTCTTTCCTTCTCCTTTGCCATCTCCTTTCCTTTTTGCATCCTGTCTCTTTACATTGTAATCTTAAATGCAAGCATTGCCTTATTTTTATTATTTGGTAAGACTACTTCCATTATTCTGGGGATCTTTATATTTCATACTCAAAAGCAGCATATAAATATTTTAAATTATTAATAATAAGGTATGTAAGACAACCAGCTTGGTATAAAAGTTAAAAGCAACGAACTAGAAACTGCGAGACTAAATCCTAACCACAAAGCCAGATAGATAACTTTGGACTCGTCACGTTCTCACAGCCCTAGTAAAAAAACAGTGGCAAAAGACATGTCAAGAAAACTGCAAGGACCTCTGTAAGCAATCATTAGAAATTAAGACTAAATTGAAGGCACACACAAAAATAGGTGTCAAAGCAAATTATGCCCCAGAGAATGGTGATTCCAAGAATACTGTTTATACTTTTATTTGTAAACCAGACTGCACAGCCCTTTTAAAATAATCCAGTTGTGTCAAATACTACTACTACCAATCTCTATTTATTTATTTATAAATTTTATTGGCCACCCATCTTACCTCTGGGTGACTTACAATCATAAAAGATAAAAACTGTATAAACTGAAAATATAAATAGTATAAAATCCAGAATACCACAGCCCAATTAAAACATGGGAAGGGTGGGAACAGAATGGTGGTGGGGGGGAGAGAGGTGGGATCCACTGTTATTCAATCAACAACCTCCACTGTGATACTCCTCATTAGGGCACCAAGCTAACTGGCAGAGCCAGGTCTTTAGGCTGTTCTGGAAGGTCAGGAGGTTTGGGGCTGACCTCACACTGGGGGGAGGACTAAGCCAGGTGCAATGGAAGAGAAGGCCTGCTCCTAGATCCATCAGCTGGAATAATCAGGCTGACGGGGTCTGCAGCATGCCTCCTCTGCTGGCACTGGTGGTGCAGGTCAATCCCAGTGAGACGAGAGGGTCCCTCAGGTAGCCTGAACCCATTTTACTTTATTCTAAGTCTCCATTTCACAGAGATAGCCCTATTGGGAACATAGGATTCACTTGTTGAGTAAACCAGAAGAGAACAAGCTTTGTTACAAGCTCTGGAAGTTGAGGGATAATGAAAAATAGATTATGAAAAAGTCCTCATTCCTACAAAACAATAAGATAAGCAGTATATGAAAATAAATTGGGAGTTCCAACCTTGTAACCTATCAACTGTGACGTAAGATACAAATACCAGTACTGTAAGTGGCAATGTGTATCTGCATGTCCAGAAATGATCCTCAGAAATAAGAAAAGAATGAAAGAGCAGAACTATACGAAGACAAAGACATATGTCAGTAAGAGGGATCATTTGGGATTCTGAAATGAGAATATATACAGAGTTGAGAGAAACAACAGATTGCCAGTTGCAATCACACAGAACCACCTATGAAGGAGAATTAGAGGGGAAAATGGCACAGGCAATCTTGTTCAGAAGCAAAAACAATGTAATTCAGAATACAAAGAAAAGTAAGAATAGAAGGTTGACAAAAATCATCATGGAAAGGGGAATCTTTACTGGACAAGTAAATAAAATCCCTAATGCAATAGTTGCATTCACACATTCTAGTAAAGAATGTCTTCCTTGATTTAGACTTGGTAAATTTTGTGAATTCAACTAACTACAGTCAGTTTAATATAACATGTTTAAAGAAATTAGGGTCTGGTGTGAAATGTAAATATAAACAGGAAAGACAAAGAAGGTAAATGAGGAGTACAGAAAGACTTTTGATAGGCATTCAGCAAAGGGAGAAATGTTGTTATGTGCATAAGAAAGTTTATTAGGATGGATTCATATCAACTGTTAAAACTAAAATTATTGGTCTTAATGATGTCAGTTGTCTAACTTGACTCTGATGCACCAAGTATTTTAAAACTAGAGACAGATGACATTGTTTGTTATAATTTTGTCCCACTGCAATCAATAAAGTTTAGGTGGCTTAAAGGCTATAAAAATAAAAGTTAAAATATCCACAGTAATATTTTAAACCCATCAAAACAATCTTAACAATGACAATGACAACATCAGTCCTCACATAATAACACGACACAAAAACAACAGAAAACAGAATAGTTTTAAAAAAACAGAGAGCAAGAAGACATATGCTTCCCAAGAACGGGTATTTTGCTACTGGGACTATTTTAGTTCCTTAAATGTCTAAGTCAGAAACAGTTCAGTAAAAATTAACCCCTCATATGACATCTAATCAAATACTAAAAAAAGGTAAAGGTTCCCCCGCACATGTGTGCTAGTCGTTTCCGACTCTAGGGGCCGGTGCTCATCTCCGTTTCAAAGCCGAAGAGCCAGCGCTTGTCCAAGGACGTCTCCGTGGTCATGTGACCGGCATGACAAGACACCAAAGGCACATGGAATGCTGTTACCTTCCCACCGTAGTGGTCCCTATTTTTCTACTTGCATTTTTACGTGCTTATGAACTGCTAGGTTGGCAGAAGCTGGGACGAGTAACAGGCGCTGTTACGCGGCACTCGGGATTCAACCCGCCAAACTGCTGACCTTCTGATCGACAAGCTCAGCGTTCTAACCCACTGAGCCACCGCGTCCCTGAATCAAGTACTATAGCCCTATAATTTACTATTTACTTACTTTAAAAAAAACCTAAGCAGGAAGTGATGAATGACAGATTTATTTCATTATAAAACTATTCTGTGTACTCTTGAATTTAAAAAGAAGTGCCATTAACGTGTGCATAATCAAAACTACAACTATAGCATGAACAGCAACAAGAGGAATGGAGGAGGAATTGCATAGCATCATGGAAGACTAGGCCAAAGTTAACAATCGCATGTCTGACAATAAAGCCTTAATAAAAAACTTGCAGGCTCATTGTTCCCTGGTTCCCATAAATATTTATGTGCAATTAACACACACACAAAAAATCAGGGACGCGGTGGCTCAGTGGGTTAGGATGCTGAGCTTGTCGATCAGAAGGTTGGCAGTTTGGCAGGTCGAATCCCGAGTGCCGCGTAACAGAGTGAGCGCCTGTTACTCATCCCAGCTTCTGCCAACCTAGCAGTTCGAAAGCATGTAAAAATGCAAGTAGAAAAATAGGGACCGCTACGGTGGGAAGGTAACAGCGTTCCGTGCGCCTTTGGCGTCTAGTCATGCCGGCCACATGACCACGGAGACGTCCTCGGACAAGCGCTGGCTCTTTGGCTTTGAAACGGAGATGAGCACCGGCCCCTAGAGTGGGAAACGACTAGCACGCATGTGCAGGGGAACCTTTACCTTTACCTTAACACAAAAATAATATGGAATTTCTCTAACATGCCTGAGAGTCATATAAATAACTATAGATAAAATGTCCGGTGCAGGGAACAGCTGGTTTGGGATATGACTGTGCCCAAGATGAAACATGCATGCTTTGGGTATTTCAATCCAAGCACAGAATGGAACAAAATTATTTTGTTCTAGGAAGATACGGCTCCAAGCAAGGTATGGAAAAATGCCCCATGACATAAGGGGAGAAACTGGGAAGTTGGAGGAAAGGAATCAATGGGTTATGCTGCATTGAGACATTATCAGTGGGTGGAAGAGGGTTGTGCAGGGTAGTGGGATATTCTGTTTTGAGAGTTACTAAGAGGAGGGAAGTAGTAATAAACACTAAGCTTACCCTCTTCACCCAGGCTTCCCGAAGTACTTTTTTTTGGTACAAAACAAGGAACAACAAAAAAAGTTCTGGGTTTCAGTTCCTGATGAAAAAACACTTCAGCAGAATCTCCAGAATGTGATATCTTACTCTGCATCTGAAACATTTCCTCTTTTTGTACACAACTATACAATAAATGTTTTTGTAACTGAACAAAGGGCTCCTGTGGACACCAAAATTCCCAAGGACACTTTCTTTGATTTCCCACTAACCCATTCAGTTTCAGTTTTTATTTTGTGGCTAATCAAACCCTTAAGACCGTGGTGGTGAACCCGTGGCACGCAGAGCCCTCTCTGTGGGCATGCGCGCCGTTGTCCCAGTCCTATGCCTTTAGCCAAGTTTTATAAAATCTTTTCGCTTTAGGCCTACGCAGCCATGTGCAAAACAAAAAAAGGTTCAATCAATTTCAACTTCTCGTGGAAAAAAAAAGATCTCACAAAGATGGAATTGATTGAACTTTTTAATCCCACCCAGTCTGCCGTTACCACTGCAGCCACGCCCACCCAATGGGCCACACCCACCCGGCACCCGACGATACATGTGGGTTTTGGGTTGCAGTTTGGGCACTTGATCTCTAAAAGGTTCGCCATCACTGCCCTAAGACAATTACTTTGTGAAAAAGGCTTCCCTCTGGAAGCATTGTTCCCACTATTTGCTCTCAAAATCCCAAAATTACCATAAGACAAAGGCAGTTGTTAGCACTACGAAAAAAATTCAACAGTATTTTTAACACCATCAACTACATAAGTTGATTAATTCTAATGCACAAAATATGTAACAGTTCACCAAAGAAACCAAAATATTTTTGAAAAGGATTTGGCCCACAACCTACATAACACACTACATTTCATATTCACATAGCAAAGTGACAAATAAATTTTACTTAAAGTAAAAAATTATGACAAAAAATTGAAAATAATGAAAAATAAAGTGAAAATATACTCCCCGTGTCTGAACATATGAAAATAGACCTGTAATATATACTTTAATTAATATACAATTCATTTTGATTTTGTTTCCTAAGGTATGGAAGTCTCCAGGTGCAGTCCTTTATGCAATCTTCAAATGAAATATTGCCTATATCAAGTTCCACTACCAAACCAAAAATTTATTAAGTGAAAACCTGTAAATGGAAATATACATGTCAGACAATAGATATGCATGATTTACAAAAATAAAAATTTAAATAAATTTCAGTTAATTTTATAAAGAGCCTTGGTGGAGCAGTGGGCTAATGCCTCCTTAAGTAACACCAGCTGCCTGCAATTAGTGCAGGTTTGCATCCCACCAGGCTCAAGGTTGACTCAGCCTTCCATCCTTCTGAGGTAGGTAAAATGAGGACCCAGATTGTTGGGGGCAATTAAGCTGACTTTGTAATAATGCCGCTTGGGGTTTGTGTGAAAGCCCTAATAAGCAGGCATATACATAGAATGAAGGCTACTGCTAAGCTTGTAAGCCGCCCTGAGTCTTCGGAGAAGGGCGGGATATAAATGGAATTAAAATTAAATTAAAATTAAAATTGGTATCAATACAGTACAACTCAATAGTTCAAAATGAATGGTCATGCTCAAACACAAAAATGTGTAGATCAAACTGCGGGAATCATTTGTGAATTTACTATCCAATGATTCTAGCTATTCTAACCTCATATTTTGGTTATTTAATGTACTGCTTAGCCACTTTTCATTTTTAAAAATTTCTTCCAATAAGTTTAAACATAAAAGATGGAACTCTACAGAAATATAACAGTTCATGCATATATATTTTTTAAAGTAAATCAGTTAAGCAGTCCAGATTTAATAGTGAGGGGTGACATGATAGCAGTGTTCCAATATCTCAGGGGCTACCAAGCACCTGAAAGTAGGACAAGAAGCAACGGATAGAAACTAGTCAAGGAGAGAAGCAACCTAGAACTAAGGAGAAACTTCCTGACAGTTAGAACAATTAACCAGTGGAACAATCTGCCTCCAGAGGTGGTGAATGCTCCAACACTGGAGGTTTTTAAGAAGAGACTGGACAGCCATTTGCCTGAAATGGGATAAGGTTTCCTGCCTGAGCAGGGGGTTGGACTAGATGACCTCCAAGGTCCCTTCCAACTTATTTTTTATTATTATTATTATTATTATTATTATTATTATTATTATTATTATATATGTGCGTGTTGCTATAGACATGATAGGCATAATAGTGCAAACAATGTCTTAAGCCCTAGATAGAGTGAAACACTGATATTTTGGAGTAGAGTTACTTAAGGCAGGGTCTTCCATTAAAATGATTCTACATCAGGTCCTCTTGAATCTTTTTAACCTTTAATAGCAGACCAACAAGCAATCTTTCAAACTAGTGGTTTCGTACATCTGTAAGCAGTCCTTCAAATATTCTTGATCAAAATTATTTGAAGATTTAAAAAACTTGATGTAGCTTTTGAGTTGAACCTGTAAATGCATTTGCAACTAGTTAAAATAATACTTTCTCAATTTGACTATTTCATCACCTACAGACAACACAGAAACTTTAGGATCTGAACTTAAGTTTTTCAAGAAAACTGTAATATCGGCAAGTTTTATATCCTAAATGTATAATAACTTATACAAATCCTAGTTCTTTTTGTGAATTATGGGTCCTAGCAGACAAAGCACTACATAAATGTGTAATTACTCTGTATCAGCACCAAAAGCAAGACAACCCAGAAAATGTGCGCTTAGCACATTTTTATATATAGCATTATCTAGAGATAACTTTTAATACATAAAAATAGGAATCAGCTTTATGGATGGAGGTGTATAAACAAGGCCATATCTGCAAAATGAATTTTAAGTGTTGATATTGCAATATTGTTCCTTGCTAATCAGAGAATATCATCAGGGTTCACAAAATATTTCAATCTCCTTTATACCAGCTGAGATCCCTTTCATCTGTTTTATAGTACTATTCTCCATCCACCCTTCTTTTAGAAGTTATGAGTATCTCTCCTATATGATCATGAAAAGAATGACTGTAAAATAGGTTCCCAATCTTACAGTATTATTCCTTTAAAACATTTTGCCACTGCATTAAGACAGCAGTTTTCAGATGAATTCCTAATTAAGACGCATTTATTCACCTTTTATTTGCTACACTGTAAAGTCAAATATAGGGAATGTTATTTTTTTCTATTGTCTCTACAACAATCATTGATTTGATAGCAACACAAGCTTCTGGAATAAAATATATATGCACGTAAGTCACAATCTACACCAATGGTAATTTACTGAAATGTAATATATATATATATATTCTATTTCTTTCCCTTCATGATTATGCATGATTTTTTAATACAAACTTTATTAAAGAAACTATTTTCAATCTTTTTAAAAACAATTGTTCTTATAAAGCAGGAAGACACAATTATCATTTTGATTATAGAACTCAAAGACATATTCCTTTGTATGGTTTGCATGTTCAAATATACAAATAATATACTGGATCTGGAAGCTCACTATCAAGAATATCATTTTGGCTGTTTGACATTAAACTCTATCCTTTAACATATACATATTTTTTCATCTTCTATTGATAGCTATATTTATATTTATCTCACAGGAAAAATGTTTACATATACCGGTAATTATTTGTCTATGTTCAAGGCTAAAGATGATGAGAGCAAGATGTGGTTACCACTCAATTTCCTAAGGCTATGAAGTAGGCTCATGGAAAAGGTGAAATTTCCAGCAAGGATTTCCCAGTTCTTGTTATGTGGTGCTTTTTTACATGAATGTCTCAACATTGAATGCTTTACAGTATCTATTTGCATTGAAATTAGCAAAATTTACTAGTCTGCATATTAGCAAACACTTCATGCTTTTCATATATTTAAATTTATAGAACAAACATAGCAGCTTCACTACTGGGGGGACCGGGTGACCAGCAAAACAAAAGCAGCTATCACAGTTATTAGAATTGCACCTAAATACACAGGCCAAAAGAATAGGCATTTATTTCAATGTGGTACACCCTACTCTACTTTGTTGAATTGGGTCTTTTTCTACAACAGATGTGGTTACAATACATAGCAGCAATATATTATTACATAAGCCAACTTTTATTAGTTAGTTTTCACATGCGATGATGCTCTTCAGTATCTCAAGTTTCTCCTCTATTTGGGGTTTTTTTTATGTCAATGACTTAAAAGTACATATCAGTTGATGAATACACGAGGTAGTAGTCTTAGCCAGCAATCTTCCAAGTGCCTTTACTACTTGGATTATAGCTTCCCCTTTCCACTCCCCACCAAGCGAGGGTGAATTCATAAGCTCAGTACTGGTTGCAAGAAAGGGTCTTACAAAGCATGCCATAAAAACCAGAAAAGATCTACAGCACCCAAGGCTGTTTTCACCAGCTTCACCGGCTCAAGCTACAATTCAGGGATGGTTCCGAAATGTTTCTCTCATGGTCCAATTTTTTTTTTAAAAAAAAATCTCCTTTACCATGTATAAACAACATCGATGGTCGGAGTGTGGGCTGGAAAAAAACAGGAATACAACCACTCGTTTCATTTTCAGCAATATACCTATCAAAAGTCAACGATCTTAACAGGTAGGAAAGCAGAGAAGAAAAGCAGGCTGAAGTTCAGAACTAGCACAACGATCCCCTGCGAGACGAGGCTGAACAGCTGACTCCCCACCAAAAGGGAGCAGACAGACCGAAGCTTATCCGAGGCGGCAAAGCATCGGCTCGTTAACCCGACGGTGCGGACGCCGGGGCTGAAGGGTCCGGAGTGGAGGGGGGGGCGTCATTCCAAGAGCGTAACGCGGGCGGCGAAGCGAGTTGCGCGCCCTCGGATCTATTATCTCAAGGGGGGAAGAGAGCAGCAGATCACTCCTGGTCTAACCAGGTGGCGCGGAGATTCGAGGCCGGGCAGCCGTAACTGGCCGCCGGCCTCGCTCGGGGTGCCCTCAAGGTCACACGGCACTTCGCTCCGAGGCGGCCGGCGTGCCCACCGATGGGAAGGCGGCAGAGGAGGGCGCAAGTGGGCCCACCGCGCCGGCCAGGTCTCATCACCCCCCCCCACCTCCTTCCGGCTGGCCAATTCTCTCGCCCAACCGGCCTGTGCCGTTCAGCGGAACCCCGACACCTGCCCTCTCCAGTTGGAGGTGTCCTAGTCGGGGCACCCTCTCCTTCGCCTTTTCGGACCTGGTCTTTCCCTTCTTACCTAGGCTCCTTTATCGCCGCCCAGGTTCACACGCGACAAGACCCGCGGCTGCCGCCCTCGGCACCAAGAATGCCTGCTGCTCACCTACCGCGCAAGGTCCCCCAATCCAGCCCGGAAAGCGCAAGCTGCTGCCGCTGCCACCGCCACCGAGCCAGCCCGCGAGCAGGGAGGGGGAAAGGAGGCAGCAAGCGGCCGAGGCGGCGGCGGCGGCGGCGGCGGCAGCAGCAGCGGCGGCGGAGGAGGGAGCTCGCCCCGCCCTCGGCACTAACACCCTGGCAGCACCTCGCCCTCGTTAGTCGGCGGTAGGCAAGCACGCGTGCAAGCCGAGCAGCTGCGCCCGCCTTCCTCTCCAGGCCACTCTCCCAAGGAAGGAGCCGGCGGCTAAGTCGGGTCCCGCCCCAAGCCCCGTAAAGAGACAACGCCGTTCTCCCATCCACCCCTCGCCTTCCACTAAAGAAGGGCTGGCCACTCACTCGCTCGCTCGCTCGCTCGCTCGCGCCGTGCCCGGCCGACTTCCCCCGCCTCGAGCACACCAGGAGGAGCTGCTAGGCTCCGAACCGGCCCGGTCCCCGTCACGTGACAGGGTCTCGCTCAATTTAGAGGAAGAGGAGGGGGTTCGAAGACACGGCGCCTTCATGGGGTATGGGGGAGAAAAGGGGGAGGGGGCATAAGAGATGGGGCGGGGACTGGGAAATGTGCCCGAAAAGGGCGGGGAGTGCCTTTTTTTTTCCCCGCCTTCCTGTCGCCTTCCTATAGGGTATAGGGTGGGTTGACGTGTTTGTTTCCATGACGTGAGTGGGTCGGGCCGTGGCGTTTGATGAGGCCCGGCGGGCTTCGGGTCGTTGACTTTGCCACGAGCGTTTCCCTTGAGGAGGGGGCGGAGGAGAAGCGGGGTGGTGGGCTAGCTCCTTTGCCCTTCCTCCGCGCTCCCTCGTCCCGCCTCTTTTCCAGCATTAATCCTCCGCCGAAAAGGGAGCCGCGCAGGGGCGCTTGGCGCCCGCGCGGGCTGTCATGCTGTGGCTTTATTTCAGTCTGCAAAAAAAAAAAAACCAAAAAAGAAAAAAAACCCGACGGGGCGGGGGAGAATTGGATGGTAAGCGCGTGAAAGGCGGGGGCGGGGGGGGGTTGAGTCAGATCTCCCACCGTCCAGAGGTGAGGTCGCGGCTGGCGGACTGTGTGCTTAAGCTCTGGTGCAGAGTGCCGAAGCGAGTAGCAAGCAGCGACTGCTCCGGTGGCCCCGACAGCGCGAGGGAGGCAGCTTTCAACGCATTTGAACGACGGGCAGTAGATACGAGAGGAGGTTGGGCTGAGGTGAAGCGACGTTGTCTCAGGCCACCCAGCGGGCCGGTATCGACACTCGGAACGTAGGAGGGGAAAGCTGCGGACCGTTTGCGTTCACGGGCTCTTGATGGAGGAGGAGGACGGATTTCATGTTCGGGGGTTGCTTATTATGTCATCCCTGACAACCCAGATGACGACGTTGGCTGTTTCATGTTTAGTCACTTCCTCTCCTCTTGCCCAAGTAGTTACAATCCGAGGAGGTTTGCCATAGTGTTTGTATGCGAGAGAGAGAAAAAGAGAACGAATGGGCGAGAGGCGTAAGAAAACAGCAAGGCTGCCATTAAGAAATCAGCGCAGTGCCTTATATTTCAGTCAGTTTTATTTCCCAGCAGCATGATTGGAAAGTAGGACCTCAGGTCTAAAGCAGTGCAATCATTTGAAAAGCAGTTTGGTCCACGAATACAAACTTTGGTTGGTCCCATGTTGGCTGGTCACTTGTGTGGACTGCTTCCACATGACAGATGAAGCAAGAAGAAGAAACAGCCCCTATTAAAGTTCCTATTCTTAAGCTTTCAGATTTTTTTTTAGGCATGTATTCCCACAACTATACTTGTCTAGGCATTATGTCAATGCTACTGAAAGCCATTTTTCTAGACATTTTCTCTCGATCAGAAGCCATAGTAGATAGGATTGGAATTTTCTTCGCACCAAACTACATTCATAAAGGAGTGGAGCCTTTATTTAGATATAATGTGGAATGAGTGCTAAGATTATTTAACATTACATGTCTTGGCACATCTTTTGTTAATACCTCTCCAGGGCTGCTGATTTAAGGATGCTGATTTAAGATTAGGGCTGCTGATTTAGCTTCCTAGGGCAGCTGATATATATTTATATCCCGCCTTTATTACTTTTATAAATAACTTGCAGAAAACATGCCTAATATTCCTTCCTCTTATTTTCTTCACAACAATATATGCTGGATTTCAACTAGTAGTATTAAATTTAGGTTATGAGTTCCACAGTTGAAAGTCAGAAGATGAAGTCTATCAGATTTAAGATATACCAGGTCATTAATCCAAAATAAAAGTACATTATTTTTAAATACATTTTCTAATTAAAGAGGTGGAATGAAAAGACTATGGTGATGGGTAAAAGTGAAAGATGAGAGAACGTAGTTTTTCCTAAACAAGGAAAAGCAATGATTGTTTCTTTTCATCTTGCAGATAGCATAGGAGAGTCCAAACTGCCAAAATAACAATCACTAGATATTTAATAGGCATATATCAATAATTACCTATTTAAGGTATCTTCCTGGTAATAGTATTGCTTTGGGTTGATTCATTAAAAATAAAATCAATGAATGCTATTCTAATCTTATATTAACACTGAACCACTCAAAATCTCTAGAAACAGTGTGGCATGTAAATTATAATAATATTGCACACTTTTGGGTTTATCTTAAAGATGTTTGATTGCTAATCATGACAATAACCTGTAATTTAACCTATTGTACCATTTTATAAAAAATATTGTACACAATAGCAACAGTACCTGTTGGCTATGCTGCACATATGAAAGAAACATACAAAAAACTAGAACTGTTGAAGCACAACCAGAACACCAAGTATAACTGGATTATCTGTGGAGATAGAAAAGCAGTGTCTCTGCTGCTTGCATTGCAGCTCCAGATACTGTTATTACAATGTGAGTTGGACAGCTGTGCAAAAGAGTTTCATTACATTAAAAAGAAAGGGTCAATCCAAAATAATTTGGTTCCAGGACAGAAAAATGTGGCACATGAACTTTTTAATCCAACAAAGATATTTTGCCACCCTTAAAACTCAGATTGATGAATTCTTTTGTGAAAGCGATGAATGAGGAAGGTGAAGGTTTTCATTATTTAAGATAGATGCTTCCAATAATATTTGATTAAGAGATACTGCTCCAGAAGATGGTAGAGGACAGGAAGGCCTGGAGGAACGTTGTCCATGAGGTCGCAATTGGTCGGACGCAACTTTGCAGCTAACAACAAGAGATACTAAAAGATATTGAAGACATTTTTGTTGTCAGAGCAACAAAATCAGATTAGATTCATCATCAATGATAAGTGGTTTGAAGATCTGTTAATAGAGCCAAAGAAAATCACTTGAAAATCATTCAAGGTTGTTTTGAATTTTCTTGGCACCAAACTACATTCAGCTGGTTGACAAAGCATACAAGACCGTGAAGTGAAGCATGTCATTGAAGATTCATTTTCTGCATTCCCACTTGGACTTCTTTCTCAGAAATCTAGGTGCAGCCAGAGACAAAAATGAAAGGTTTCACCAGGACATTGCCACAATTGAAAAACAGTATCGGAGCAACTGGAATTCATTAATGCTGGCTGATTATTGTTAGATACTGCAGCAAAATACATTGGACATTGAATACAAATGAAAATCAGCAGCAAAACATTTTAGGCATATTGAACTCACGCATGCAGTTGCTAACATGCAATTAAATACATTATAGTCATTAAAATTAATTTCACGTTTCTAAAGATTCCTACATGATACAGTCATTCTGAAATATTTGTGTTCAGTTTGAAGAGGTCTATCATAATCACTAACGGTTTTTCAGGAAACAAAACATTTCAGAAAATTTGTTGTCCAGTGTAATGAATAAATAAAGTGGCTGGTATTTAAAAATCTAAATGCACAGTTTCTCCAAATGCATATCAAATACTATTTTAAGATTGTAGTTTGAATAGAATAAATGGTTTGCTCAAGCCAAGTAGATATATTAATTATTAAAAAATGTTTTACAAATAGAAGGGTGCACTTGTTTCCTTTGCAAAGCAATATGGGGAAAAAATGAAAACAAGCCTTTGTAACAGAATCAGTAGACCATATTCTCTTAAGATACGATCTTTATAAAGATAATCACTAGTGTCTAATTTCTGTTCATCTTTTATTTAAATCTACCATTTCCTTTTTACTTATCCATCCCAAATGCTACTATATTTATAAGAGTAGCTAAATTTCGTGCAGTAGTTTGTAGAACACATCACAGGACCAAGTTATTTGCAGGACTGCCTGACTCATTTTTTTGTCCAGCCTACTACATCCAGCAGAGAAGGCTTGCTTTAGTTCCCATCTATTAAGCAATACTAACTGGCAGGATCCAGGAAGTGTGGACTTTCTCTGTCACATTCCTTTTGGAACACATTACTGAGATTTATTTGGCCTCTAATCTCTGGCATTTTGTAATTCTTGGAAGACCCAGATGCTTTCCCAGATATGGAACCTGTGATTTGAGTAGGCTCATCATTGTGGTCTCCTTTGGCATTACTGTGATTATGTGCTTGAGTTGATTGCCTTAAATCAATGTTGTGTTATTGCAATATTGAATCAATATTTATGATGAGATTATTTTCCTTTACTGCCAAGAGTCACTATTATATGGATGGGTATATAAATTGATATAAGTAAATAAATTATAACTCCATCAGACTTGATGCATTGATCATTCTAATTCTGATTTTTTTAAAAAAAATGCACGATAAATTTATGAACTATTTTATATGTATATTTCATGTTTATTGCCTGTAATTGAAATAGATCATATTAGAGAACAACAAATTATCATTTGCAGAAATTCCAAAGAACTTAGGCCCCAAATTCATTATTATTAATATACCCAGTGATATATAGAACATGTAATTTCCATTCTCAGATTTCATTCCTCATACTCCACACCCTACCCTTCCTGGAGTCTTCTAATTACTGGGGAAGTCAAATTAAAAAGTTTTGAATATTTACTTACATATGCTGATAGTATACATGTCATTAATTATGTCACTATATTAATACAATGGACTATGGAATTAATTTTAACTTGTCAGTTCTAATACGTCTGTACAAACAAATGTAGACTTCTGCATAATAAGGCAAGCAACTGTGAGAGCTGAGGTTATAACAACTGCATGCATGGGAAGCAGACACATAAGGTATATTATAGAATGAAGTATAACTAGATATAAGGAAATCTTTCACAGCTATTATTGTAATTGTTGTATTTCCTTTTTTCACTCCATCACATTCTCTATTATTCTTTTTTGACCCAAGTTTGCTACTTTCGAAAAGTCCTTTAAAGAATGAAGGAACCACTACAGTATTTATTTCCTTTCTCAGTACAGCTAGGTTTTACCCTGTGAGAGATATATTTAGGTTAATTTAAAAATCAAAATAATGAGAAAGCACATCCTGCAGACTTATTTATGTGATTGTCTTTCATGTCTTTCTGGTAAGAAAAAATAAAAGTACATCACAGATTATATAGAATTCTCTCTCATTCTATCTGCAGCCCAGTATTCCTATGTACACTGATCATTGTGGCTCAGGCAGACTTTTGAAAACTGCCTTTGTGAACAGGCTGTAGAATTCTAGTCAATTATTGTTCTAAACGGAACCTTTCAGTAAGTGAATGAAATGCATTCTTAACCTACTGGATCAAATTATCTAGATTTTTTAGAAATAATACATTTTTATGTTGCATTTTTACTGCTCCAGTTGAAATAGACAAATTTGATTTCTCTTAACATAAAAAGGGTAAAGAAGGGAGATCACATTTATATGCAAGAAAGACTGTTGACCTGTAGAATCGATGCAGATTTTATTTGTGTGGTGTTCTATATCATTCATGAAGGTTCTGTAGGGTCATTTTATGTTACATAGCAAACCAATATAATCTAAAAGCCTCCCACTGTTCTTCCCTACAAGATATTCATAATCATTCTCAAACTTACATGTTTATAATAATTGGGCATTATAAATAGGAAAAAAATTGAAAAAAACCTTTTATGTTTCTCTATAGTTAGTGTAGTCTATGAATTTGAGACATAAGGTGGAAATCATTTATACTTTTAATAATATTTTAAATAGTCTCATTTGCTAAGGATTTTTAAAAATAATATAAATATTTTAATGTTTAATATAGGAATAGTGCTTTATATCTACACCATTTAAAGACTTTTCCTTCAACACTTAACCTGGGAAATTTATAATCAAGTTATAGTTATCTCAGAGACAAGAAAAAACAAATGAACAGGTGTAGAAGAAGTGGTACCTGGCTCAACAGCAATAACTATGACAGAAATCTAGGAGTCCTAGTAGACAATCACTTAAATATGAGACAGCAGTATGCTGCAGCTGCCAGAAAAGCCAATGCAGTCCTAGGCTACATCAATAGAGAGATGGTCATATGATATAAAAAAGATGTTGAGACTAGTCTAGAAAGAGCTCAGAGAAGATGATTTAGCAGTCTGGAGGCTAAAACATATGATGAATGTTGTGGGAACTGGAAATATCTAACGAAGAGAAGGACTAAGGGTGAAATGATAACAGTCTTCTAATATTTGAGGGCTGTCACAGAGAGGAGGGGCGGTCAACCTCATTTCCAAAGCACCTGTGGGCAAAACAAGAAGTAGCAGATGAAGCTTAACAAAGAGAGAGCCAACCTAGAATTGAGAAGTTTCCTGTCAGTGAGAACAATTAATTAGGTTGTGGGTGCTCCATCACTGGAGATTTTAAAGAGGAGATTGGCAACCATTTGTCTGGAATGGTATAGGGTCTTCTGCTTGAGCAGGAGGCCCTCCCAATGCTGTTATTCTATTATTCAAACAGTGCCATGATGATTAATCAATTAATAATAAAACCAAGTAACGGGGCCCTTTGCACATTCCGAGCCTCACCACGTGTTCATAGCCAAGTTTTTAGAGCTTTGCAAAAAGCCAAAAGGTTTTGGGCCATTCTAATCTCTGAAGGGAGAATAGTTCATAATATTCTCATCTTCGAGTTCCTGCCAGTTGACACTCTGGCTGATTTGCAGCATGCCCAGTTTATTGGATCAAATTGGATAGGTAGAACTCTTGGAAAAAGATGGTCCTCTAGGTAACCCAGTCCCAGGCCATGTAAGGTTTTAAAGCTGACAACCAGCACTTTGAATTGTACCTGACTGTAATTGAACCAGTGCAGCTTTCAGAGCAGTGGTGCTAGATGTGCTGTGTAGCCAGCACCATTTATTACTTGTGCAGCTGCATTTTGCACAAGCTGAAGTGGACAGCGCCCTGTAGAGCACGTTCCACTAATCTATGGTATGTTATCACAGGACTGCTATTTTCATTATTACCTTAGTGATTCTATTACTTAGATTTAGCTCCCATATTGGACACAACTAATAGCCTGATTCTAGGCATAGGCAATATTAAGGCACAGGGCATGGGAAGGGAAATTAACACTAAACAGAATTGAAAGTCTTAATAGTTAGAAAACAAAATATTACATTACATCTCACAAAAGATCCTTAAATAAAAGTAAAGCATGAAAACTGTGATTTCAGTTAACTGTTTTAGAAAAAAGCATATTTTCTAAGCAGCTTTATTAATAGATTTGCTTTCTTTTTCTTAGATTTTGTGTCTTACATATACACATAGCAATGAATTTTTATTTCAAACAGCATAAGAGAAAGAATTTTTCAAAGGACCTGTGATTATGAAATGCTAGTGTTTCTATCCCCAGGATTTTTTTTTGCATTGGTTTATCCATATACCAGTAGATCTTGGAGTCAGGTAATGGGCTTGAAGTCAGAAAAAAGTGAACTGAAGAATCTTTATGTGACCTGAAAAGAAATCTACTGTTGATTTAGAATAGTGTAATATGTTCATGGTTGAATGTCAGATGAACTTAGTAGAGACACGCTAGTTTTAGAAGTCGTCAAATAAACCTGTGAATAAAACTAGACTGGAATTCAATAGAACAGAGTTGTGTGAAGTGGTACAGTGAGCAGTTGATATTAGCTACATTTACCATATTTGACAAGTGGCATTTTCACAGATAGCTGCAGAGCTCATTACTGATTGGCAGAGTTCTCTCAGCAGGATTTCATTTTTGTGAACTTCATTATTGAAATTATACATATCAGGCAGCTGTTGTAAATGCAGGAAATTGCCAGGAAAAAAGAAAAAGTATAGGCAGTCATACAGCAGAATTGTTTCATACTTGATCCCAATTGCTTGGTAATTGTCCAGCTAAGGGGGGAAAAATCTTGAAACAATGTGCAGACATAATTTTTCTGCTCTATAATATTTTCATCTATAACATAGGAAAGCTGTTGAGCTAAGTGATCTGTATATGTAATATAGAAACTTTGGTAATTTTATAGAGTGGTTAAGGGATATATTGTACACAGTGGTTCCCACACCGAAATTAATCTCCATATATTCTGTTATTAAGGTTACAAATGTACACACGCACATGCATATATGTACACACACAAAAGGGAAAATGCTAGGAAACAATTATATCTTTTTTATTTCAATATGTTTGACTTTTTCCACGTCAATAATAATTACCTATAAAATCTGCACTCTTTATGTTATGTTCCCAAACAAATCAATGCTTTTATGAGAATTATAATAGAGAGATAATGCAAAATGTGCTTTCAGACTAATGGGATCATTACTTTTATGTGTATTGCTCAAAATATTTTCCATGATCTTATGAATTACTATCTCAAACTAATGCCATGGAATAATAAAACATTCTCATTCCCTTTCTCAGAAACATTATGTTTAGTATACCTGTCAAGATTAAGTCTATCCAGCACAAATACAATTTAAATTTACATAAATGGAAATAAACTCAGTAATTTATTATTTTAAATCCCTTAATATTCTGAGGATATATAGTCCACCAATTTTCTTGTCCATAACAATCTCTCACTATGTAGCTAATTGCACTTTTTTCTACATCTCTTTTCAAATGACATAAATGCTAAGCAGATAGTATGTTAAAACTGTTTCAGATAGGATACATTTGAATGGCAATGTCGATCTGTTAGTTGAATTAGTTGGGAATTTGTGATGAATTCCTGGGTAAAAATTAATATGGAGGGATTTCAGATCTGTGACTTCAAACCTTATTTATTTATTATTTATTTATTTATTTATTATTGGGACTTATAGGACTTAAAGGACTCAGGGCGGCTAACAACAATAAAATACAATAATACAGAAGTTAAAAGAAAATTAAATTAATGGCCCATGTAGAATAAATTAAAATTAAAATAAGTTAAAAATTAAAAACATAATTAAAATCCCTGTCAGTCCAGGTCAGCCTGATGAAAAAGAAGTGTTTTGAGGTCGCGGCGAAAGGACCGGAGATCTGGGGCCATCCGAAGTTCAGGGGGGAGTTGGTTCCATAGGGCTGGCGCTCCCACAGAGAAGGCCCTCCCCCTGGGGGTCGCTAGCCGACATTGTCTAGCCGACGGTACCCTTATACATTTGTCTTTTCCTGAGATGTGGAAGAATCATTTTAAATTAGAACAAGTTTATAGAAACAGGATTCACTGAAACTTGAAAAAAATACAGAAACAGCTTGAAATAAGATCTAATCAAGGAATAACATTATATATTTATGAAATCAAGGCAACATCTGTGCATGCACATACGACCAATATCTGTAGTGCATTTTTTCTAACATGGCAGCCTTATTTCTTTGTTTAGCTATGTGTGTACCACCTATCTATGCGTAATCTGCAAAAGTTTGGTAAGAAATAAAAATAACTACATTGTTCATTTATCTTGTGTCAGTGAACATGAGATTAGCAGATAGTACTGATGTCTAAGCCAGTGTTATATGAGTCTGGACTCAGAAATCTCTGTTGTTCAGGCATAGATCACTTGTTTTAGGCAGTTAAACCCAAATCTGACATGCTGGAGGTGGATCACTATGTTGTTGCATTATTTCCAATAGACAGCAAAGAAATATAGAATAAAGATCAAAATTATCTTAACAGAATGGAATACTGGGTCTAAACCAGCAAGATGAAATTCAACAGATGTAAAATTCCACCATTTAAGTTCAAAAAATGAATAGCTATAAGTATGGCAAATGGATGAGAGGGCAACCTAATCATACTATGCCATTGTTTTTACAGTAACTGTAAGCTAAAGCAATAGAATACTTATAAAATATAAGCTAAAGCAATAAACTAAAGCACAAATAGAATAAAAACAAATGGTTGTGGTCTGTCATTTATACATTGCAACAAATGGTTCTGGTCTGTCATTTATACATTGCATTTTAGAACTGCGTCCACTTCTAAGCATTGAAAGACTTGCTGTATTTGAAATGGGATAATTATACTTGTGGCCAAATTCCAATCTATGAAGATTGGAAATAACTAGGTGTTTTTAGATCGAAGGAGATTTGTAATTCTTAAACAGTACTTGGAAAACAGCATAAGACTTTTCTTTTTTGAACCAGAAGGCAGAACTACAATCAATGAAGTGAGTATTAGGTAAAAAGCCCTCTTAGCATAAAGAGCTGTTTTCATCACTTCAGTAGAACAAATTGCCTTGGGAGGTTTTCTCTTCACTAGAAATAGAAGCTTTCCCCTTCAATGGAAATTAAAATGCCATTCTATAAGAATTAGTCTATAGTCAACAGGAAAACCATCTTTGTTGGGAATTGTGGAAGATGTCCTTTCATGTAAAGAGATACCAGGTTAGGAAACCAGTTTAACTAGGCAATCTCTAGGAGTCTTCCAAGCCTATGACATAAGATTTTGGGAGATTTAATGGGGAGGATTTATATCCTTTCCTCAATATAAAATGTCCCTTAACAGCATCTATTCCATAGGGGTAATAGTTATGAAAAAAGTGAAATCACATTGGAGAAAGAAGAGGAAAGGAACCCTGTTTAAAAGCCACCATATTGCCAATTTAAATTTAAGAAAGAAGGAACATGTACTTTTTGAGCCCTTTGTTAATCTTAATATTGACACCAGTAACTCCTAGTTTCTAGTACCTAGTAACTCCTTGATCAAATGATACTGTTTTCTCTGTTCCCCAATCATATTAAAAAAATACTTCAAGTATTTTTTGCCCATTAGAATCCTCAAAATATTCTTTCAGTCACAAAGTGGACAAGTTGTTAGCCAGTCAATATTGTCAATATCTCCCAAAAGTATATTTTCCTGCGAAACGATATGTGACCATTCGGGATAGTTCGGATACTACATTATAGTTATCTGTTAGTCCATTGCATATACTTCCTATGTGGTGAAATGCAGACAACATGTTGGCTTCCAAAGGTATCCTTAGATAGAGATGCTAGCTAGTATAGACGTGTATGTCTATGGAGATTCTCAAGTCATCCAGATCATAGTTATCCCAAAGATGCTTTTTCATGAGACAACTGGACTTTCTTTGTTTTCCTGACATTTCGTTTCTCATCAGCTCTGACTGGGGGAATGGAAAGATTTATATTCCTTGCAGACAGCTGGTCATTTGCATTCTTTTAGTCATTAGTGCTACCTGGGGGTTTATCTGCGTCTTCAGGGTCACCTGAGTAATGCAAATGTGTGTGGAGCCTTGTTGGAACCATGCTGGACCTCTGCCTGACCACTTCCTATTTTAAATACAGTGAAGGTTTCTACAGACAAAAACACAGCTGTGCCATGGACTCACCTGTGTCCCCCATTGTGGCCAATCTCTACATAGAAAAGGTAGAAACCAAAGCCCTAAACTCCTTCACATGAATTCCACCCACTCTCTAGTATAGGTATGTGGACGATAATTGGATCAAGATCAAAACACAGGAATTGGAAGCATGCACCAAACATATCAACTCTGTGGACACATGAAGATGTTAAGGAAAATAGTCTAGCCTTCTTGGACTGTGCTGTGTACATTAAAGAAAAGAGAAGCCTTAACATTGAAATTTACAGGAAACACACACACAGAGATCAATATTTACATTTTGATTCACACCACCCACTGGAGCACAAAATGGGAGTCATCAGAACCCTACACCACAGAAGTGAAGGCTTGCCTACCAGCAAAGATAGAAAAGAAAAAGAACTAAAACACATCAAGGAAGCCCTCAGAACTTGTGGCTATCAAATCTCAAAAAAGATCCAGCAGGAGTTCCTCCATAACAGATGAAGAAAACAATAAATGAAGCAACATAGTCATACCCTACATAGCAGGAATACCAGAAAAGCTCAGGAAAATCTTCAGCCATCACAAAATATGTGCACATACAAAACCAATAATACACTAAGCAGAAGCTTGTCCACCCCAAGGATAAAACATCCAGGCTACACACACATTTGCACTACTCAGGTGACCCTAAAGACACAGAAAAGCCTCCAGGTAGCACTAAGAATGCAAATGACCAGCTATCTGCAAGGGGTATAAATACTTCCATTCCCCCACCATCCAATCAGAGCTTAAGAACATTCTTGGATGAGAAGTGAAATGTCAGAAAAACAAGAAAGTCCAGTTACCTCATGAAAAAGCCTCTTTGGGTTAGAAGTGTATGAGCTAAAACTGGGTTTTGGCTGGATTTGCAGCATATTTCCCAAAAGTTTCCCAAACAAACTGGTATTATCAACATTAGCAAGGAACATCAATATGACCAAAGCTGGTAACTTATTTATATTTGTTCTCTATTACAAAAAGTATTATTTGGAAGTCTTGAAAGACATGATGGGTAGTAGAAGTCAATATTTATAACTCTCTCTACTTGATGTACATAGAAGAGATTTAAAATAGACATGTTTATAGTTTCTGAGTTTTATTGCTATTGTGAGCCACTCAGAGCTGTTTAAGATGGCTGGGCCATACCCTTCCTTCTTTCCTTCTTTCCTTCTTTCCTTCCTTCCTTCCTTCCTTCCTTCCTTCCTTCCTTCCTTCCTTCCATCCATCCATCCATCCATCCATCCATCCATCCAATGTCAATAAAGCAAGAACTGTTGTCCTAAAGATCTATACTGAAAATACTTCCTGGTTTGTGTCTGTGTAGAATGAGGAACAGTTTGTTACTCAATGGATAATTAGAAACTGCATTCCTTTTATCTAGGATGCAAGCAATTAGAGTTATAGAAAATCCCTATTGGAGAGTACAATACCACCTTGGACAACAATATTAACTAATGAGAAAGATGGCAAAGGATTACAACCAGGGATAGTATATGTGACAAAGTGTGTGGGACAAATTGCATAACCTGTTAGTCAATGAAAACAAAAGACACTACAAAGGCTAAGTGCTGAATGTAAAGCATAGTAGAATTTGTTAAAGAAAATGCGTAAATGTTTGAGTTTGATGTTTTACAATATATGTCACTTTGAAGCATTAGGTTTAACATTGCATATTCAAGTAAGTTCATAATAAATTGGGGCAATTCAGAGGTGGGAGAGTTTGAAATGGATTATTAATGTTAACCATTGTTACTTGTCATTAGAATTAGAAGTCTATAGCCCAGTAGTAAAATACTATGGTTTTAGTAATTTTAATAAAATTTCATTGATACTTGAAAAATTGTTAGTTAAAAAGGAGTTACATAAAAAGTGTACCTATAAAATATTATTTAGCCTGTAAAGCAGAAGTGGCAACTTTCATCCCGACTTCTGTATGTTGACCTGACCATAGTTTTTTTCCCCCCAGACTTTCACTTAAGTTCAAAAGGGTTTTCTGAGTAGTCTGAAAATCAAAAAGTTCTCTAGCAATAGCAAAGGAACCCAGACTGTGGTGTGATAGGGAAGTACAGTAGAGAAAAGTGAGTCAGGAACGTGCCAAAGAATCTTTTTTTTTAAAAAAAAAAGTGGGGGGGGGAGCAGATTGTCAGAAAGAGAAAATGGATTTTCCAATTGATTTTCTCCCCAGAAAATTAATTACAGAACTGAAAACTGCTGTCTTATTTTAGAATATCTTAGTTCTCCAATTCTCAGAAAAACAGAGTGAGATGAAGCTCTGGAGATTTAGACCAAAACTTCGCTTAATATCAGATCTTGTTCTGTTCTATTTTAGAGCAATCACCAATAAAGTATGTAATATTATTTGTAGTATCTTTTTAAAAGTCTTAACTTTTCCTAGATTGTAAGTGGTATAAATTAATCAATCAAATATATCAGGCATGTCAAACTCACGACATCACATGAGATTCAAGGTGCTGGTGATGACCTATAAAGCCCTAAATGGCTTGGGTCCAGGATATTTAAGGGAACACCTGCTGCCAGCATCAAGTTCCCTTCGTCCAGTGCGCTCGCAGAGGGAGGGTTTTCTCAGGGTGCCGCCGATAAAAGATTGCCGGCGGATAACACCCAGGGGGAGAGCCTTTTCTGTGGGTGCGCCTGCCCTCTGGAACCAGCTGCCCGTGGAGCTCAGAACTGCCCCTGACCTACGCTCATTCCGCCGGGACCTGAAGACTTGGCTGTTTGAGCTCTCTGACCCAGGCTGAGAATTTTAACTGGGGTTTTATTTTCAGGGATACTTTAATCTTTATTTGTCTTTTAACTTGTATTTTATATTGGTATGATTTTAAAATGACCTGTAAACCGCCCTGAGTCCTCCGGGAAAGGGCGGTATATAAATCTAATAAAAATAAATAAAAAATAAATAAATGCCGTGCGACGTATCGGGACTTTTTCTCCATTGCCGGCAATGGGGTGGGCATGGTTTCGGTGTGACATATACGGCGCATGGGCTGGCAGTTTGACATACCTGGAATATGTATTTGTGCTTGTGGGATTTCCCCCCCATTTTTTTAGTGATAACTAAAAAATTAACTAAACTTTTTTTTTAGTGATAGCTAAAAAAATTAGAAGTTTCTGAATGCAGGGGTACCTGAAGGTGGAACCCAAAATTTTGGGTATGTATCTTTTATCAGCAAATTTTAATTGTCAGTGTTGTCTGAAGGATCATTTACATATTGAGTTGAAACTATGATGGACTCTCCAGACCTTCAAATGTTGCTTTAGCAGCCTGGTAACATAGTGACTGATCAGAGATTTAACGGATTATGATTTAATAATAACTGTATAGTTTCACTCATTTTTTCATGCCTAGATAGTAAAAGCACTATCAGTGATACCTTTTATTGACAAAACTGCTTGGATTGAAGCATCTGTAAAGGAAAGAATGATTAACTTGTTTTCTTCTTCCTGTTTCAACTGACATTTAGTTATTTTGGATTCTGGAGCTAAATCAAACTTAGATAACAGATAATTTTCAATTTAATACCATGAAATAAAATGGCACATAGAAATTAATACTTGCTTTGCAAAAATGCCTTTTGTCCTAACTAAGGAAAAGCAATAAACCTGTAGAGAAATATTGAAAACAACACAAAACAAAACTATAATTCTTTCAGAACCTTTATTGTAGGATTAAAGCTGACAGTTAATTTCTTAGGTGCAACATGTGTTCAATCTATCACAATTCAGCTAATTTTCACCATATTGTTTCTATTTTTTTTAAGTGTTAAACTTCCAAAACTGATCACTAATCATTCCAATCAGCATATTTTTCAATTACTGTATGTGCTTTTACAGACATACTGTAATTATGCATTTACCTATTGTTGCAAAATTTAAAGTGATGTATTATCCCAGGTAGAGCAACCTTCATCTGAAGGATGGAATTTAGAGTACACTTTGAAATTCAAAGTTCTCCCCTCAGAAATTTAGACTAAACGTTTTCCATAAAATTATAATTGGAATATAAATTTAACTTGGCTCCATATAAGAATTGATTTAATGACTTAGCTTTTAATAGTTTAATGACAGCAGGCATGAAACAAACTCTTTTTAAATAGAAGAACTTTAAGATAGCTGCAGCTGTATTGTCTGCACCATCTGAAGCATGAAATGCTATCCATTGATATTTAAAATATTTACTGTAACTTGTGCAATAGTATTGCCCTGAATATTCCGTTTATTCACTTTAGGGCTTTTCGTAAGCACTATAATCTTAGTCTTATGATTATTAATTAAAAGATAATTGTCAGTATAATGAGAAGCAAGTTCCTCAAAGTTCTCCTGAGATTAATGAGTATTTATTATAAAAATCCCAGCATGGTCTGTGTAAACCTGAATTAATGAACATTTACCACTTCTCTTAGGAGTGCGAAAGGTTCCAAAGACATAACTAAGGAGATAATGTAAAGACTGAAAGGCAAGAGGGGAAGTGAGTAATAAATTATCTTTTTTTCTGGATCAGGAAATAAAATGTAAGGGTTTCCCTGTGCTTGCATCTTACTTTGAAGCTTGTGTAACTTATAAATAACAAAGAGCAAATGTTTATCTGTGATAGAGGTCCTAAAGTTATTTTTTTTTCAAGATGAAATCAAAGTTCCCCTTAAAAATGACAAGTGTTGTACATAGTTCTACTCTGGGTTGCTACAGCATTTCTCAACCATATGTTATAAAATAATACTTAAGCCATAGAAGAATCCTCTGCTCTTAAGCTGGTCAGAATGTTCTTCTGCTCCTGCTGGTACTGAGGTTTCTAACACAGTCAAAGTATAATTCAAGCAACAAGTTTGTGATGCTTATAGGATGGCAATTAGCAGAATCTGCTCTGCTGCCTTTTTATTGCCAATTCATTATACTGTTGGAAATAAATTATGTAAATTATGGGGTCATGAATGGGACTTAATTTGGTGTGGAAGAAGAAGGCACAAAATGAAAGACTAAGTTTAAAAATGGGGCGGCTGGGGATCACAGGAAAGGAATTCCATAAAAGAAAGTCCCCCCACATCCCTATCGGAAAACCAGGTGGTAGAGGCCTAGAATAATAATGACCCTTCCAATCTAAGCCCCCCTATTTTCTTTTCTGGTCAGCAGAACATATGCAGGTCACCTTGTACTTCCCGATTACATATATGGTGAAAATTAGTTTTTTGCATGGTCAGAAGCAACCTGATATCAGTTCTGACCATTACCAAAACATGGAGCAAATAGAAAAATGTCTGCCTTGGCAAAACAAAAAGTCATTTTATATTCAATAAGTAGGATAAAGAGGCAGAAGAAATTGAGCAATGTAGTTTGATTTCTCCAATATTTGTAGAAAAAGTTGCTGGAATTGTTTGATAAAGGTTTCCCAGCATGAAAGGAGAGCAGGAACACACACACAGAAGCCACACACTTGCAACAACCTGAATTAATTCCTTTTTCTCATATACACACAAAAAGATATTACGATATGCACTTTGATTTGTCCCTGATGTAGTATTGTTGAGGAAGATTGTTGTAATGTTGAGGATTAGGGTTGCTCTTCTCTGCACTCTTTCTAGAGTCTCAACATCTTTTTTATATTGTGGTGGTCAAAACTGGATGCAGTATTCCAAGTGTGACCTTACCAAGGCATTATAAAGTGGCATTAACACTTCATGTGATCTTGATTCTATCCCTCTGTTAATGCAGCCTAGCACTGTGTTGGCTTTTTTGGCAGTTGCAGCACACTGCTGGCTTATATTTAAGTGATTGTCCAGTAGGACTCCAAGATCCCTTTCACAATTGTCACTATTGAGCCAAGTACTACTTACTCAGCTTCTGCCAACCTAGCAGTTCAAAAGCACGTAAAAATGCAAGTAGAAAAATAGGGACCACTACGGTGGGAAGGTAACAGCGTTCCATGCGCCTTTGGCGTCTAGTCATGCCGGCCACATGACCACGGAGACATCCTCGGACAAGCGCTGGCTCTTCGGCTTTGAAACGGAGATGAGCACCGGCCCCTAGAGTCGGAAACGACTAGCACGCATGTGTGGGGGAACCTTTACCTTTACCTTTTACTACTTATAACTATACGCGTGCATTTGTTTTTTCTTGCCTAAATGTAGAACCTTACTTTTTTCAATATTGAATTTCATTTTGTTAGATAGGGCCCAATGTTCAAGTCTGTCAAGTTCCTTCTGCATCTTAAGCCTGTCTTCTGGAGTGTTGGCTATTCCTGCCAACTTTGTGTCATCTGCAAATTTGATGAGTTCCCCTTCTATCCCTTCATCTAAATCATTGATGAAGATATTGAAGAGTACTGGGCCTAAAACAGAGCCTTGGGGTATCTAAAGCAAACCTCTGTTGTATACCTCTTCCATTCTGTCTCCCCATGCTTCTTTTAGTTTAATTTTTTCCATCTTCTGATGTAGTTTAGTTCAAGACTGTTACCTCTTCTTTTAGAAGTATTCTGTTAATTTTGGATCAGGGAACAGTGATCTATGACTTGATTCTGTTTCACATAAACTATTGATATCTAATTGGCAAGAAGTGTAAGCAATAAATGTATTTAATTATTAAGGTGAAGGTAAAAGATCCAATCTGGGTCAATCACCGGGACCAGACGTTTAGTCTTTCAAGCTTTTGAAATTATGTTGGAGAACATCCTCAGGGAATATGTCTCTACCAGAAATGTGTTATCAGGTGCTTAGGAGCCGAAGGCTTGGCAGCACAAGGAGACAACAGCCAACAACTTAATAGCTGACCATCAACACTCCAATCACAAATAAAAAGCCACACACAGCCAGGCACCATATAAATACTATGCACAGAATAGCCCTAAGCACACATTCTGCTAGAAAGAATGTGAGCTGCTCTCTGCAACATTAATCTGGGACATGTGTATTTGCTGTCATTCGTGAAGGTAAAGGTTTGCCCTGTCTAGTCATGTCTGACACTGGGGGCTGGTGCTCATCTCTATTGTTGTCTGAACACCTTTTCTGAAGACATTTATGTGGTTATATGGTCAGCACGACTATACACTGAGGCACATGGAACACTGTAACCTTCCCACCAAAGTGGTATCTATTTATCTACTTGCATTTGCATGCTTTCAAATTGCTAGGTGGGCAGAAGCTGGGGCAAGTAATGGGAGATCATCCCATCTCGCAGTGCTCAGGTCTCAAACCTGGGCTGTCAGCTTTTCCAGCTGTCAAAATAAGCATCTTTAACTGTTAACCCATTGCACCTCCTTGTACTTAATTATAGGTATGAATAATTGCAGTTATGTATTGTACAAGCTTTGAAATACTTCCCTGGGATGAGCATCAGATTAGATCTGTATCCTGGAAAAAGTGCAGCATATTAACTGTTATCTGGGTAAGTTTAATGTTGCCTTTGATGAGGACAGGAATCCCAACAGTTAAAGAATAGGAGATTCTGTTCTGTATTCATAGTGCTCTTTTAAATGTTGCCACTTATTATTATTAATGAATATTTTTCTTTCTTTATCTGTTTATATGTTTTTTGCCTTCAGAACCATTAATCCACTGCTAGAACCTTGCTGTGGCAAAACACTTGGGGAGAAAATGACCCCTGCCACAAAACACACATCTTTCTTATACAGAAGAAAATAGAGATGTTTTCTATGCCCATGGCTGATAAAGGATTTAGAAAGAATTACAGAAGTCAGGCTTGAATGTTTTCCCATCTTTCTACCCAATGAAATGTTGGAAAGAAATTATGTACCTGGGACTCTGTCCATCAACAGAATAACTCTTTTAAAAAATCAAACAGTAGAAGACTGAAAAGGGAGGGATGACATGGAGAAGTCACCAAAGTTAAACAATGGGATAGACCTGAGAAAACATTCCAGGAAAAATCCCTCATGCATTCCTATGACAAACGCAGTTAACCTTTGTTAACTGGTTCTTACCTATAAAGCCCTACATGGCTTAGGCCCGGGATATTTGCAGGACCGTCTGCTGCCAGGAACGTTTTCCCATCGCCCTGTGCGCTCACACAGAGAGGGCCTCCTCAGGGTGCCGTCGGCCAGACAATGTCAGCTGGCGACCCCCAGGGGGAGGGCCTTTCTCTGTTGGGGCACCTGCTTGGTGGAATCAACTCCCCCGGGAGCTCCGGATGGCCCCAGACCTTCGGTCCTTTCGCCGTGACCTTAAGACATATATTTTCCAACAGGCCAACCTGGACTGATGATAATGGGGTTTTTAATTATGATTTTAAATGTTTTTATTGGTTTTAGTGGGACTTTAACACAATTTAATTCTTTTTTAATATTTGTATTTATTTGTATTTTATTGTTGTTAGCCGCCCTGAGTCCTTCGGGAGATAGGGCGGCATACAAGTCTCATTATAAATAAATAAAATAAATAAATAACCAAAGTTTAGAAGGCTGCTGACTGCACCATTCTTTATCCTCCCTCCTGGTCATGTGATCCAAAGCAGAACTGCTACTAAGGGGATGGAAATAATTCCAGAAACTATACTTTGCATACTTTAAAAAATGTTTAAATATATAGATGATACATGCAGATGCCTAGTCACTGGGAATGGTGGTAGTTTTATTGATATTGGTAAAAACTGAAGCCAAGCTTAGCACCTCAATTCATTACCTTAATCAGTTCAGCTGGGATGAATCAATCATGAGAGGCTTTGAAATTTTCTGCTGAGCTATTAGTTTTCTGCTTTCAGAGGTCAAGATAACCCTCAAATATATGTGTAGGTACCCTTGGCCTCTTCTGTGATGTTAAACAGTGATAAGGGGGACTTAGATCTTACTGAGTGCCTATGGGAGAGTTTGAATATGACTACTCATAAGTAATAAGGCTGATTTCTTAACCCTAACCAATAGCGTTAATTGCTGTAATGGAATACATGGGTGACCTTGAGGAATGAGGAGAAGTGATGCTGCATAGGAAACAATCAGAGAAGAGATGGAGGAACCCACAATAACTTAATGGTCAGAGAAAAAAAATTAAGGAAGGACTGACAATCAAAAGTGAAGGATTGGAAATTTGTACTTTCAGACCTGCAAGATTCTTTTAATTTAGACTTACAATAAAGTAGATTTAGGTCATCTAGTCATGTTTCTGGTCTGGTTTATCTCAGAATGCCAGCAATTGCTGAGAAAGTCTCTCTTTTTTCTAGAGAGTCATGCCTTTTCATTTTTAGCAGTTCTTAGGTTGAGTAGGAGGTGAGGGTAGACTGTGGGTTGACTTTGAAACTTTTCTGGGATGTAAAAAATATTTTTTAACTATCACACGGTTCTGGTCAAAACAGTTATTAGATTTAAATCTATACAAGGATACCTCTTTGGTGTCTTTATCATTACATATTCCTATAGCCTCTGAGTAATTTTATTGTTGAAGGATTTGAGTTTTGTAGCTTAGGAACAGATCATGAACTGACTGGAGATCAATTATATTGAATAAGTCAGTGGCAAGTCTTGCTCACACCCAGTATGAAGATAGGGCACTATATTGACATTTAAAGATGCTTAGAAGAGATTAAGGACTGACATCAATATTATTATATTATGCTGCTAGGGTACTAAAATGATAAGTCCTGATCATATGAATGGATTTCAATTCTATATAATTGGTTTGGTTTGGAACGTTAACTTGCTTTTAAACTGAATATAACCTAAGAAAGTCTCATTTATATCTTTTACATAATGAGTATGTGTGTAGCTATATTGTTGTGGAAATAAGATATCAATAAGCTGCTGTTGCATTAACAGGTAAAGGCACAGAACGATGAAACTGGAAACAGGGTCTCCCATATAATCTAGCTGATGAGTCAAATCTGAAAGTTTGGGCATGCCATACAATGTCACATTAAATGGAGGAAAGAAAGCTGCTGCTTAAAAATAATTATTAAATTATTCTTTTGAAAACAAGACTCCCCCCCCACACACATACACACTGTAGCAAGGAGCTCACATGAAGTGTTTCCTAACTGAACCCCCTCCAGTATTCCTGTTTAACATGTGCCATTTGTAAAGTGGTATTAGTGATGTTATTAGACTTGGATCAAAGAGGCAGGTTGAGGAGTACATTTCCCCTCACCACTGTAAAAATAAGGTAATCACCATATTGACTTTTCTTTTTAAAAAATGCCATGCAAACCTTAAGAATATATTTGTTTCGAAAGTTAGGCTCAGAAATAAAAACATTCTCTGACATTTTAAAGCCATTAAACTCATTTTAGAAAACCATCAATATGCATAGGACGCTAAAATGCATGTTAAAGGAAAGGCTGCAAGCAAACTGATATTTCGTATGACAGAATTTTTTAAAAGCCATCTGCTGCATTAAGAACATTTGATATTTTACCATAGTATAGTCATTCATCAGCAGAATGACTCAGATGGCATGCAATTTATTCTTGAAAGTATTCTGTTGGAGCCTTGTACTTTTCAGGAGCCATTACATGGAATTACCTACAGAAGTCTAAAGAACAGCAGTAGTCTGTACAGCTTCAAAGCCTACTTCTGGGTATTTGCTAGGATTTTACACAACACACACACACAAAATCACACACAGAGATGTGACATGAATCCAGAAGAATATATAGAAATAAAATCAATGTATAGTCTTCATGCTTATACAAAGGCTTCAATCAAGACTTAGCTAGGAAAGAAGGTTACAAATTGCACTGTCCTAATACAGAAAACCCACACTGTTTATTCCACACCATATAGGCTATGAGTAAACAGAATTATTGAGAATTGGTCCTATTCATGTCTGTTTTTCTTTCTCATTTTCATTAATTCCAGGCAGTAGGCACAACACCACCAACTTCAATTAAATTTAGCAAGCCATTATTTCTGTTATCAATTCAGCTGTCTCAGCCAGTCTAAGAAGTGTTCAGGAATGTTTTCTGTCTTTGTTGATTTGATTTGTTGGTAGGGGCACATGGTATGCCGATGACAATAAATAAATAAATATTATAAAAGATGCTTTTTTAAAAGGATTTCTCTGAAAAGTGGAGAGAACTGTAATAAAATAAATATACTGGATTCTTACTTTCTTCAGAAACATTTCAACAAGCACCATTTAGAACATAAGTATAATTAATTTATGAGCTATCAAATGTTTAGGAAAAAGAAATAAAGGGATATGGTTGTGCTGCCACTATGAGATTTAATTAAGCTTATTAAAGTAGGAAGTTGTAATATATTCCTGAATAAATCACATTTATTTATAGAATAAAAAAATGGAACAAACCATATAAAAAATGAAAGCCCCATTTTCTAGTAGTGTAGTATGCTTTGCTTTCTCATCCATTAGAGCAGGGGTGTCAAACTCAATTTCATTGAGGGCCGCATCAGCATTGCAGTTGCTCTCAGGGGGCCGGGTGGGTATGGCCTGGGTGGGCGTGGCCTATTGGGTGGGCGTGGCCAGCTTTACATCGTTCGCATCAAGGGTGCCTATGGGGGCCTGGGCAGGAGTGGGATAGATCTGAGGGTCTCTGGGCCAGGGCCAAGGCAGTGGGGGCCGTTCCCTCACTGTTTCCAGGATGGCTTCGCGGGCCGCATGAAACCACTTTGCAGGCCGGATCTGGCCCCCGGGCCTTGTGTTTGACACGTCTGCATTAGAGATTTAATATCTAACATATACCTCTCTTGATGTAAAGTTGCCTAGGACTGAGGCTGCCGAGAAAGAATGTTTTTTTTTCCTACTTCATAACCACAATTTATTGAATAACCCGCAATAGCTGGTTTGGGATATGCTAACCTGAACCACATTATGCCTTAGTGATTGTATCACTAAGTAATGTAGTCAACAATTTTAAAAAATGGTCCTAAACGTCAGTATTACTGGCATGTATCTGAGATACCATCTTTTTTTGTCTTGATGTATCCATCTCAACAGTTCAGTAAGATAAACCCCCTCCAGATCCTGTCCATACAACTTTGTCATCCTTGTATAATAATTTTATTAAGTTTCACAAATCCAAAGATAAAAGACTAGTACAAACTAAGCAGGCTTTAAAAAGTAAATAAAAAAACTCAAAAGTACAGAGAAAAAGAAAAAAGGGGGAAAAATAGAATAACAGATTTTGAAGGGACCTTGGAGGTCTTCTAATCTAGTCCAAAGATAATATTTCAGACAAATGGCAGTCCGGTCTCTTCTTAAAAACATCCAGTGTTGGAGCATTCACAAGTTCTGGAGGCAGGTTGTTCTACTGATTAATTGTTCTAACTGTCAGGAAATTTCTCCTTAGTTCTAAATTGCTTCTCTCCTTGATTAGTTTCCGTGCATTGCTTCTTCATGTGCTTTGGAGAATAGATTATCCCCCCTCTACATGTGCCTTCATGTGCTTTGGAGAATAGATTATCCCCCCTCTTCTTTATGGCAACCCCTTAAATATTGAAATATTGCTATTATGTCACCCCTAGAATAGAAATAGAAAAATGATAGAAGTAGAAAGATGATATATAAAGAAATTACCTCTCCTTCAATCCCAACATGTATAAACAACTTCAGAAACTTAACATCTTCTCTAGTATTTCAGTAAAAAAATCTGTTCTACCCAGAACTCATCTCTTATCAATAAACAAATTATAAAAACTCATTATTCCATCTTAACCAGCAAAAGTATATTTAAGTACAGCTAACAGGAAAAAATGACATATATTTTAACATTAATCAAATAAATCTATTTCGCATTAAAATGTATCGCTTTCTCTAAAAAATAAAGCAAAAGAAATCTCTCCCATTTTAAAAAATATTTATTTATTTATTTATTTATTTATTTATTTATTTATTTATTTATTTATTTATTTATTTATTTTTTATAATCCCATTTATATCCCACCCTTCTCCGAAGACTCAGGGAGGCTTACAATCTAAAGCACAAATCAATGTGCTTAGCAATATTTATCAATTTTATACCATCTAGCTCACCTAAGTGATTCTCTGCAATTTATAAATAAAACCATAAAAAGAGACATAGTTAAAAAACAATACTAGGAACAGAATTAAAAAGAGTTTTAAAAAATTACAAATTGCATAAGTTAAAAAAAATCTTTAAAGCTTCATTATTCAGTCCTGCTGAAAACAACAACAACAATCCATTAATAGTTCCTGAAAATTAAATGTGTATTTTAGCCCTGGTCAAATAAATCTACTTTATTTTCATTCCATTTACTTTGAAAAAACTTGATTTCCTAATCCCTTCAAATAATCTCCCAGAAGTTGAGATCTTAATCATTGTCTTTTTGTCTTCTCTCAGGACTTCTTCATTAGTAACTCATCTCTTTTGTAAATATAAGAAAACTTGCCAGGTAACTCTTCTGATATGTTATTTTTATGTCCCCTTTAATTATTAAGCTATCAATTGGTTTCATTTGTAAATTCACTGGGGCAATTTTTTCCATATCACGCTTATAGTCTGAAATTTTAAAATATTTTTCCCAGTCTACACTAAGATCAACTTCAGTATTTATTTGTACAGTATAAAATCTGTTTCTCTTTTGTAGCCTCTGCTAAATCCATTTCTATAATTGCAAACAATTTTAAGAGTAATTTCTGGATGCATTGTTCCAAAATATCCTTGGGATATTTTTATGGTCAAATAATTTTGCTCCATTGTATTAATGGGTTACTTCTCCTTTAATTGTAATCTTTAGTTCTCTCTGGTTCCCGCTAGTTAAATGTCCTCTTATGTATTTATTTTCCAATTAATAAATCTTTCCAATATAATGTTTCTTATAGTTAATTTCAAAATCTTCATTATTTAAATAAAATTTTAAACAACCCACAGGGAATATTTTTTTAAGTCCATCTGGTGTCTTAATTTTCCAAAATCAACATTCCAGTTCTCCATTTGCTGTTTTACAAAAACATTTTTAAAAATTTTTTAGAATCCTTAAACTTACATGGAATTTTTTAAAAATCAAGGATAGAAGGAAACATTCCCAGCACTCTAAAACGTGCCCTTCTGAAGGCTCTTAACATTCAAAAGATCAATAACAAATGATTTCCTAAAGTGATTAAGAAAGGAAGTGGACAATTAAGTGTCTAACTGATGATGCCAAACTATGAGTTAGACAAATTGATTCCCACCCACCCCCCATCCCCGCTGTAAAACCCACTAGAGATTGCTATTTTACAGTCTCTTAATGGGGACCCTTTATAACAGGGGAGTCAAACTGCCAGCCTGCAGGCCAGACGCGTCATGCCGAAACCGCGCCCACCCCATTGCCGGTAATGGAAAAAAAGTCATGAATACATTGTGACATGTCACGTGATGTTGTGAATTTGATACACCTGCTTTATATGGAGTCCTCTCCTTGATCCAGAGAGGAATTCTGAGAAGCCAATTCATACCTCTCCTCTTTTTTTGGCCATAGCTATCAGCTCCACTCTCACAGAGCTGCTTTTTTCTATAATTGAAGAAAATTGAAGAAAGATGCTCTTAAACATGCCTGTAATTTAAAAATCATGTGGACTGAGCATGCAGAAAAAGTATTTTTCCTACATCACCCCAAACTATGGAACTAGTTTTTTGGGGGGGATTTCCAATTTGCCCCCATTCTCCACTTTAAACATACAAATGAGGACCCTCTTCCAACCAGACTTTTCAATTGTAAGTAATAATATTAAAAAAAAGGTGCAAATACTTCTTAAATTAGTAACCATCTCAAATGCCTCAATGAGAAAGTTGAAGTATACATCAAAATAATACAATGCAGAAATAAAACTTCCAAGTTGAGTATGTTTTGTACTGACCTCATGAAACCCACGCTGTTTCCTTGGAAACAATACAAAATTGGTTTGGCATTGCCTTCTTAACATGTTTGTTAGCTTCGCAATCTAGCCTTACAATCCTAATATTTTTGGTAGTTTGTCTTCCAAATACTAACTACGTATGATCCTGCTTGTAAATAGAATAGTGAAGGAGCTAAGGAAAATGGGACAGCTGATTATCAAAATGAAAAAAAGATAAATAAGGAATGACCAACATTCAACGTTAAGATCCTATACAGTTAGAATTGCTAAACAAAACTCATGTAATACATATACTTCTAGCACACAGAAGAGGATAATATAGAAAACTGAGCTGTATCCTTATTTATAGTCCCTATATTTCAGCTAATTTAGAACACAGAGAATAAAAGCATTCTTTAGTGACAGTACTTCTTAGAGGACTTTGTGTCTATAAGCCAACAGTCTACACTCATTCCTACAGATAGTTTTGTGACAGATTGAAAAATAGTCTTAGTTTTCTTTCATATCTCCAGAACACCATCTGTGAGAGAACACAACAGAATGGAAATTGCTCATGAAAAATGAGTGGGGAGAGGAGGGATGACAAAATTTCACAGTATGTAGCTTCCATGTAAGGGAAGCTTTTCAGCTCATTCTTTCAACTTTCTGTATTAGTCTTCAAGACTGAGAGAGAGAAAGGAAGTAAATTAGCATTGGGAGGATCAGTTTTCATTGGTGAGTCATGTAACATCTAGCCTATAAATGATACTTTAGTTCTATCAGTTTATATCCATATTTGTCAAAACGGCCAGAAGCAAATAAAATTGGTTGGATATATAATACTATGTAAAAATAATATAGATGAAATTGCTAAAATACACACACCTAATATTCACCTAATATTTGATTGGAGAAGAATTATTAAGTAGTTGACTTGAATTGATAGATATTCTAGTCTTCCACTCAGGTTTTCTTACTTAGATTTTAAAATTAGACTATTTTGCCTAACATTATGAGTTTATTCCATCAGGTAACTATTATTATTTCTCAAGTATTTGCTTAGAGCAGGGCTTTTCAACCTTTTCACACATTGTACCACTTTTAGGATTTGGCAACATCCAAGTACCACCAGTTGCCTAGCAAGGTGTCAAAACTTGATAACCAAAAAAAAAAGGAAAAAAGTGATGAAGTACAGGTAGTCCTCGACTTACAACAGTTCGCTTGGCGACTGTTTGAAGTTACAATGGTGTTTAAAAAAGTACCCCCCAAGCCACAGCCGAGCAAGACACCTGCCTGCCCACCCGGCGGCGCTCTTTCTCCTTTCCGAGGTTTTCATTGTGAGCATTTCTGTTGAGGATTGGCAGTGGGGGTGGGGTGGGGGGTGTTTGGTTTTTATTCCCCCTGTCTGCTGGGTGGTTGCAGCAGGTTTTGGTCACTTCACATGACCCTGAGACACTGTGACCATCATAAATATGAATCAGTTGCCAAGCATCTGAATGTAAACCACAAGACCCTGGAGATGCTGCAACATTCCAGCTGATCGGCGCTTCTTCTGGGCTCAGCAGAAGCGCCAGCATCAATTCCGAGCTCCAGCTGGAGCTTGGCTCTGATCCTGGCGCTTCTGCTGATCCCTGACAGCTCTGCAGCTCAAGCTATCTCTCGCTCAGGCTTGTGCGGTGCTGCCACCAGTTCAGCTCATTCCCCTCCCCCGCTACCATTTCTCTAGGATGGTTGCATAACACCTGCCAGGTGCCAATGTACCACAGGTGGTACCCGTACCACTGGTTGAAAAGCCCTGGCTTAGAGATATCTGGAAGATATTCAAATATTTTGTTTGGTAGAATCTTAGTGCTGATAGTCATGGTTTTGAAAAGTCTTTAGCATATTGGATGAGAGACATAAAGTAGGATATTTAATAACGGCACTCCTGTTACTAATCCTGCAAAGAACAAGAGGACCTGCCACTTTTTTTCCCTTCTGTTTTCCTGTACGCAGAGTCTGCTTTTTTCTTCTTTTAATCAATTGGGTGGTGATCCAATAGTTGTGACAGGAACAGTATAACCAGCTTGTCTCTCAAGCCTGGCATTATAGGACGAGAGACAGGTACTGGCCCAAATCCACCCAACTGGCTCTCATGCCTGAAATGGAACTGAAATTCACAATCTCCTGGTTTTTAGCCTGGCTCCTTAAGCACTAGACCAGACATGTCAAACACAAGGCCCGGGGGCCGGATCCGGCCCGCGAAGTGGTTTCATGCGGCCCGCGAAGCCATCCTGGAAAGAGTGAGGGAACGGCCCCGACTGCCTTGGCCCTGGCCCAGAGACCGTCCTTCTGCCAGAGACCCCCAAATCTGTCCCACTCCTGCCCAGGCCCCCACAGGCACCCTTGATGCGAACGATGTAGAGCTGGCCACGCCCACCCAGTAGGCCATATGCACTCTAGCCACACCCACCCAGTAGGCCACGCCCATCCAGGCCACACCCACGTGGCCCCCTGAGGGCAACCGCAATGCTGATGCGGCCCTCAGTGAAATTGAGTTTGACACCCCTGCACTAGACCAAACTGGCTGAAACCTGCCACTCTATATTAAAAGTCAAAGCTATTCCTGTAACTGTTGTAAAGTCATATCCTGAATAAAGCAAGTTTGTTTATTACATTTCTGTGCTACCCCTTTCACTTAAGTCGCTCTGGGTGGTTTAATGTAAGTTAGCCTCCTTTAGCTAATTGAATGAAAAATTGTAGTATTACACTCAAGTGGATTCTGGCAATTATTTTACTCCTCTTTCACTGTGAAATTTGTGCATTTGCTGCATTTACTACGTTATTGATTACATCACCATATATAAATATTCATTTTTCCATTGGGATCTGGATTTTTTGAAAAAGCAACAATTGCCAGATTCATCACACTCTTTAACAGAAAAGAAGGGCTTTATCTCCCCCATTATCTCACTGACTAAATAGGTAGGCAACTATTTCAGAGGGCAGAAATATGACATTGCCCTCTATCATCACCCCCAATTTACCTTCAAAGCAATTTTTAAAATTTATATTTTTATTTATTTATTTATTTATTTATTTATTTATTTATTTATTTATTTGATTTGATTTGATTTGATTTGTATACCGCCCTTCTCCCGAAGGACTCAGGGCGGTGAACAGGAACATAAATATCAAAATACCCAAAATACAGAAATTAAAAACAAATTAAACCCTAGTGCCCAAATGCAGAAAATAAATTACATTAAAACAATAATTAAAGCAAAACCCATCAGACCAGGCCGGCTTGTACAAACAAATAGGTTTTTAGGTCACGGCGGAAGGAGCGAAGGTCGGGAGCCATCCGGAGCTCAACCGGTAAACGGTTCCACAGGTCAGGCACACCCACAGAGAACGCCCTCCCCCTGGGGTCACCAGACGGCATATTACATTTATATGACTTATTTTTTAACTTGATTATTCTCTTTGTTTAGCATAGAGAAGACTGGTGATTTAAAACATGAGACATGAAAAATATATCTTTTTTCTTTTCTTCAGTATCTAGTTTTCTCTCTGAGGATTTACTTTTTTAAAAATGGGCTACCTGGGAGCAGGGATGAAAACTTTCTATCTCAGGTGGCTGGAAAAGTAGACATTAAAAACAAGTCCAGGAGGGGAGGAAACTATGTAGGAAAGAAAAATAGTAATTTTTCAAAAAGTTTTCTGACGGAGATTTTAAACTGGCAAATTTCTCTCTTTTCAGCTTTGCTGAAAGAAAGAGAAGTATAGAACCTGTTGCAACAGAGCAGAATAATGTTACGCGATCTGATCCATGTCGGTCACCAGGACCAGAGGGTTTTGTCTTCCAAGCTTTCGGGCTTGTGCTAGAGCCCATCTTCAGGGAACTTCTCTCAGGCAGATTGTGTGCTATTCTCTGTGTGGTATTTACAGTGCCTATTGTATGTGGCTTTTAAAATGTTGATTGGGGTGTGTCGATGGCTGACTTTTAAGTCATTGGCTGTCATTTGCTTGTGTTGCCCAGATCTTCTAAGTACTTGATAGGCTGGTGGTAAATTAGCACTTCTGTTGATTGACGAGGGGCCTGTTTCCCAGGCTTCAAGTACTTCCCTGGCTGTTTTTGTGCCTGCTTGTCCAACAATCTTAGTAGCTGCAAAATGTAATGCGTGTCCTTGTTCATTGTAGTGTGAGGCTACCAACAAGTTCGGGTCTCCTGGTCTGACCGCCCGCTTGTGTTCTTGCAATCTGATGATTAGCTTCCTCCCTGTCTGTCCTACATAGTCATAGGAGCAATCCATGCAGGGGATTCTGTAGATTACATGGGGAGTATTTCCCACTTCCAAGTGATCTTTGTCCTCCTATGGTAGTCTCTGGGCGGAGTGCGATGCCCACTTGCAGATCTTGGGAGCTGCATTCTACAGCTTCCACAATGTTTTTAATATATGGCAGGATGTGCCATGTGGTTGGCCTTGTAACTTGTTTCTTCCTTTCTCTCCTCTACAAGAAGAAACAAGGTACAAGACCAACCACATGGCACACCCTGCCATACATCAAAACCATTTCGGAAGCTATAGAATGGACTGAATTTTGGTCACATGACCATGGGGATACTGCAATGAATGTAAGTGTGAAAATTGGTCATAAGTCACTTTTTGAGTGCTGTTGTAACTTTAGCAGTCACTAAATGAACTGTTGTAAGTTGAGGCCTAACTGTATATGTATTCAAAAGGTTTTAATTAGGATAAGCAAAGATCATTGTGATTTGAAAGAGGACCTATTAAACCCTGAAAAATATGCAGCTCCTTATCAAATCTTTCAGTTAGCAAATGTGAAAAGTTAGGGGGGGTGTTGCATTGAGCTCCCAAACTAAATATCAGAGGAAAGTTTTATTATTTTTATTCTTTTAAAATGTAAGCTGCCCAAAGTTATTCTGGTGCCTGGAAGCTTTAAATAAACAAAGTATTAGAGGAGAAGCCCAATGGAAGATTTGGTAATCTTTCATATGGATAAATCTGTTGGTAATTATAGTTATTTCAAGGATATACCTTCTTTCAGAATAATAATTTTCAGGGCTAATGGCTAGCAGTCAGGTTTGTAATAATAAACAACTATTATTAGCAAGATTGAAATAATGTATTCAAAGATGATACTTTATACTTGACTCTTTAGCTTCAGTTCGCAATAAGAACATATAGTCCTCTGTATTAAAAATGTTTTCTTGCAATAATTAATATACTTGTTGATTAATAATTTGTTATGTTATAATCTGTTAATTTGTAATGTTAGTTTCAGATAATAACATTTATTTTGATGCTAATACCTTTGGTCCCCAAAGTTCTTTGGCATGACTCTAGCTGCAAAAGATTGTGTATACAAAATGGGGAGCTCTTTTCCTCAGATTCTTTTCTACTGCACAATTTGGGTTTTTTAAATATAGCTGAGTTCAACGGACGCCTTGGAAATGGAGGCTCCCAAGTTCTACAAAAAGAATAATTGTGTTAAGAAAATCAGCCCTCTTATGTGCCATTATAGAATGGAAAGAGAAAAACACAAATTGTTTCCTGTGACCCAGAAACTTTAATGTCTTAAATGAGTAATTGTGGCAATTGACACTTTGTGGGCATCTTTCCATTAGGATGTTTCTTTTGAATTTGTTCAGGGCAGATCCTGAATGAAACTGATACTAAGGAAGCAATTTCTCTCATGAGAAATTCTTCCAGCAATTAATCCAGCATTCCTGATTTACAGGAATTACAAGCAAATACAGTAGTAAACAGGTAGTTTTGATGGCAATGGAATATAATATATCTATATTGTTTTAGAACACATTTTGGACACTGCGTAGAATGAAATTAATCTCCAAATAGAAGCTTGTATGCTTGAAAATATTGGCAGCTAAACATTAAAACTAATACAAATTGAAGTTGCCCCTATAATGTGGACTTTAACTCACCTATAAAATGAATTATGCATGCTCCACAACATGGAAATAATTTTTTCTTGAAGAATTAATAAATCCTAGAAGCATGATAGAACAACAAATCCATTTGGACTGTTTTTAAATGTAGGTGAAATTTTACAGCATCCAATGTCTTTTTCCTATGTATCTATTGTGTTATATTCAAAGTGACATACTTTCAGATAAATGCCTATACTGTAACATTATAGGCTATATTTTGAGGTACTATAGTGTTTCAGAATCAATCAGTTTTCTGTATCCCTTCAGACTTTCTTCTTCCTTCTAGAATTTTTATGTATTGGAATATATACGATATTAAGATATGATCCCACAAATAATTAATTCTTTCAGTTTTGATTTACTTCAATAGTATTTCTTTTCAAATCTTCTTCATCTCATTGTATAGATTTTTTTCAAGACATTATGAGCCTCTTTTATACATTATTATTATTATTAATTCGGTTTATATACTGCCCTATTCCCGAAGGACTCAGGGCGGTTTACAGGGCAGAATTTAAAAACAATACAATATAAAATTAAAATTAAATTAAATTAAATATAGCCCCCAAAAATCAAAATCACAATTTAAAATCATTAAAACCCCTCAGTCCAGGCCAGATAGCTCAAAGAGCCAGGTTTTTAGGTCCCGGCGAAACAAACAAATGTCGGGGGCAGTCCAGAGTTCCATTGGCAGTTGATTCCATAGGGCAGGCACGCCCACAGAAAACACCCTCCCCGTGGGGATCGCCCGCCGGCAATCCTTGACCGGCGGTACCCTGAGGAGGCCCTCCCTGTGGGAGCACACAGGACGATGGGAAATTGACACTGGCAGCAGGTGCTCCCTCAGATAATCCGGACCCATGCCATTTAGGGCTTTATAGGTCATCACTAGCACCTTGAATCTCACCCGGAGGGCAACTGGAAGCCAATGCAGCTCGCAGAGAAGAGGTGTTACATGGGAGTATCGGGAGACTCCCATCACAACTCGCATGGCCGCATTCTGCACCAGCTAAAGCCTCCGAGTGGTCCTCAAGGGCAGCCCCATGTAGAGAGCATTGCAGTAGTCTAGCCGGGAGGTCACGAGCGCATGAGTGATTGTGCGTAGGGCATCTCGGTCCAGATAGGGCTGCAACTGGCGCACCAGGCGAACCTGGGCAAAAGCCCCCCTGGCCACGGGTCCTATATGATCTTCCAAACTGAGCCGTGAATTCAGGAAGATGCCCAAGTTGCAGGTCCTATCAACAAAACTGTTTCTGGGTCATTCTCCTGGGTTATCAATTGTGTTTTACTTTTTACTTTTTAAAACCTCAGTCAGTTTCTTTTATATATCCAGCAAACATTCCTTTTCCAAATCTTTCTCTTGGCCTGTCTTTTATGGTCCCACTTCTGGTACTTTTTCTATCTTGTCAGATAAAATTTGTACACCTTTGTCATTGCTTCAGTAACAAGTTTTGGACATAGCCTATCCATAGAAGCACACAAGTGTTGATATTGTAGGCCCTAATTTCTGACTCCATTCTTCAAAGATTTCCTTCACTGTTTTCAAAGTTATAACATTTTGTATATTTTGTAACTTCCAGTATTAACTGACATCAAGAAAAGACTTATATTTTTTTCCTTCTACTTAGAATCTTTAGACCTCTCTACTATCCAGGTTCAAAAATCATAGAGTAACTTGTTTGTTATGATTTACAATAGCCAAGATAGCCAAAATAAATCTGTTTTCCACAAGAATTTAATTATAATTGTTTGTAATCTGTTTATAATTTTCTGAAATGTTTAGCTTTTTGCTGTTTATTTCAATTTTTTACATTTTAAGTTTATAATTCTTCTTTTCTTTAAAGTTGAAGATAAACTCAAATTTGAGTTTTCAAATTTGTTATTTCAAAGATCTCTAATACCTATAAGATGGTTAGTAGAGTTTCCAAAAGTGATTAGAAAGTGATGCTTACTGCCTTTTAGAAGGCTCCAGCATGGTTGTATGTAAAATGGTTAATCCCTTTGCCTCTTGGCACCCAACTTGAAGAAGATTACTGCCCTGCAGTCCCCTTATGAGGAACATCAATCTGGAGCACATGTAAGTAATCTCTTGTTCTCCCCTTCTCCAGAGAGGTTCCAAGGAACTTCTCTACTTACTAATTCTTTTGTATGCCATAGTTGTGAGCACAGCTTTTGCAGAGATATCTTCACCATACCTCCCTTGTACTATAAGTCCTAATTTAGTCTCTTAGGTCTTTTAGTGATGCATTCATTGCTGTAATTGAGTCCATCTATCTTCCTGCTGGTCATTTTCTCTTTTCTTCCACCTTAGAGCTGTCTTGAGAGGTAGGTCTTTACTAATCAGTCCAAAGTAGGATAATTTGAGTGTGATCATTTGTGTCTTGAATGAGAACACCGGATTGATTTGTTTGGGCTTTTGTTTGTCCCAACATTTTCAGGAGTCAATTCCTGTTACTAATTCTAATTTACTGTTTGTTTATAAGATTTATTGGCTGCCCATCTTACTATAAGGTAGCTCTGAGCGGCTTACAATTATAAATATATGGCAGAATTTTGTCTTTCATGGTTTTTATTATAAATATTTCAATATTTGGGAGGTATTGTACTATAATCAGTCTTAAATCTGCTTACTTGCCCAACTGGGCAAGTGTCAGATAAACATACTTAGGACTAGACAAAAAGCCAATCATAAGAATATATCTTTTGTAACCAGTAATTAAAGCCTGTAAGTATATCCACAAATTTTGAATATTGTTCTGTTTTGTTCCATCTGTTCCATTTTGTAATAGTCAAGTAAGTTGACATATATAGTTCTACCAGCTATATATGTCAGCATGGGTGAAACAGTCACAATCTCCCTAAGCAGCACTGATATGAATGTTGTTCCAAAACAAGTATATTACTATTATTTTAAAATTTTAAAATATTTAAAAGTATTCTTTTATGATTTTGAACAATTGATAAAGCATTACATTTGGTATCAAAGCGAAGAAGCTACAAGTAACTGCCAACCTAATGCATATACATAAATATTCATTTATTAGATATTATACATAATAGCTTTCTAAGCCAGTCTTTAGCAAACATTGCTAGATACACGGAAGCTTTCCTTCTAACTGAAGAGGGATTTAGATTAATCCTCAGTGTTTATTTAAGGACATAAATGCCAACTGTTGCTCCACAGAAAAATAATCCAATCCCTTTAAATTTAATTTTAAATTTTAAATTACTGTTGCATTTACAATTTAATCATACAGTACATTTAAACAACCTTCACTTCAATTTATTGTGTAGCTAGCAGCACTGTGCTTTATTTCATTTATTTTCAGCTGTCAGCATTATTTTACAGTAAAAGATTACTAAATTAATTAACCTTCAGGTTTTATCCTCTCTGTATGCAACCTAGTGTTGTATAAGAGCTTAACTGAGTTTGATTCCAAGTAAGTTTGATTGAGATGCAGCCTGAGATTATGTGACTTAAACCTTTGTAATAAACCATAGCTTTACTTAAGGTACTATTTTTGAGTTTCCTTGGCAAATTGGATTGCTTCTTTTCAACTTTGACATAATAGTAATATTGACATTGGATAAAGGAATTACACAGACATATCATTATCCCTTACCAAGTATTTGCTGTTAATTCATGAACTGGGAAAGTGCAGTGTAAGTTTGTTCATATTTAAAGGAAGTTGGATTGCCTGGAAGGAGGGTTTTCTTAAAGGGCAGATGTTGCTCTCTCTCTGTGTCTCTGTCTCTGTCTCTGTCTCTGTCTCTGTCTCTGTCTCTGTCTCTGTCTCTGTCTCTGTCTCTGTCTCTCTCTCTCTCTCTCTCTCTCTTTCTCTCGTCAAGATTTATAATATCTCTCTCTGTGAATCAGTCAAGGAGTTTGTGTCATTTTATGAATGCAACCACATGCAAGCACAGTTGCTATGCCAATAGATAGGAGGAACATATGACTTATTTATACCTCCTACACATGGACTACCTGTACTGTCTCTACAAGTACTGTTGTTAAAGTGTTTAGGAATGACAAAATACTGAATGCACATGGCTAATAGGAGAGGGTCGAGCTAAAGAAGCACTCTTCTCACATGAGACTTGTGGAGGAATAGGCTGCTGTTAGTTAAGTCAGTACAACAGTCAACATATCTGCAAGCCAGGTGAAAAAAATACCAAAGAAAATTCAAAAAGAGAAGTCTTGAAATAACAGATGTACCTATTGTGTCCATAAAAATACCACTATAACTCACAAATTATATATTGGTACTGGTAAGAATTATATTCTGCTCACGTATGGTAGCAGCCTGTGAACCTATGACATGTTCCAAGTCCCTTGAATCAAAACTTACAGACAGACAAAGATGTTTCCATAGCATACCTAATCTTTCAGCCATGAGTGCCTCCCCAGGCATCCCTACATGAAAGGGTTTTCTGTGGTCTTTGCACAACATTCAGGAAAAATAATAATCTAGACAGAGTCTGAGTACACTAGCAGGGCAGGATGTCTGCAGAGATCACACATACATATTCTGGTACAAGAGTGCTGTAAGCAGGAAAAGTATATTGCCAAATAATTTGGGGGAAGGACTAAATGTGCAAGGTCCTACAGGCACACAATGAGATCAGGAGCCACTAAAAAAATTGCAGAGAATGGGAATTCAGGTGAAAGAGAATGCAAAGTAAATATGCCTCTATTCCTTTTTTGGATGTCCTTACAGGAGAATGTGGGATTTAATGTACTGTGGTCTCTTCCATATAATCAACAAAAGCACCAGTCATCTACAGTGAGAAAGAATGATGACATTGAGCATCATTAAGCAGGAACTATTAGCAAGGCATGAGGGCTGAAACCTTTTTTAAGTATAGAAGGAGGCATTTGAAGGCAGCTGAGGCAGATGCCTCCCTAATTCACAGAACTATAAGAAGGAAGATGAGGTGTAGCACAATTCAATTTGTAAGATTCTGTTATTATAACCAATTTCTATAAAAGTTGTTTTATCATGGAGTTGATTTTCTGGTCTGGTCTATCTTCTGGGATTGACAGTTATCTTTTTTAAATTACAAGAATTTAAATAAAGATTTAGGAAATTCTGGTTGAAACTGAATGCATAACATCCAATAGAAAAGGTGATAGGCCCATTCCTCTACATAAATCCTGGGAACCCTTCTCATTATGTTTACCCTGTCTGGTTCTCTCTCTCTCTCTCTCTCTCTCTCTCTCTCCCTCCCTCTCTCTCCCTCTCCCTCTCCCTCCAAGTGACATACACCATGATGACAATTCTCAGCTTCCTTGGTCATCGTTTCATATTGTCCTCAACAATTTTGGGTCCTCATTTTACTGACCTTGGAAAAGTAGAAGGCTGATTCAATCTTGAGCCCTATCAGAATCGAACTCCAGACTATGGGCAGAATTTGCCTGCAGTACCGCATTCTAACCACTGTGCCACCAGGGCTACTGCAATATTTTTCATATGTAGTCATTGCATTTATCATAGGGGTCTTTCTCTCTTTTTCTCCTTTTCTCAGTCTGCATTAAGAAGATAAAGCTACCAGCTCTGAACTGGAAAAATCTAGATGACCGAAAGAGAGATAGCCTTGGTTATCTGTTTGCTACCATTTTTAGATCATCTGGGTATTTGCAGCCCAGATCAGATAACCCTTCAGAACTGCCATTTAGTAAACTAAAGTTTAAAATTTCATTTTATATCATATCTGGGATGTAGAAATTATGACAATCATTATATAGTTTTATGAACACTGTATCTCTATACTACTGCAACTTCTATCTGAGGCCATGCATATCTGCAGTCCAAATATGCTAATCCTGTATTCCTTATGGTGAAAGTACAGTAAAAGTTATGGAGTGCAAAGAAAAGGAAGCAAGCATATGAAACTGTACATTGTGATCAGATGGAACACAACAGCAACATATAGAAGTGTTTATGTGAAGTAATTTTTTGTATTGTAATTAATTCTATTACACTTTGAATAGTTTGCATCTTAGGGGGAAAAATGCAGAGAGGCCTAGATTTTCATCCATTTTTTTAAAAAATTGAAAATCATTAAGAAAGCATCTTTTTCTTTTCCACAGAAAAGATAATACATTGTTACAAATATAAATTCCCAGGAGTGAAATATCCATCTTCATTAAAAATTTGATTTTATTAATTTGGTTCAGAACCAATTTTTCCAGATAATATAGCTGCTGCATTAGAAAGACAAATACATTTCACACTAACCACCTAACTGTTGCTGTCTAAGCCATATGTTCCATATGGTTCTGGCATTTTAATTACAGCCTTTGAAATATGCAAAATAATTTATGCTCTATGGAGGGTCTGTTCTAGTCAGAGGAAGTAAATTTTAAAAGATCATTTGCACTGAATACTGAGTGCTTGCTTAATCTGTTTAATTAGTTCTTTGTTCTATAAAGTACGGAAAGTACCCATTTCATCTAGATCCATGTAAGGAATGTTGCTCTGTCTTTTTATTAATCAGCAGTTCCAAGCTTTTTGGATTTGATGGCACTTTAAAAAATGCTTTGATATATCCTGATATTTTAAGTTAATATGCAATAATGATTTTAAAATTATACTAATTCACCAAATAAACAGAATGACAGAATTAGTTGAGGACAATGCGATACCGGCACATAGCTTTTTCCTGCCTACTATGCATGCTCCTAATTAGTGCCCAAGCATTATGACGTATACAGGTACACTTACTTACTAATTATTAATATTAATTTCATTCTAAAGCAACCATGATTTGTAGAAGCTGACACCAGGTACCTACATAATTTACTGGGACTTAACAGATAGAATACTTGGGAGCAAAAATCCAAACTGGAAAATGAGAAGAAATAAAACCAAGTTTAACTGAGTATAGTGCAAATTATGGAAAAGGTTGATGTACTTTTAAAAAGTCCTTTCCTTAAAATATAAAATATATTCCTATTATGTTCCCTCAACAGGAAACTTCTAAACTCCATCTCCAGAATTTAAGAGGGACAAGAGTCTTAGAAACTTAAGAATCACTTCTTCAGCCCCTCAGAGGAATAGACATTTTAAAGCTAATCATCACCAGGATACATTTGAACTAGACAAAAACTAGAAACCATAATGATCAGAGGATTCTCAATATTTCTATAGTTTACCTGACATATTTTCAGAAGACCTGCCATGGTTTGCATCAAATATAGTTAATAAACTATCATCAATGCTTATAGAAATAGTAGTCAGGTAAAAGATACCTGTATCCTGTACTGCTCTGCCACCAATTGCAGTGCATTGGTGCTTTTATTACATAACTTAGATTTCATTCTGGATCCCAAATGGTAGATTTGACTGAGATTTTTTACAGCCCATTTTGCAAATATTTATCCTTTGATCTATGAACATTAAACATTCTTCCTAAGGGAAAAATCTCAGTGTGATTGTATATTACTACATTACTCTGATTCTATGTTTGGATTATTTCTGACAGTTAAATTTGTTTGAAATTTGTGGAAGTAGTATGGAAGTAGTGTGATCCCCAGGCAGCAAAGGATAATCTATCCTTGCTGTATATGTGAAGAAAAGGCCCTGTTGTCTCAGCTTCTCCTCTGGTAAAATTGTGAATCCATAAAATGGGCTAAAATGAACATGTATGGAATTCACTATGCTAAATGTGAATTTGTTTCCAATATAGAAATGTGCGAGAATGTGATCTGATGTGAGTAATTCACCCAACACAGATTTCAGTTAGGATACAATGAAGATTGGTCCTCCATCACTACTTTTCCTCTTTTTCCTCTTCCATTGCAATGAGACTGAGATCACTTGCAATGAATGTTGCCTGGAAAGCTGATCTTTCCCCTATTGTGAACGAGGCATTGTTACTATACTTAGGTTCTTAGAACAGTATAAACTAAAAAGAGCATATAGCGGTCCTCAAAGTTCTTTTCACATATTAGATAGCACATAACTGGCTGAGTTACTTGGTTACATTGTTCATGCTTCTGTGTTCTTGTGTGTTTAATAGTAAAGCTATTGGCAGTAACTGTTGAGTATGCAAATCAGCCGTGATTGGAATTGAATTGCAGCTCTGTGATTCCAAAAGGGCATGATTTGATTGGACATTTAATTAAAAATAATTAGATCAGATAGTTAGATAATTATCTATTTTTCTAGTAAAAAGATCCATTTTATAGTAGGGGAAACATTAAAAATGAATACATTTTCATGGAAACGATAAAAGAAATAATCCAGCCTGTTTCATGATTTAGGCTTTGGCCAAATCCAATGCAACAGGGAAAAAACATTTTTATTTGCTTTAAATAAAAATCCCTTTTTCAATAAAAAGTCTCTTTAAATAAAATCAATTTTGGTTTTAAGAATTTGACACTCAGATAAAATATATAAAATATGCAAGTTCTGATTATCATAAAGTTAAACAAATAAATAAATCCCTCTTAAAATGCTAGTGTAATAGTAGATACCTGGATTTATAAATGTAATGATTTAAAGTATAAAAATAAAGTGTTTCATGAATGAAGGCAAATATACATGTCCCAGGATAATGTTACAAGATTGAATCTAGGTTAGTCACCGGGATCAGAGGTTTACACTTCTGAGCTTCAGACTTGTACTGAAGCCCATCTGCAGGAAATTTCTCTCTACTGGAATATGTGTTTTGGGCTATTCTTTGAGTCGTATATATATGTGGTGCCTTCCTATTGGTTGAATGGTGTCTTCATGGCTGGTGATTGGTTGTTGTTTCCTTGTGCTGCCAAGTCCTTGGCTCCTAAGTACTGTTAACTGACAAGGGGCCATTTCCCAGTTTTCAATCATGTCCCTGGCTAAAATGTTTACTTTCTTATTGTCAGGTAAAATACAGAAAGATACAACAAAGCTCCTTTCCAAGGATGCAAATAAAGCAACCCAATTACCAAGTATTAGATAGAAACTGGGAGGTAAAGGGACTCTTACTGTGTACATATTACAGTTGTGGGTAGCAAAATGATTAGCTCCCGAGGTGGGCAGCAAGGAGTCACTAGAGCCTGCATCCCTAGTAGCATTGATAGAGAACTGGAGAAGAAGTCAAGGAATTATTTCTAACATGTTAAATTGGATTAGTCCCGATTATACTAAATTTTCCTTGAGATACCGGCAAACATATTTTGTGTACTCAGGATAGAATTGGTTATATTGGAAATTCCTCCCAGATCTCTGGTTTTAAAACAGTTCCAATAAATGTCTTCAGTTAGACGTAGCTGCAGGAACTATAGTTTTCATAAGAAAATATTTTAAATTTTATCAAGCAGTTTGGTTGGCTGGATCATTCAGTATCTCTGTCTACTCCCAGTAGCAGCTGGAAGCCACTGACCCCAAACACAGTACCATATATGCAGCCTCTTGAGTGCAAGAGAAAACCACAATCCAACAGTCCTTCATAAGCTTTTGTCTGGTCTTTATATGGGTGTATGAATATGAGAAAGAGAGACAGAGTTGAATGATTCCTGCTTGCTGCATTGGTTTCTAAGGTTCAAAGGATTTATCTATGAATCATTATATAGTTTGGAACCAGGATGCCTTAGAGAATTTGGGTGTCTTGTTTCCTCCTTGAAGAGGAGTCTGCCCAACCTGTGGAAGTATATACAACATACCAAGAACTCAAGGGGACATGCAATTCTCCTCTTATGATAGCCACCATGCAGTAGAATTTCTTCCCCTTGGAAATGAGCTATATTTCTTTAGATTCCCCCTCCCCCAATCTTTCAGATGCTCAGAGAAATACATATGGCATTCCCTATACAATTCTATTTATTTAAACTAAGTACATATTGATTTATATTAGGGTTTAATATTCTATTTAATATATTCATTGTAAATTAATAAAAAACGGCATGAGGAGTAATCTCTCTGAATGGTTTTTTATGGGTTTTATTTTTCCTTGAAGGATTTTTTTTTGTTTTCTTTCTTTAAGTTGTGTTGATGCAAGCTGACTGAAGCTGACTGAATCAATTGAAAAGCCAATGAACAATATAACTAAGAGATTGAGAAGAGGGGATAGGAGGGAGAAGCCCTCAGTATTCACTTCCCTAAACCCACATCAGTGACCAGGAGCTTAAGGCTCTGATTCTTTTCAATTACAGGTCGAACTATAATAAGTGTCCTAATTCATGATTTAATCATGGATGAGGCAACGAACAGCACATATAACCAAGACCTGGATAGACTTGGGAGGGGGGAATTTTAGATTTAGCATCAGGCAAGAGCCCCAGGATGTTATCTGAAAGTCACTGAGGTCTCTCAAAACCTCCATCTGATTGGATAAATTCAGAAGAAACAAGAAACAACTCAGGTTCAATCCTGACAAGATTGAGCAATGTAGGCACTTGGATCACTTGGATCTGGAAGATTCTTCATCTCATGTCTTTGAGACTGGTTTGCAGTCAGGGGATCTTGGACTCCCAGCTCTTGTTTGAAGAGCAGGTGACAGCTGTGGTCAAGAGGACTTTTGGACTTTTAAAATTTTTTCTCCTTTCATTAAATCAATTTCATAGCAAGCATGTATCAAGAAAACCAAGATTAAATTTTAATTTCTTCCTCCATAAAGCCCAAATATCTTGAACTCCCCTGACAGATGGAAAAGTCATGGGATTCCTGTAAGATTGGAATCAAGCCCTTGTCAGGACTTCAAGACGGAGTGGCAGAAGTTGGGCCCACAATGATATATGTTCAATATCTCTTTCATTTAGGTTAACATACGTGCCCAATGGCATACTTTAAAACAGGAACTTTAAAATAAACATAGGTATATGAAAAGCACAACTTTAAAATAAATGCTGCATATGTATTATTTACAGTAAAAATTCCAAACAAAATTATCAAGTAATTTAAAGTATTTAAGTGGATCCAACCTTTCTCTTCTAAACCTTACAGTTATATTCATTTTTACCCCATTTATTCTTCCCATAGATTATTCATCTCTGGATTTTCCCATTTAGCTCACTGATACAACATAAAATATTCATTTCAGTAAGCGAGCAAGATGAATTATCTCCAGTATTTAATATAATCAAGCAATATAAAAATTTATTTATAGGTAGATTTTTATCAATTTGTTTAATACTAATTATTCCAATTCTTATGTTCTCAGAGCATTTATTATATTACTACAGCATTTTTACTTACAATAATATCCATAGACATATTCTATTTTGTCCAGATAATTATACAGTAGTGGTAAACATCTTTTCTGTCCCATTAACCTAGAATAATTCTGGAAATTAAAGATTAAGAACTTCTTTTGACTGTCTGTTTCTCTCTGTCTCCCTTTCTACACACACACACACACACACACACACACACACACACAAACCCATCCATGTAGTATCAATGAATTTATATAGGTATAAATATCAACACAGATATACCTATGAAGTAGCAAGGAGTTTATGCTCGCATATCAAGGAAGTAGCAGTATTTTGTGGCCTGAGTGAAGGAACAAGATGTCCCATTCCATTTACAAATGTGGTTACGTAGTTCCATTTTGGTGCAGTTTGGACAGGGCTTCCCTTATCTCTGAAGACTGAAAAGGAGCTCGACAAGGCATAAAGCAAATTGTTTGGTACATAATTCCAACAACTACTGGCCACTTCCCAGAATTTTCTGATGACAATGCTTGCTCTGCAGCTAAAGAAACATAGTTACTCCAAAGTTTATCTGGGTAATAATACAGCTGTTCCTTTTCTACTCATGTCCATACTGCTTGGGTAGTCTGAGAAATTGTCCCCTCTGTCTTAAGCTAGGATTTGAGTATTTGGATTTGATTGCTGCCTCTTGCTAGCTTGTCTTGGCATGAGTGATTCATCATAAGTCTTGTCATATAGCTGTTTTATAATTATTCTTTCAACTCTTGAAGGGAAAATAAAAATACTAATATTTGTTGGATATTTTATGAACCAAACTTTCTATGTTCTGTCACCTTGACTTCAAGCAAATCTTATAGATTAAACGCATTCAATACATAATGGAGCATAAAAGAAAAATAATCTTAAAAAGTAGAAGCGCACACTGAATTTCATGATTCGTAAGGAAAGATTAAATAATAATAATAATAATAATAATAATAATAATAATAATAATAATAATAATAATTAATAATAATAATAATAATAAAGTTGGAAGGGACCTTGGAGATCATCTAGTCCAACCCCCTGCTCAGGCAGGAAACCCTGTACCATTTCAGACAAATGGCTGTCCAGTCTCTCCTTAAAAACTTCCAGTGTTGGAGCATTCACCGCTTCTGGAGGCAGGTTGTTCCACTGGATAATTGTTCTATCTGTCAGAAAGTTTCTCCTTAGTTCTAGGTTGTCAAACTCCCAGTAGATTCTAACAATTTTGATGCTATCTGTGCTTTGTGCTACAGATAACAATTGCAAAGAAACTAATACATTTCTAAATAAAGTTGGTTTGGAAATAGTCCCATTAGCATGAGTAACTATAGTGTGATCATTGTGCAGAGAACTCCAAACAGTGAGTGCCTAATTCCACATTTTTCTCTTTGCTCCAGTTTATTTTCCTGTACACTTTTACCTCCCCAGTGCACATTCCCCACTTCTGTGCTTTTTTCCCAGCCTTAGTGGTCAGGAACTTTCCTGTTCACAGAAACACATTTGTTCTGCAGAGCAAAGCACTACAGAACAAAACTGAATGGTGTCTGGCCATTTGTTTCCTCAAGAGATTCTGTGGGGTATTGTAGGGTAGGGTAGGCTAGGGAAAGACACTGGACTTCTCCTGAGCATTTTAAAAGACATATGTCTTTTAAACCAGTAGCTAATTTTTTGTTCCCCAGGCCCAGAATGGACTTCCAGAAGCAGCATCTACACAGAGAACCTGTTGTTCATATATTTGAATCCCACCACTGGCCTGATCCAACTTGTTTTGTTGAGTCTTTGGCTATGAAAATAGATATTCCTCACAACTTCTTATCATGAGTGGAAAGCCCACTGCTGTTAAGAGTCAGGAACATATTTGTTCTGTTTGAGAAGAGGAGTAAAAATGTCTGTAAGCATTCTAGCACTTTACTACACAAGTATGAAGAAACCAGCTATTCAGACTGACAGCTTTTTATGTGGCAGAATTCTTTTGGATGCTGAAGCCAAGTCATCTATAAGGTCCCAATTCATACTGCTGTATTCAGTACAATTAATCTTCTTATGACTGATTGCCATCACAGAGTTATCTCTAGTAGTTTGGACACATGACTGGCTAATGGTATTAACTCATCATATAAATTAAGCTTCCCCTTCATGGATTACTGCCTTGTTGTGGTAAAGGGGCTTGCATAATTCAATGAAGCTATGAGCTATGCCGTGCAGGGCCACCCAAGATGGACAGGTCATAGCAGAGAGTTCTGACAAAACGTGATCCACTGGAGAAGGAAATGGCAACCCACTCCAGTATCTTTGCCATGAAAACCCTATGGACAGTACCAAAAGGCAAAACGATATGACACCGGAAGATGAGCCCCTCAGGTCAGAAGGTGTCCAATGTGCTACTGGGGAAGAGCAGAGGGCTAGTACTAGTAGCGCCAGAAAGAATGAAGCGACTGGGCCAAAGCCGAAAGGACGCACAGCTGTGGATGTGTCTGGTGGTGAAAGGAGAGTCTGATGCTGTAAAGATTTTTTCTCCATAGGAACCTGGAATGTAAGATCCATGAATCAAGGAAAGCTGGATGTGGTCAAACAAGAGATGACAAGACTGAACATCGACATGTTAGGTATCAGCGAACTAAAATGGACAGGAATGGGTGAATTTAATTCAGATGACCATCAGGTATACTACTGCGGGCAAGAATCCCTCAGAAGAAATTGAGTAGCCTTCATAGTCAATAAAAGAGTAGGAAAAGCAATACTGGGATACAATCCTCAAAATGGCAGAATGATCTCAGTTCGAATCCAAGGCAAACCATTCAATCTCACAGTAGTCCAAGTCTTTTTCCCAACCACCAGTGCTGAAGAGGATGAATTTGACCGGTTCTATGAAACTCTACAGCACCTTATAGAACTAACACCAAAAAATGATGTCCTTATCATCATGGGGGATTGGAATGCTAAAGTAGGAAGCCAAAGGTTAACCGGAATAACAGGCAAGTTTGGCCTTGGAGTACAAAATGAAGCAGGGCACAGGCTGATAGAATTTTGTCAAGAGAATACAATGGTCATAGCAAACACTCTTTTCCAACAACCCAAGAGATGGCTCTATACATGGACATCACCAAACAGTCAACACAGAAATCAGATAGACTATATGTTCTGCAGCCAAAGATGGAGAAGCCTTATACAGTCAGTAAAAACAAGACCAGGAGCTGACTGTGGCTCAGACCATGAGCTTCTCGTTGCAAAGTTTAGGCTTAAACTGAAGAAAGTAGGGAAAAGCACTAGGCCAGTCAGGTATGAATTAAATCATATCCCTGTTGAATATACAGTAGAGGTGACAAATAGATTTAAGGAATTAGATCTGATAGACAGAGTGCCTGAAGAACTATGGACAGAGGTTCGCAACATTGTACAACAGGTAGCAACCAAAACCATCCCAAAGAAAAAGAAATGCAAGAAAGCAAAATGGCTGTCTGAGGAAGCTTTGCAAATAGCTGAGGAAAGGAGGGAAGTGAAAGGCAAAGGAGAAAAAGAAAGATACGCCGAATTGAATACAGAATTCCAGAGAATAGCTAGAAGAGATAAGAATGCCTTCTTAAATGAACAGTGCAAAGAAATAGAAGAAAACAATAGAATAGGGAGGACCAGAGATCTTTTCAAAAAAATTGCAGAGATGAAGGGAAAATTTAATGCAAAAATGGGCATGATAAAGGACCAAAATGGCAGGGAGCTAACAGAGGCAGAAGAGATTAAGAAGAGGTGGCAAAATTACACAGAAGAACTATACAAGAATGAGCTTAACGTCCCTGATAATCACAATGAGGTGGTCACTGACCTCGAGTCAGACATCTTAGAATGTGAAGTGAAGTGGGCCTTAGAAAAGCTGAGCAACAACAAAGCTAGTGGAGGTGACAGTATTCCAGCTGAGCTTTTCAAAATCTTAAAAGATGATGCAGTAAAAGTGCTGCACTCAATTTGCCAGCAAATTTGGAAAACTCAACAGTGGCCACAGGATTGGAAAAGATCAGTTTACATTCCAATTCCAAAGAAAGGCAGTGCCAAAGAATGTTCAAACTATCGCACCATTGCACTCATTTCTCATGCTAGTAAAGTTATGCTTAAAATCCTACAAGCTAGACTCCAGCAGTATGTGGATCGAGAACTACCAGAAGTACAGGCAGGATTTCAAAGAGGCAGAGGAACTAGAGGTCAAATTGCCACCATACGCTGGATCATGGAGAAAGCGGTGAGAATGAGGTGGCTGGATGGAGTCACTGAAGCAGTAGGCGTGAGCTTAAATGAACTCCAGAAGATGGTAGAGGACAGGAAAGCCTGAAGGAACGTTGTCCATAGGGTCGCAATGGGTCGGACACGACTTCACAGCTAACAACAACAACAATAAATTAAGCTTATCTTATTAAGCCCTTTAGTATGTATGCATGAAGTTTCATTGGCACAGAACTGGCTAATTGGTCTTAAATACAATGTCTGTCCTACTATGGCTATAGGTTACAGCTCAGATATTTTCAAATTACAATTAAGTACCTATCAGGGATCATATAATGACATGTCAGGGGACTGTTATGATTTTAGGTACCATAGAACAGTATACTCAATCACAGCAAATTTAAGAAGTGTGGACTTCAACTCCAAGAATGCTCTAGAAAGCATGGTGGTTGGGGAAATCTAGGAATGAAGTCCAGACATCTTAAAATTGTTGAGGTTGGAAAACATTGCTCTTGGGGAGTTCTGTCTTCTCAAGAGAAAAAACTGGTTTGAAAGAAGTAGGCTTCCCTGCTGCCAAAAATAGAACAAACGTGGAAAACTGGGCCCAGAGACATAAAATGCATAAAATGAAATTAGCCTGCTGATCAGATCTGTTATTAGGAAAAGGTCAGTATTTTTTCATTATTGTATTTTTTGCCTATAGTATATTCAAGGAAAGTCAGCTGAAAGGTAAAAATACACAGTTATAAATGCTGGTTTCTTTAATATTATAAAGAGCAATTCCTTCCTGTCGCCCTCCTTCTCTGCTTCTAACTAAGCTGCAAATAGCAGTTGGGATGTTTTGGGAGAAGTTAGAAGTTACCTGACATCCCATCTCTGAGGCCAGCTGGCAATATATGTGACAAACCACTATCATTATCAAAAATGAAATAGGAATTTGCAGGTACACAGATTAAAGCACATATCTTTAATAAAAGGTATCAGAATCTCATTGCAAATGCTGATACTAAATGTAAAATTAATCCACAATTATTTTAAAGTTTTATAGGTTTTATTTCTATTCAGTAACATTTTTATGCTCTACTTTTCCTAATCTGAAATGAAAATATTTAAGATACCAGTTTAATTCATTTTCTCTTTTCACTGCATAATAATCCTGCCATATAAGAGAAGTGATATCTTAGCAGTAGAATTGACTCATAGTTACTAGAGTGCCATGTGCGTTAGTTATACAACCTGTTGAACAGATTCATTACCTGTTCAGACTTGTTTAATTATACCAGCTACGGGAATACAGTATGTATGTTTCTGTCTCATGTAAGTAATTAATGAAGGCTGAAATAATTCATGATAAATGGAACAGAAATATAGCAGCAGGTACTAAAGTTAAGAATCTAGTGCATTCCTAGCATGTAGGCAATACTTCAGCTGCTTAGGATTTGTCTTCTTTTCAGTAGATATGCTATCAAAGAAACATTTCATGACAAATTAGTTATGCATATCAGATTCATATTTGAAAAGTTATATCATATTATGCAATAATAATAGCATAGTCCACTCAAACTGGTGTTCTCCAGATGGGTTGATCTTCAGCTCTCATAACTTCTCTCCCCTAGCAGCTGCATGAATTGGCCATGCTAGAGACAGCAGAGGCATTTTTAAGGCATTTTAAGTCAAGATCATGGCTGCAGTGTGACTGAACTGCTGCCTTTATATATGTGAACATTCAGGATAATGGGAAGTGATCCAACTCATCTGGAAGACATCAGGTTATATCAATGCTGTATGTAGTTCTAATCATACTTACTTAGAACTAAGCCTTGCTAAGGCCAAGATCATTCCAAAGCAGAAACCCGAATTATGATTTAAAATGTATATTTTGTAAAATAACACATGAAAATGTTGCTACTTAAGAATTATTATGGTCCGTTATTTATTTCAAAGGTGTTTTCTATCCTAAACAAGGTGAATGGTGCCAGTTGATGGTAGAATCTGAGAGCATTCACTCTCTACTACTGTAACTGGGGGATAATGATAAGAGATGGTGGCAACAGTCATTCAGCAACATCTGGAGAAAAAGAGATTCCCTATTGTCCTCTAAAATAATTATATTTGATTTTGAAATTAAAATCTAGCCCCAGACTTTATATGAAGAACAGTTACAGAACACCCCTGTACATCATGAACTACAGTTCTCCAATTGTTATGGGAAACATATTAGAAAGACCAATGCTATTTAAAAAAAAGGGTTTTGTTTGTTAAGTCACAGGTTTGTGTGAGCCTGTGTAAGTTTACTGCCAATTTAACCTAAGCCTGATGTGACCTCTGGAGTAGTTAATAAGTGCACATACAAAGTGAAATTCTTTGTAAAACCCAAGCTTTAGATAGGGAGGGTAAGGATTTTGCAATATCAGTTTCCATCTCTCCTCGCCTCCATGGAGAGCTGAAATATCTATTTGTCAGTCCTTTTTATGAAACCAGCCCAATGAGCTGCTCAGGCACTTTCATCTCCACCCTACACATCCTTTTCCAAAATATCCAGTCCTTGCCAAGAGATGAGCTGTATTCCTGTAATCTTGGCAATAGGAATACACTCAGAAGCTGCAAAAATGTTTCTACAGCATCAGGCCCTTCTGCCCATTCAGGTTGTACTGAACTCTGCTCAGAGCTGGCCTGTTTGTCATCTCTGGAAATGTCAGAAGCTATTGAACTTCCTCAGGTCACGGCATTGTCTTCCAGGAGACTGAAAGTCAGGCGGTGTGTGTCATAGTTCTGACAGATAGAGATGAATAAAGCAGAACTCTGAGGCTTGCAAATTCCTCAAAGGTAATTCCACTATAAAATCCATTGCTATCTCCTCCCAAGGCTGAGAGGGATCGACAACTTGTTGCAATAATCCTGGTGTTTTCCCAGGATGCCTCTTCATGGAAGCGCAAGTGGCACAATTCTTAACGTAATTCTCAATGTCCTTTTTCGTTCTTGGCCACCAGATTTGCCTCCGCAGTAGATGCAATATTAAAAATCATGACTCCATTGCAATACCTGGAGTCTGAGGCCATCTGGGAAGTATAACTTCCAAGCTAGCCCTCCCCTTAAGGTTAATATAGATTTATTATCTTTAAACCAGGCATTAGTCTCTAATTTCTCCTTCAATTCCTTTAGCGAGTGATCATCAGGGGCAGCATGGGGTCTCTGTACGTGCGATCTGGTTGTTATTTGTGGAGTGGATTGTGGCAGAGGAATAATGGAGTTAATTCCTCTTGGTGGCTCTTGAGGGGCATTCTAGACAAGGCATCAGCCAAAAAGTTCTTACCCCCAGGAAAATATTTTAAAGTGAAATTAAAATGGTTGAAGTACAGAGCCCACCGAACTTGCTTGGGGGATAATTTATTTTTTATTTTATTTTATTTTAATTCCATTTATATCCCGCCCTTCTCCGAAGACTCAGGGCGGCTTACAAGCTTAGCTTATGGGGGGTCTTGAGAGCCTCCAAATTTTTGTGATCAGTCCATACCTCAAAAGGTATCAGTTAATTTCTGGGAAGTGTAATTTTTTGATTTTTTCTTTTATTTTTTTTGGTAGGAGAACGGCCCCCACGGCCACGTTGCTTGCATCAGCTTGAATGATGAATTGTTGTCCGGGGTCAGAGTGTTTAAGAACTGGTTCAGCTGCAAAGAGTCTCTTTAGTTTTTCGAACACTGCCTAGCACTCTAATGACCATTGCAATGGCTGACAAGATTGGGGTTTTTCCCCTCCTTTGCCTGTTTTGAATAAATCAGTGATTGGCATGGCTATCTTTGCAAAAGAGGGAATAAATTGACAATAAAAGTTGGTAAACCGCAGAAAACTTTGAAGCTGCTTGCGGGTGCGTGAGGGTTGCCATTCCAATACTGTTTAAACTTTGGCAGGGTCCACCTCTACTTCCTCATTTGAAATCCGATACCCTAGATCAGGGGTAGGCTTGGCTGGCTCAGGAATTCTGGGAGTTGAAGTCCATGAGTCATAAAAGAGCCGAGGTTGCCTACCCCTGCCCTAGATAATCTAAGCGGGTCTGGTAAAATTCACACTTTGACAGCTTTGCATACGGTTTGTCTTTCAACAGTCTCTTTAATACCTCATGGACCTCATGGGCCTGTGGACTCGACAATCAAAGGGAGGGGGGTACCAGCACATCGGGAGCAGCTCCACAGGCGAACCTGGCAGAGACAACCAGCTGGGAGGTCCGTCGGCCTGTTCTTGCCACCGCTGATCAGTTGGAGGTCTGGGATGGCCTCCGTGTAGCCAAGCAGCTGATCAGCCCAGGGCAGTTTCTGCACAGCTGCGACACCGCTGAACAGCTGGGAGGTCTGCTGGCCCGCCGATCAGCTGGTGGACCAGGACAGTCTCCGTGGAGAAGGCTACCATACATAACAGCCCACAACGCCACTGGATGGCTGAGGAGTCTACAGCCGGCTACCAGTGGCAAGAAGGCAGTAACAACACTGAACAGACCATGGAGTGCTTGGGAAGACTTACCGGGCCAGAGGCAGCTCCGACGCTGCATTAAGCAATGCTGGCCGGTAGCAACAGGAAGGCAGGTGGGGGGGAGGGAATCTGGCTGCCTTTAAACACAAACACCGGATGCTGGCCTGCTGTGGGGGGAAGGGTGGAGCCGCAGGGGGGAAGGTATTTAACACTCTGGGAGCAAAACACTCCCAGCACTGACTTTGCGAACCATTAAAGCATCTGTTGCAACATTCCTGTTTGCCAGTCACCTGTCATTCTGCTATCGAGTTGGAGGAGACAAGGGACCAGTAGGACATTGACAGGACCATTTTGATGTGTTCATCCATGGTTTCAAAGTAAATAAGGATGTTATCAAGATAAACCAAAAACCCCTTGTATAAATGATCATGGAGCACTTGATTTATCAATTGCATAAACATAGCATGGGGCCCCTGCAGTCCAAAAGGCATCACCTTAAATTGGAAGGTCCCCAGTAGGCAATTAAAGGCACTTTTCCACTCGTCCCCCTCCTTAATCTGGATCTGGTAATAAGCCTCTCTTAAATCCAGCTTGGTAAAGATTTTTCCTTTAGCCAGGTGGGCTAACATGTCCTTCATCAGGGGGAAAGGGTACGTATTTTCCATGCTGACTGCGTTCAAAGATTTAAAATCTATGCATAATCTAAGAGACCCATCTTTCTTTTCCTTGAAGAGCATGGGAGCAGCCACGGGTGATTTGGCAGGCTGAATGAAACCACAAGTTTCATTTTATCAATGTACTCTCTCGGTTCTTTCATCTCTCTGGGTGTCATAGAGTACATTTTTGGTTTTGGGAGCTTGGCACCAGGCAGAATTTCAATAGCACAGTCCGTAGCCCGGTGTAGGGGGAGGATGTTACATTCTTTGTCACTAAATGCTTCCACCAAATCACGGTATTATTCTGTGTGGACCAGTTGAATCTCCAGCAGTTTTTTGGCTACAGTCTTTAGGGTCTCACGGGGCTCCCCTTGAATCTCACTGATGGCCAGTGTCTTTGTTTTACCATCAGTGGCAGGTGGGAGGGGTCCTGTCCCCAGTCTTAACTTCTGCATTCCCTCCTCCCACCAGATGTTAGGATGCCATTTATCCAACCATGTTACCCCCAAAACTGCTTCGGTCATCTTTGGAACCACCACAAAATGAATGATTTATTTATTTATTTATTTATTTATTTATTTATTTATTTATTCGTTTTATATACCGCCCTTCTCCCGGAGGACTCAGGGCGGTGTACAGAGCAAAGTAAGTATACAATAAACCAACAATAAAACAAATAAAACCCCAGATCTACAAATAAAACCCCAAATCTATCAGGCCAGGCCGGCTTGCTGGAATAGATAGGTTTTTAAATCTCGCCGAAAGGTGCGAAGGTCCATCCGGATTTCGGCTGGTAAGCGGTTCCCAATGCTGACCCATTTCTGAACACACAGGTTCAGTTAGGTTTTGTGGCAGGGGTACCTCCGATGAGGGACCCATTGGCCTACTCAAACCTCATGGGCAGGGGCAATAGCTTGGCTCGGATGCCCAATTTGAGCACAGTAGGTAAATTAATTACCGTAAGCACCGAGTGCACTCCGAGTCTATTAGGATATTCAAATTCATGTGAGCTCCTGTTTTGGGTACTACCAGCCTGGTGGGGATGGCAAAACAGAGAATGGGCTAACTCACCATGGGGTCCTCCTAACCTTCCTCCTCACTGTCATACAGTGCCAGCATCTGCTGTGGCTGGGATTGGGGTTTGGCTTTGAGCTCGGCGGGTGGGGAGGCTTCAACACCAGACCTTGACATTTCCAGTTAGTTTTTTCTCTTCCTCCTCTAGGAGCTCTTCGCAGTTTTATGGCAGCAACTGGTCCACTCCTGGGTTGAGGGTGAGGAGCGGGGCACTCCACAGCATGGTGACCATCTGACCACACTGGTAGCACTTGATTGGAGCCCTGGCTGGTGCTTGGAGATATTGGTGGCTGCAGAGACGTGGAGATGATGGCCATAGAGGGATTTTTCTTGGATGCACAGTGACTTGGGTTTGGTGGTGCTTGACTTTCGGGGCCGGTCCAGCTCGATGTCTAGCACCACTGTCATACGGTACCACTCATGCAATAGGTTGGGAAGACCTTGAATGATGCAGGCTTGAAGCAAGTCATGATCTAGCCCATTTGATCAGTGACCGCTCAGGCAGTTAGCAACTTTTCTGAATTCATGGATGTATTCCTTTGCGGGGTGACCTCTTTGCTTCAGGTGGTGTATTTCTTTCTCAGCCAGCAGGACTCGGGATTCGTCTGCAAACTGACCCCTCAGTTCCATGAATAGATTAATGTGCAATTCAGGAGCCCCTTCATCATGAAGGTTGGTCACCCAGTCGGCTGCTTCTTCCTCTAAATTTGCCACCAAAGCATTTACCATCAAAGCCCCATCCAGGTAGGCATAAGCGTAATGATCTAAATGAGCCCACACCTGGTTTAAGAAGGTCAGCTTTTCAGGATCCCCATCAAAGGTGAGCTTGATGGGAGGTTGCTCAAATCTCGGCAGAGCCGCCTGCACTTGCTGCTGGGCTTGGGCGGCTTGCTGGTCCTGGGGACATGGCTGAACCACTCTCTGGATTTCTCTTGGCTGGGCTCCAGGACTGGCATCCTGAGGACATGGCAACAGGCTTGGCTGGGATACAGAGGAGGTGGTTGGGGGATGGGCAAAGCAGCATGGGCCCCAGTGGTTGGCAAGGGGGAGGAAGAGATGGGTAGTTCTTGGCATTTCCCCCCATGGCACCCACCTCTTGGGCAACAGGAATCGTATTCTTTACCTCCAGCCAGCTGAACTTCTCCTTCAGCTGTTCGACTGCAGACTGAAATCTCCACTCTCCAGAGTTGCCCCATCCCATCAACCCTTTTCCTTTCTTGCCATCCACAGATGAAGAACCCTGGGATGGCAGCAATAAGAGCTCCTCTCCAGCAGTTATGGGAGTGCTTCTGTACTGAGGGGAAGCCTCAGCTTAAAAGAGGTCTCGCTAGGGCTGTAGCTGCTTCCTGCAGTGCCAGCTTCCCAGGTTGGATCAATCTGGCTTTTGGCTGAGCCCTGCCAGTGATGCCTCCTCAGTGGCTAAAGCACCAGCCTGCGCTCCAACAACCTGAGTCGCATTGAGGCTAGCAGCAGTTTCAACTTTCTCCTCCATCTCAAGTCTTTGCCAAGTCTTTACCACTCTCCCAAAAGTGAGTGGGTAGGCACTTGGGGCCAGGCACCCAGAGAAAATGAAATTTTAAGAGACTTGGTTTAATGTCAAGGCTCCAACAGACAGACACAAATAAAGCAGAACTCCAAGGCTTGCAAATTCCTCAAATAGCATGTTTATTAGTTACAAAGTATCAGCACATCAAAAGTGAAACCAAGTCTGGAGACACATGTAACAATTCCACAATACAAAGTTAAGAAATCCCACCCCTAGGGCTATGCAAGCAATTACCTTCCCAATACATCTTCTTGGGGGGCTTTCTATGCAACGCCCAGCCTGTAGTCTCAGGAGCAGCCGATGACCTTGGTTCCCACAGGACAAAAGATTATTTGAGTAGCAAAGCACCTGGAAAACCATCTCTCTCCATTCTATGTGTCAACCAAAAATGAATAGGGAAAATGGCAATAGCCATGCTCATTTTTAGAGCTGACAGTTTGATATGGTGGACAGAACCATTAAAAAAAATATGAGCAGGTAAATAATACATCTTAAATAAACAGGAGATTTGATCTACACCTGCAGACTCTACATCTCTAGTCTAATCCCTAGTTTTGAACCTCAGAACGTGCTACCACTATCAAATGAATGAGCAGAGGCTGAGCAATAGATTCACTGTAGAGCTTGCTATTCTGGGAGAAGTAGGACTTCTGGGACTTCCTGGGACTTCGAATAATAAAGACACAATCTCTGAGAGAGGGCAGCCACTTAAAGTGTTAGAATAAAGTTCTGATCTGTTTGGTAGGGGTTACTGAATGAAACCTCTTGTCATAGTGTTCTTGCTTGTTTTGCTGGGATTTTATTTAATATAATGCATTATGAGATGTAGAATGGCTCTTACTTACTTTAATCTTTGAGGTTATAGGAAACATCTTGCATCAACACATAATTTCTTTTTTAATCTTTTGCCAAAGAATGCTGCACCTGGGTATTTTTTGGCATGAGCACTGCTTAAAGATATTGTAGATATTAAAATATCCCATTAGTCTACTCCTGAGATAGAGACAATGAAACAATCTCTTTTCTGTTGCTTACACTTCAGATATATCCTATTCAAATTATTTCGATTTCTTTAATTATTTCTAGAGAACATGGTACCTCTGATTAGTTTTATGTACTTTTCCTCTACTATACAGATCTAACAATTTTGGAATTGGTTTTGTGCACAATTGATCAGTAGGTAATCAAAACTATGCAATCAGCTTCCTAAAGAAATCATTATCTTTGTTTGCTGAATAATTTGCTGATTACTTGGCTTTCTTTATCCTTACTTGTGCCTCAACTGCATTTTGTGCATTTTGAACTCAAACCACTTTTGGACATAGAACTGAATATATATATATATATATATATATATATATATATATATATATATATATATATATATATATATATATATATATATATATATATATATATATATATATATATATATATATATATGTTTAAGTATTTGTCAAGGTTTTTTGAATGGACCTTGCTAATTAACTCTTTCATTCCTGTTTTGGCCCGGCTCAGGGCTTATCCACAGGAACTAGTCAACTTATGACAGCTCATTATTTGTGCAAATTATTCAAATTGCTAATAAAGAATTTGGGAGGCTAAGATGATCATTTCAAACTATTTATGTTCTCATCAGTTAGTCATACCCTTTATCTGAGATTCGAACCCGGGCTGATTATATATATCAGGCAGTGTTTTAACCTCCTGAGCCACGGGTTCCTTCTCTCTTATATTAGCTGGAAGGCAAGGCAAATGTATGTTTAAGTATTTGTCAAGGTTTTTTGAATGGACCTTGCTAATTAACTCTTTCATTCCTGTTTTGGCCCGGCTCAGGGCTTATCCACAGGAACTAGTCAACTTATGACAGCTCATTATTTGTGCAAATTATTCAAATTGCTAATAAAGAATTTGGGAGGCTAAGATGATCATTTCAAACTATTTATGTTCTCATCAGTTAGTCATACCCTTTATCTGAGATTCGAACCCGGGCTGATTATATATATCAGGCAGTGTTTTAACCTCCTGAGCCACGGGTTCCTTCTCTCTTATATTAGCTGGAAGGCAAGGCAAATGTATGTTTAAGTATTTGTCAAGGTTTTTTGAATGGACCTTGCTAATTAACTCTTTCATTCCTGTTTTGGCCCGGCTCAGGGCTTATCCACAGGAACTAGTCAACTTATGACAGCTCATTATTTGTGCAAATTATTCAAATTGCTAATAAAGAATTTGGGAGGCTAAGATGATCATTTTGAACTATTTATGTTCTCATCAGTTAGTCATACCCTTTATCTGAGATTCGAACCCGGGCTGATTATATATATCAGGCAGTGTTTTAACCTCCTGAGCCACGGGTTCCTTCTCTCTTATATTAGCTGGAAGGCAAGGCAAATGTATGTTTAAGTATTTGTCAAGGTTTTTTGAATGGACCTTGCTAATTAACTCTTTCATTCCTGTTTTGGCCCGGCTCAGGGCTTATCCACAGGAACTAGTCAACTTATGACAGCTCATTATTTGTGCAAATTATTCAAATTGCTAATAAAGAATTTGGGAGGCTAAGATGATCATTTCGAACTATTTATGTTCTCATCAGTTAGTCATACCCTTTATCTGAGATTCGAACCCGGGCTGATTATATATATCAGGCAGTGTTTTAACCTCCTGAGCCACGGGTTCCTTCTCTCTTATATTAGCTGGAAGGCAAGGCAAATGTATATTTAAGTATTTGTCAAGGTTTTTTGAATGGACCTTGCTAATTAACTCTTTCATTCCTGTTTTGGCCCGGCTCAGGGCTTATCCACAGGAACTAGTCAACTTATGACAGCTCATTATTTGTGCAAATTATTCAAATTGCTAATAAAGAATTTGGGAGGCTAAGATGATCATTTCGAACTATTTATGTTCTCATCAGTTAGTCATACCCTTTATCTGAGATTCGAACCCGGGCTGATTATATATATCAGGCAGTGTTTTAACCTCCTGAGCCACGGGTTCCTTCTCTCTTATATTAGCTGGAAGGCAAGGCAAATGTATGTTTAAGTATTTGTCAAGGTTTTTTGAATGGACCTTGCTAATTAACTCTTTCATTCCTGTTTTGGCCCGGCTCAGGGCTTATCCACAGGAACTAGTCAACTTATGACAGCTCATTATTTGTGCAAATTATTCAAATTGCTAATAAAGAATTTGGGAGGCTAAGATGATCATTTCGAACTATTTATGTTCTCATCAGTTAGTCATACCCTTTATCTGAGATTCGAACCCGGGCTGATTATATATATCAGGCAGTGTTTTAACCTCCTGAGCCACGGGTTCCTTCTCTCTTATATTAGCTGGAAGGCAAGGCAAATGTATGTTTAAGTATTTGTCAAGGTTTTTTGAATGGACCTTGCTAATTAACTCTTTCATTCCTGTTTTGGCCCGGCTCAAAGATATATATATCTTTGGTTATTCGGGTTTTTTCCCCGCATAGAACTAAAGGTGTAGGAGCGACATTTCGACGGAATTCCATCCGTCATCATCAGGCTGGTGGCTTCTGCTTCCTTCTTCTGGGAGAAGCATGTGGCTGTTTGTTCCTCTTTTTTAAACTGCCAGAGGGGGTGTGTTCTGTGGGTGGAGGTGTGCTCTGATTGGGTGGGGGATAAAGTGTGTTCTGATTGGGTGGGAGTGTGTTTTGAATGGTGGGTGTGTTCTGATTGGGTGGGGGTGTGTTTTGAGTGGATGGGCTGGTCTCAGCTGCCAGCCTTAGACCTGAGCTGGTGAGTTGTGCTGCTTTTGTTCGGCTTCGTGTTTGTGGTGGTGCCATGTTTTTATAGTGGGTGTCAGTTTGCTTATTGTGTGGTTAATTATCAATATGAGGCTGATAGTTTGTATTTTCATCATATAATGGATAAAAATTCTGTGTTGGTTGTGTGATTCAGCAAGGCTCATTGCTTTTAGTGCCCTGGACACTCTTCCGGCATAATCATTGTTTCGCAGCCATAAAAGAGGTGCAGGGGGGATATTCCAACAATTTATTGTGCTGAAACTCCTGAAAATGTTTGGCTGAAACTCAGTATATTCTTTATGCAGTAATTCTGGCCAGACGTTTTTAGATATTTCTCTAAGGAAAATATATGTAAAAAACCAATTTTGTTATATGCAACCTGATTGTGCTAACTGTACCAAGGAATATATACATATATACATAAAATATGGAAAATAGTTATGAAGATACACCACTGGATGTGTAATATGGAAATATAATGTGGCATGGAACTCAGGTGAAACGATACTGTAGTGGAGTATTGTGGCAGTTGCAGCGACAGATTCTCTTCTGGTTCCATTACGTCTTTCATTGTGGTTTATAGTTTTCAGTTATCTATCTGGTATCTCTGATATCTATCTGCTATCTCTGCATTTAGATGCAGGAAGTTCTGAACCACCCAGCATCGTAGATGAGATGCTAAGGGGAGAAGAAACATTTCAGGTAATGTTTGTTTTGTGTTTTCTGAGTCACAATTTTCTCAGACAAGTAGTACAGACAAGCTAATTATTTCTTATGGCCTCTAGTACATGCAGTTATTGGTTTTGTTACATTACATTGTTGTTTTATGCCTTATGAGCTGACAAATTCTTAGATAAAATAGGACAGTGTGCAGTCACACATAATCACACTGTCATAAAAGTGAATCCTTTAAAATCTTGACAGCATGGATAATTTGATTCTGTTCTTAGTAAATGCTATCGTATTATTTTACAATCTGTAAGCAGCTTTTTTAGCTCAGTTCTAAGATATTGAATAAAATAGGATTACAATTAAGAAAATATATTTGGACAAATGGCTCTCTTATGCTGTTTCCTGTGATAATTCAAATAATAACAAAACATGACTATCTCATAGAAATCTTATATGATTATTAAGTTGTTGTAATGTTCTGATTCTTTCTAATGTTCTGAATATGAAGTTGAATGAAATCTTATAGTCAGATACAACATTTGTATTGAAAATGGCTGGAACAATGTGGACTGCACCAAAATGGCTAGTATTTTGCCACTCTGAAAAGTGGGAATGAAATCTCAGTAAAACTTGACAAGAAACTTCTGGATTGGTGTGATATCAAAGATAAGCAATACAAAGTTTGCTAAGTGGATACACTGTTAATGCTTTCCACAGATACTTGGATCCAGTGGTGGGATACAACCGGTTTACACTGGTTAGGTAGAATCGGTAGCTAAATTTTGCTGCATTTGGAGAACCGGCTGGCTTCTAGAAATCCAGTCTAGGCCTGGGAGGCCTGGAGGAGGCTTTCCAGGCCTAGAATGGCCCACCAGAAGTGGATGTTACTTCCGGAAGTCTGTTCTAGGCCTCGGAGGCCTCCCAGGCCTGCATTGAATAAGAGAACTGGTTGTTCAGGTATTTGAATTCCACCACTGCTTGGATCTGTTCCACTTTATCTAGTTCATTTTGGATTTATGTTGATTATTGTACATAATTGCATATTCTTTCAAGTGATTTTTTCCATTACGATGATACAATCTTATAAGTCTCTAAAACATTAAAAATCTTGTAAATTACTTCTGTGTGACATTTTATACCACATATGTTTATATGTCCTAAATGCAGAAGACTAAATATTCTTTATTATGTACTCAAACAGGATTGACATATTTGAGTTCTGAACAAGAATTTATATGAATCAGAACCTCTAGACCAGGGGTCGGCAACCCGAAAAAGGAAAAGAGCCACTGGGAACCGGTTCCATCACACATAAAAAAAAGTGGGAGCCGCGTGCATGCGTCCATGCACGTGCATGCGCAAAAAACATTTTGCGCATGTGCAAAATGTTTTTTTCTTGCGCATGTGCGGACGTGCACGGTTGCCTTTTTTTAAAATGTGTGATGGAACCGGTTCCCGGTTGCGCGACGGCGATGGCCTGTCTGCAAAGCTGCCACTTTCGGCAGCCTGCAAACGTGCCGTGGCAGCTTTCGCAAGAAACGGCGCCGCTACCCATTCCGAGAGGTGCGTGCGCACCTCACCGAACGACTGTAGGTGCGCGCGCACCTCCCCAAACCTCCCTAAACGTCGGCAGGTCTCCATACCTCCGCGGGAACAGGCAGCTGCCCCACTTCTTGGGAAAGCTGCCGCAGCCCGTCTGCAAAGCTGCCGAAAGCGGCAGCTTTGCAGACGGGCTGTGGCAGCTTTTGCAAGAAGCGGCACTGGTACTGATTCTGAGGGGTGCGCGCGCACCTCTCCGAATGACCATAGGTGCGTGCGCACCTCCCCAAACCTCCCCAAAAGTCGGCAGGTCTCCGTACCTCTGCACGAACGGGCAGCGGCCCCGCTTCTTGTGAAAGCTGCCGCGGCCCGTCTGCAAAGCTGCCGAAAGCGGCAGCTTTGCAGATGGGCCGCGGCAGCTTTCACAAGAAGCGGCGCCGCTACCCATTCCGAGAGGTGCGAGTGCACCTCTCCGAACGACCGTAGGTGCACGTGCACCTCCCCAAACGTTGGCAGGTCTCCGTACCTCTGTGCGAATGGGCAGCGGCCCCGCTTCTTGCGAAAGCTGCCGCGGCCCATCTGCAAAGCTGCAGCTTTTGCAAGAAGTGGGGCTGCTGCCCGTTTGCGTGGAGGTACGGAGACCTGCCGACGTTTGGGGAGGTCTCTGGATGGCGGCGGCTTGGGAGAGGTGTGCGCGCACTCTCCAAACTGCCACCATCCTGTTTGCACAGCTGCCGTGTTCGTCAATGTTTGACGAACGCAGCAGGTCTCCGCACGGGATGGCGGCGGTTTGGCGAGTGCACGCACACTCTCCAAACCGCCGCCATCCCATTTGCGCAGCTGCCGTATTCGTCAATGTTTGACGAACGCGGCAGGTCTCTGGACGGGACGGCGGCGGCTTGGAGAGGTGCGCACGCACCTCCGTCCTTCGGAAAGGTGCACGCGCACCTCGGAACGGGCGGTGCCACTCTCCATTTGGAGAAGTGCGCGCGCACCACTGCCCGTTTGAAAAGGTGCGCACGCACCGGGCGGCTGGGAGTCGCAGGAGACGGCTCAAAGAGCCGCATGCGGCCCCGGAGCCGCGGGTTGCCGACCCGTGCTCTAGACATTGGTTGTTATTGACTTCTTGCTGGAGCAAATCTTATTATAGGATTTTTGTAGAGTTCTTTTTCTCCTCTTGCACTTTTCTACCTTTTTTTCTCTAATTGATATGATAGAAAGCCTTGTAAGTAAAATTAGACCTTTTTTTAACTGTCACATGTAAATCTTCTTTGTTTTCCTTTAGACAGTTAACTGGCGAGGTTTTTCAGCTATATTAATTGTGGATTATATCACTTTATCATTATATTATGTTATGTTACATTACATTATAATATATTTTTATACTATACTGTACTGTACTGTACTACACTACACTACACTACACTATGCTATACTATCATTATATCATTTTTCAGATCTTATCTTCTGGTATCATTATCCTGAATTAGTTGAAATGCAGTCTAGTCTAGAGAGATGTAACAGAATGATAATACATCGTAACAAAAATAGATCTGAATTTGGGGGTACACAGTAGGCCAGTTTTAGCAGGAGGCAGATAGATGCTTGGCAAACTTGCTTGAATGCTTTTTTTAATCGTTTTGGTTTCTTGAAAAGACAAGCCTTTTAGCCAGATGACCAGTGCTTTTTTTGTAAAAGAAAAAGGTGCCGGAACTCACATGTCATACAAACCACCTTGCCTACCCTACAAGGTTCCATCCAAAAAAGGTGCCGGAACTCCGTTCTGAGCGTTCTATGAGAAAAAAAGCCCTGCAGATGACCAACAGAAAATAAATGATTGCAGATAATTCACACTGTAGATTTTAGAAATCAGAATTAATGCTCTCGACATGTCCCAAAAATCCATTTCAGTTTTTTTTTCTAATTGAAATCAGTGGAGCTGTATGAAAAGAGTGTTTACATTTTCTCCTATGGCATTTACGGTACATAAGATCCTTCACTGAAATTTCCTCTAATGTCACTGATATAACCCTTGAGCTTAAATTTGTAAGCATCAGTTAGTTTGGACCACACTAAAGGCCATTGATAAGGGACGTGGTGGCTCAGTGGGTTAGGATGCTGAGCTTGTCGATCAGAAGATCAGCAGTTTGGCGGGTCGAATCCCGAGTGCCGTGTAACAGTGTGAGCACCTGTTACTCGTCCCAGCTTCTGCCAACTTAGCAGTTCGAAAGCACATAAAAATGCAAGTAGAAAAATAGGGACCACTACTGTGGGAAGGTAACAGCGCTCCATGCTCCTTTGGCGTCTAGTCATGCCGGCCACATGACCACGGAGACGTCCTCGGACAAGCGCTGACTCTTCGGCTTCGAAACAGAGATGAGCACTGGCCCCTAGAGTTGGAAACGACTAGCACGCATGTGTGGGGGAACCTTTACATTTACCTTAAAGGCCATTCATTTTGTATCAATTTTTCTGTATTTTCAAGCATTTCTAATGGGTGCCGAAGAAAGAAATCCAGCTTTTTAAAGTTTATTTCTCATATGCATATCTAAAAAAATTATAAAAATCAGCCCCTCCATTCTGAATCTATTATACAGACCCTTACTTCACAACTAAAGAGATATAACCTCTCCTTTTATCTCAATTCATATCATCCATCTGTTGAAAATGCCAGACTGTATGCAGTATTCCCCATACACAGTGTAGAGCTTAAAGGAGTATATTGTTCTAATACTCTTACTTTGTAACTTGTAACTTTTAATGCAGTTCATATATACATAAATTTGACTTATTTTACACTGCTGCTATCCTCTTCCTGAATTCTCTCCATGTTGTGTTCAGCATTTGAATCATGATTTGAGTCACAGTATACACTCTAACAAAAGACAATGTATGTTGGAAAGTATCTAGTTGATTTCAATAGTCCTTCTGTGACCATAAAAGTAAGCACATGATTGTGACATTTTGTCTAATGAAATAGCAATAGCAATAGCACTTAGACTTATATACTGCTTCATAGTGCTTTACATTGAATACCTTGATGCAAGTTTTATTTCTGCGCAAAAGGAAATACTCTTGAACCATTTTCACAAATAATCATATTGATACATTAAATTTTCAGTTATTCAATGTAAAGGAAGGCCTTTTATTGTCACATTAGTTGTGAGGAATTCATCATGCAGGTATTGTACGTCCTAAGAACATATACAGTACATGGAGACGTATTTATTACATTGCTTTATAATGAAACTTGCTTTTTTGTGGATTTGGCAAATTTCATTGAATTCTCTTAATAGATGATAAATAGACACAGTATAACAATAAGAATTGCCTGCCTTAATCTAAAATATAGATATAAATATGATATAATTTTCTCTCAACTAAGAGTAACAGTTAAACCCATTTCTTTGGTTCTGTTATGTCACCATTACTCAGAGGCCATGGCTTTTTTTAGTCTGTACTTGTCAGCCTCCCAAGTAGATCAGACAGGAAACATGACAAGATGAGCTAATTTTACTTTATTGTAACGCTACATTAAGTGAATCTTGCAAATTTGAAAGTACAAATCTTCCACTGTCTCTTTTTTCCACTTGATAAGTTAAGGAGGATTCTTTCTAAGTCACTTTCTCTCCCTGTTATTCAGCTGTGGGCTCCCCACCCCCAACTTTTATCTGATCATTCCCTAGGCAGCATTTCTTCTCTTCGTCTCCTGTTATTTCCAAATACCATTACATCATCCAAATATTATCATGTGCTCCCCATCCATGAAACAACCATTTAATATAAAGATGTCATGTTTGGTAGTGTGCATGTGCATGTGTGTGTGTGTAAACCCCCCCCCACACACCATACATCATGATAAATTTCTGGAGCCACAATGGGAATCACAATGGGAATTATGAAGAGTAAACCACACCTTACATTTTGATACAACTACTGGATGAGTTGACTAATATCTGTGACTGACAAGATCACAGGATTATTTCTAGGCCATTGTCATTTTTTTAAAAAGTTGTTTTTAATACCTAGGGATAAATAATTTTTAAGCATGTGTTAGCATAAAAAAAAAAAAGGGACGCGGTGGCTCAGTGGGTTAGGACGCTGAACTTGTCGATCGGAAGGTCGGCAGTTTGGCAGGTCGAATCCCGAGTGCCGTGTAGCAGAGTGAGCGCCTGTTACTCGTCCTAGCTTCTGCCAACCTAGCAGTTCGAAAGCACGTAAAAATGCAAGTAGAAAAATAGGGACCACTCCGGTGGGAAGGTAACAGCGTTCCGTGCGCCTTTGGCGTCTAGTCATGCCGGCCACATGACCACGGAGACGTCCTCGGACAAGCGCTGGCTCTTCGGCTTTGAAACGGAGATGAGCACCGGCCCCTAGAGTCGGAAACGACTAGCACGCATGTGCATGCGGGGGAACCTTTACCTTTACCTTTTAGCATAAAAAAAATCCCCTTTGAGGAATCCAGAAAACTGTCTTCTATTCAGGCAAGTCATTGGTTTATCTATACCTGTGTGGTCAAAAAGACTGGACACCTCTTCAGGATTTCAGGTCTCTGTTTTTACTTTTTTCTTGAAGATATTTGAGCTGATCTTGAAAATATCTGCTTATACAGGAAATGATCTTCTACAAAGCTAAAATCCTATGGGAGATGAAGTTGCAGATGTCATTGCTGTCTTCACTTCATTATGTATATAAATCTGACAGAGACACAAAGCACTGTGGGTTATTCCTATTTGTATATGACAACATTGTCATAACAAAAGTGATTTTGACTGGTAAGTGAAGATAGAAGAGGCATAAAAACTGTGGCATGTATTCTTGGTACTATTTTATTTATATATTTTTCATATGTATATGGCCATCCATATAAATGGGCATCAAACAACAGTGCTATGGAGATCCTTCTTCTATTATAGTTCAGGTAGCTTCTAGCATGCTAAGTGGAATACATGAGGTTATAGTTAATTTATGTCAGTGTAATATGCTCATAATTATTTGCAAATTTCTATGGATTGGGAATTTTCTTGCATGTCCTTAGGATATGTTGCTAGCATTGGATAGGATGCTAAACTGAGTTTCTCTTCTCCCTTCACCATTACTATACATTTTAATTTCCAGTTTCTTAAATATGAATAAAGTTATCTGATAGATCAACATTTATTTCTAACACAATCTTCTGTTCTGGAAGCTTTAATAAGTTCTCCTTTCTTCAACTATCATATGACCAGAGTGGTTTACTCTAAAGAAACCACAAAGGCTTAGCTTGCAGATGTATCTTACCTCAGCAGGGACCTTGTCTCAAAAAACCATCAAGACATCACAGTTTGGACATTGCTTAAAACATAGAAACTATAGTGCTAACTAAAGCAGTGCTAAAGATTTTGTGTACTTTCCTTAGTAAGAAATAAATGAAAAGATATGTTAAAAATATTTTCCCATTCTGAAGAGAGAGAGAGAGAGAGAGAGAGAGAGAGAGAGAGAGAGAGAGAGAGAGAGAGAGAGAGAGAGAGAGAGAGAGAGAGAGGGAGTTCCAGAGTTTTCTGACAGTATCTCTTTCACTTGATCAAAAAGTGTAGGTTGTCATGTTTTTTGTGTGTTGTGTGTGGCCTAATTCTCATGTAGACAACATATTGCAAATTGAAACAATGTGTTTCAAGGATTAAGTTGTTGGTACCCCAATAAATCCATACTATTACTTTTAGATATAATTATTCTTAATATGATTTAATATAATTTTAATGTAAGACCCACTTTGATCTAGTAGTTAAAGCACTAGGACAAAAAGTGGGAAATCATGAGTTCAACTTCTGCTTTAGCCATGGGCCAGTCACTCTCAGCCCATCCCACATTATAGGGTTGTTGTGGGGAAAATAGGAGGAATAGTGTTGGATATGTTTGCTGCCTTGAGTTATTTGTAAAAGCAATAAAGGCAGGCAGTAAATAAAATAAATAATAAAATAAAAATAAAAATAAAATAATCTGATTAACTGAATTTAAGGATTTTTCATTCCATGTAAATATGGGTGACATTTGTCAAATATTAGTCATATGCCACCCTTTCAAGTAAAAAAGGAGCTTTTAAAGACAGAATATATCTACTCAGTTATGAAAAGAACAAAACAACATGAAACGGCTAAAAAAATGAGAAAACTATAACATGGAGAAAGAGGCTTCTGCCAAAACATTCTCAATAAGAAACTTAATATGAAAACAAAGTAGATTGACCAACTACCATAAGCATCTTCAAATCAATATTATATCAGATTCATTTATTTCATATGCATGAGAATAAATATGCAGAACAACTTTTCAGTATTCTGGAGCCCAATTCATTTATCTAGTTCTAAATTAATAATATATATTTCTACTAAATAGTTTCATAACTTTAGCATAAAGTCTTTTTTCTACCTCATTCCAACTTATTCTTTCCAAGACTAAAGTATTCAAATTAGAATGTTCAGTATTTTCCTTTCTTCTCCTTATCAAATATTAATTTCTTTTTATTGAATCACAAAATAAACTTGCTATATGTTTCACCCAACATTCCTGTTTTGTTGATAAAATTCAAGAAGTATTAGTACAGTTTACAGAAAGTTCTGTGGCCTAGGATTTGGGTTTATTTTCATTTTACAGGAGGCAGATCAATAACAGAATTAATTTGAGGCTGAATAATCTAAGTTTGAATATTAGGAGCATTAGAGGAGGAAAACTAGATTTCTGCAGTCCAGATCTCTTGCACTATTTTTCCCTATTTCAGGATGTTCATGTCTGTCTGTCTGTCTGTCTGTCTGTCTGTCTGTCTGTCTGTCTGTCTGTCTATCTATCTATCTATCTATCTATCTATCTATCTATCTATCTATCTATCTATCCATCCCATCTTGAAGTGAATAAACAATGGCTAAAAATGATGACGATGATACACACATACGCACAAACACACATACATCTCAGAAAGGGATTATATATAGACATACATACATATATAGAAATCACACCTTTTGGATTTTCTGAAGTTTTGCACTTCTTTGTTTTCTGATGTTCTCTTCATGTGGGCTATATTGCTATACATAAGAGGATTCTAACTGAACAAATATTGCCAACATTTCATTATAACATAAATGAACAGGCATCAAAATAATATAATATGCAACTGAACCAAAAATAATTGAAAAAAAAACCATTGTTCTGTTAATTTTGTTAAAGTAAAGGGATAACTAGAGCCATTTACACGAGTACTTCATTATTAAACAATCAGGGCTAATTTGAGCCAGAGCTGTCCTATATAAATCTCTTGATTTTTTTCTTCTTCACAATGAAGTCCTCAATATATAGAATATATTAGAAATATAGAATAATAGAAATAAGTTTCTAATGACCTTGCTGGCTGTCACTTAGTGAAAGATTGCAAAAGCTTTTCAAAAGGTACACTTGAAGGTACACTTGATCCCCAGTTGGGCAAATTCTTGACATGGAGAAAATTTTAAAATCCTGCTAAGGGGCAGAGCATAACATTTTCCAAGAAGTCATTAAAAATCAGGACAACATCTAGCATCCACAGTTTGCTTTCACAGCAATATGTGAGAAAGATTTCTCAGTATTTCTCAATTTGGCAACTTTAAGACATGAGGACTTCAACTCCCAGAATTTCCCAGCTAGGAGCAAAGTTGAATTTGTTAGAATTTTGGATACATTGCATACTGGAAATATTAGTTATAAATTGAGTTAAAATTGCTAAGGTTGAGAAATACACAAGGAAGCCTTGGAATGCAGTTATTGCAGCCAAAAGGAAAATAGCTTCTTAAAAGATTAAAACAAATATGACAATTTATAATATATCAGAAATGACAATATATACTGTAGAAGTTAATATGGGTCTTTTCAAATCTTACTGCTTCGCATTAGCTTCTTGAGAATGTTCCCTATTTGGCACACTCCCTGAGAACTGGAAAGGAAGCTAAGTTGTTGAAACTCTTCATTGTTTCTTTTCCCTGCCATTTGGCAGGGAAATAAATCTAAATATTTATAATCTACCACACAGATATATTTAGGATGGTCAAGTGTCAGAAAGGACAGGTCTTCTGCCCCTTTAATAGTTATGTAGAAAATAGAACCTTAACAGATGTAGCATGTCATGCATATTGCACTTGCAGAAACTCCTTCTTCTGTGCAACTATTAATGGAACAGAAGCCCTATTTTTTTTGTATCCAAGTACTCTTAAGTGAAATGAAGTAATGAGGATTTATGGGCACTTGATAATAGAATCAGTAATCCACTCTTAATTTAAAAATATTGATCATTTTTCAGTGAACACACAGTTCAATGCTATACATACTGTATTTCTTCAGAAATGTAGAGATTTATTTATTTATTTATTTATTTATTTATTTATTTATTTATTTATTTATTTATTTATTTATTTATTTTAATTGAATTTCTATACCGCCCTTCTCCTGAAGGACTCAGGGCGGTGTACACAGGGCTTTTTTTCTCAGAGAACGCTCAGAACGGAGTTCCGGCACCTTTTTTGGATGGAACCTTGTAGGGTAGGCAAGGCGGATTGAATGACATGTGTGAGTTCCGGCACCTTTTTCTTTTACAAAAAAAGCACTGGGTGTACAGATATAAACATTAGTATTTGATCCCAGAAACATAGATTCAGGATTATAGCTTTAGGAATGTATTTTAGGCTACATTGCATACTGGAAATATTACTTGTAAATTATTTGTCTTAATACTCTACCACACTTGTGTTTCAGATTAATACACTACAATAATATACAACTTGCATGGACATTGAAACTCTGGCACATTTTTGTACTTTCAGTGCTGCAAAACACCTTTTGTATTTTTGTCAGATTGATTGATCTCTTTCTGCCATACACTGTGGCCTACTTGCTATTGTCTGTGTTTTCTTGGTTGGGGAGAAGAGAAGTCTGAATAGTTGTGGGAAAATATTCAGAAGTTTGGTTTGCTCTCTCTCCCCCCTCCCTCTGCCTCCCTCCCCTGCCCATCTCTTTTAATATCATAATACAAGATTCCCTATGTGGAACCCAGAGGTGACATCTAGAGGTAACTCTAGAATGTAATCCAGATGATACCCGTGAATTATGTTAGGGAAGAAAATATCTACTGATTATGAATCCTAAAAATTTACAGAACCAGCCATAGCCTAAGCATCCACTACATTTTGCAGATTTAAAACATATCTCTTATATATTTCTTGATTAAAGAGTCATATTAACATCAGTCAGAAGAAAAAATACAGTACACAACTGTTATGAATGCTTGCAAATCAAGGAACACCCTTTAGAGGTCCTAAACCTAGAGTTTTGTAATCTAGACAATAATTGGCCTCTTAAGAGCTCAATAATAAATCTTCTTAGTGTGACCCATTTACTATGCATGATGAAAACAATAATAAAGAGAAAATAATAATACAATCACTTTCAGTTTATGTACGGGTTTATGATGTCAAAACATATTTTTTAAAGTGGTCTGTATTTATATTAATTTGGTGTTATCCTTCTGAGTCCTATGATGAAGAATCAACCAATGTCTACAAGATAGAGTAGAACTAAGGCTACGGTTTTGCTGTGCTCTGATCTGCTATTGAGTGGAGTCAAAACCCTGATTCAGTGATAATTAAATTATATTTATATAATAACTATATTATATTGGCTCAATGAAGTCTGTGGCTTTATTATTGTTATTGTTACTAGTGATAGAGGATTCCAAGCTTTAAAAAGTGTGAAAAGCATCATGTCTCAAACAAATTATAGTTTATGAATGTTTTAGATTATACATCATATTTTTTTTTGTTGCTGATACTAATATACACAAGTAATTAGCAACTCTGATCTATACCATGTAATGTTCTGGGGACAGATTTCAAAGCCAGCAAAAATTTAAATTGACAACAATTTAATGCAGCCGCACGAGTTGTGATGGGAGTCTCCCGATACTCCCGTGTAACACCTCTTCTCCGCAAGCTGCATTGGCTTCCAGTTGCCCTCCAGGTGAGATTCAAGGTGCTGGTGATGACCTATAAAGCCCTACATGGCATGGGTCCGGATTATCTTAGGGAGCACCTGCTGCCAGCATCAAGTTCCCATCGTCCTGTGTGCTCCCATAGAGAGGGCCTCCTTAGGGTGCCACCGGTTAGGGAGTGCTGGTGGGTGATCCCCAGAGGGAGGGCGTTTTCTGTGGGTGCGCCTGCCCTTTGGAATGATTTACCTGTGGAACTCCGGACTGCCCCCGATCTGTGTTCATTTCGCCGGGACCTGAAAACCTGGCTTTTCGATCTATCAGGCCTGGACTGAAGGGGTTTTAGCTTTTTAATATTGTTTTAATTGTTTTGCTTTAATTAATTTAATTCATTTTAATTTTATATTATCTTTTTATATTGTCTTTTATATGCTGCCCTGTAAACTGCCCTGAGTCCTTCGGGAATAGGGCGGTATAGTAAACTAACTAACTAACTAACTAACTAAACATTTATTTTATTTTATTTTATTTATTTTTATTTATTTTAATTCAATTTATATCCCGCCCTTCTCCGAAGACTCAGGGGAATAATTTTAACTTTTAGTACAGAATAGCTAGTTTGAGCCAGTTTGGTGTAGTGGTTAAGACACCAGGCTAGAAACCAGGAGACTAAATTCTAGTCCTGCTTTAAGCAGGAAAGCCAGTTAAATGTCTTTGGGCCAGTCACTCTCTCTCAGGCTCTAACATCAGGCACCAGGGATAAGCCAGTCATCATTTCCTGTCACAACCAATGGATCAATATTCAGTCGACCTGAAAAAGCAGGCCCTGAACTTGCAAGAAAACACTGGGAAGGAAAAACAAACCTGGTATACATTGTAAGAGGGATGTCTCTGTTAATTCCAATAAGATTGTTTTGACTAATTAACAAGTTAATTATTAAAATGTTATGTAAGGGTAACAATTCCAAGATTTTCCCTGTGTGAACTGAGACATGGGACTTTAATTTTCCAGACTTTCAAGGGTACCTTTAGCCACACTTTCAACTTACAGTTTTGTTTTGTTTGTTTTTTAAATGACATTGCATCACTACAGGCATAACTAGAGTGTTATTATTTAGAACCACTGAAACCATTTGTGGCAATTTTTAGTTATAGCTGGAATTTGGTTGTATTTCCAGGATTAAAGCCAGTTAGATATAACCGAATGTCATTAAGCAAGAAATTCAAATTTGTTTTCATGAAAAATTGCCCCTTTGCAATGATTTTTATTTAAAAATAAAGAGGAAACGAAGGAAGGAAGGAAGGAAGGAAATGTTTTGGTCTTTTTTCCTTCTTTTCTTTTTCTTCTTCCGTGTGTGTGTGTGTGTGTGTGTGTGTGTGTGTATTTACACAAATATGAGCTGTCACCAGTTTGACTACTGCCTGTCGATGGCCTTCAGGATAGGCTGACACAGGAAATAAAGATTTGTCCCATGTTTGGGGCCTAGCAAGGTAATCTAAAAAATAGTTAACAAGCATTTGACATATATATATACTGTATATATGTCTTATGACTGTTTCTTACACTTACAACCATTGCAGTATCCTGATGGTGATATGATCAAAATTCAGATACTTGGCAACTGACTCATATTTATGATGGTTCCAGTGTCCTGATATCATAGATCACCTTTTGTAAAAGCATAGGTCCATAAAGTAACAAATTATCCAAATTTGTGAAAGAAACTGGATATATGGTGCTAGGGACATGCCTCTTGAAAAAAATGCTCTAAAATTTTCAAGTCCATTAAATCTCAAGAGATTTGGCAATGTTGCATAATTTTAGCCACTGTTTTTATAGTGGTCGGGATGGGGGTGGGGATTCTGGTATCTCACAGAATCAACTGGGAGTCTCCAGATTAATGCCAGATTGCTGAAGCTTATATTCATTTAGAATTAAGTCTTACCAAAATCAGTTTTGTAAGCAAACAGAGAAGAGATATGTAAGCTAAAAGATAATTCTTGGAATCCAGTCAATTTAATGAAAGTCAAAACTCTTCTGAAAAAATAAATGTAATGCTAAATGTCACATTAATTTTCTCATTATGTTAAATAGGAAAGAAATACTGGGTCTGAGCAACACTATTTCAGAACCGCAGTGTTTGAAAAGGTGAATGCATTAAATTATGTTGAATGCCAAGTGTACAGTATCATATTTCCCTTCCTCTACTTTTGATATATGGATAGTTCCAATTAGCTGTTTAATCCATTCATCAGCATTTTGGCATTCAGAAAATAAAGCTGTGTATTGGTCCTTGGAGATCTGTACCAAATACAAGGGAGTGGGCTTGAGCCATTGAAGTCTTTGAAATAAATTCAAAACATTTAAAATGTTGTAGGTATACCTAGGGAATGAAAAAAAAATATCTTAGGACTATGGCAACAGTTCCAAGAAAGAGGATATTTAAAAAGAGAAACTCCTCTATGTTTTTCACATGTCTTACTTGTTTACATATTTGCAGTTCTGTTCTGATATTGGATCATAAATTATCTCTTTAAAATAAGTTACATTATGGAAACTTTATAAGAACATTTAAATCAACATTTAAATCAAGGCTGCATGTGCCCTATCGGACAAAGATTAGTTAGTCCTTGTTTTTCCAAGTAAAATTCATTTGATTAAATCACGAGTAACTTGCTCAGCTCTATAAAGACAGTTGAGAAAAAATATAGGAATCTCAGTTGCCTCTTTAAAAACCAGACACGTTTATGAGCTTCCCCTTTTTAATGAACACTCCCATGGTAGCTTACAGAAGAAAGCAATGTACCAATTACTAACAAATTAATAAAAGCCAGTGATTATAAAATATGCTTCCTATTTCAGCGTGATAAAGTTATGAACCACTGTACTTCCATAAACTCTTAACTTAAGAGATGGGTAAAGAAAAAAAAGTAGGCTCTTGAGTCTGACTCCTGAAAATTTCATGGCTAGGTTCCGTGCAATTTTCTTTTATCAGTTTGTAGAAGTAGTTTTCCATCACCTTCCCAACCCCAAATTCTCAGTCATAGTCTAATGCAGGGGTGTCAAACTCAATTTCATTGAGGGCCGCATCAGCATTGCGGTTGCCCTCAGGGGGCCGGGTGGGTATGGCCTGGGTGGGCGTGGCCTACTGGGTGGGTGTGACCTACTGGGTGGGCATGGCTAGAGTGCATATGGCCTACTGGGTGGGCGTGGCCAGCTCTACATCGTTCGCATCAAGGGTGCCTTAGGGGGCCTGGGCAGGAGTGGGACAGATCTGAGGGTCTCTGGCAGAAGGAGGGTCTCTGGAGAAGGACCAAGGCAGTGGGGGCTGTTCCCTCACTGTTTCCAAGATGGCTTCACGGGCCGCATGAAACCACTTCACGGGCCGGATCTGGCCCCCGGGCCTTGTGTTTGACATGTCTGGTCTAATGTTATAATATTGTCCTGAGATCTTCCATCAAGGTGCTCTAATCAGGCCCAATCCTGCTTAATTTAGAGAAAATAAATATCTTTATAATTTTCCTAAGACTGAACTAAACTTTGTTGAGACTGTTGCAGAAAAGATTATTGTCAACTAATTGGTAACTCTTTTCAATATAAGCAAGCAAGAAGGCAACTACAGATTTTTATTTTTATTTTATTTTATTTTAATTCCATTTATATCCCGCCCTTCTCCGAAGACTCAGGGCGGCTTACAAGCTTAGCAGTAGCCTTCATTCTATGTATATGCCTGCTTGTTAGGGCTTTCACACACACACCCCAAGCGGCATTATTACAAAGTCAGCTTAATTGCCCCCAACAATCTGGGTCCTCATTTTACCTACCTCGGAAGGATGGAAGGCTGAGTCAACCTTGAGCCTGGTGGGACTCGAACCTGCACTAATTGCAGGCAGCTGGTGTTACTTAAGGAGGCATTAGCCCACTGCTCCACCAAGGCTCTTTTTAAAGATTGGGAGGGCAATTCTTCACATACCTTCATATACTTTGTACCCACATCTAAGAATATGAAATAGAGCTGCTTTGTTGCTGGAGAAGTTTCGGTGTGAATCAAATAATAAGTTTGCCAGTATTTTAAATATTCTTTACCTAATAGCATTGTCTTCTGCTATTTGTTATCATCTACAATGGCCTATGCGTTTATAAATATTTAACATTTAAGAATCTTGATTTTGGAGTACGTATATTGCTTTTACATTCAACCCTTTTAGCTTTCTGTAAGAAGCAAAGTACCCAGGGAAAGTGGCAGGCTGGTGTGACCTGTATGTGTGCACCTGATTATTAAGAAGCAATTCAGTGTTCTAAGCTTGCTGTTGAGTCACCAGCAAAGAGACATTGAATTCTAACAGCACTTGCATTACTTGTGTGGGAGGCTTAAATCCTGAAGTTCACAATTAAAATAAAAAGCCACAACAATCATGTAGGTTTGCTTTCAATTTCTCAGCATGGATGATTTTACTTTATTCAAATGTGTATTTGGAATTTTATGCAAATTAAAATTGTTAATTTAGATTTGGATTTAAAAATATATAGCCTAACTGCAAGATTTACAGAATGTGGTGGTGATGATAGTGGGGAGGGCTAGAATGTAGAGTTTGACATGCAGTGGAATTGAGTATGGTAATTGTGATGTTTTTCTGGATTCAGAGCTCCATAAACACAGCTGCAAAAATTCTTAGCAAAGAGTACCTTCATCATCCATCTTTTTTATTCTTCTAAAACAAATATTTAATGCTCTTTTAACTTTCTCTTTGACAGTTGGTGCTTCTTGTTAATGTCTGTCAATGAAATAATGAAGACAGCATCCCATTTTTTGTTGCTTGTTTGATGTATGTATGCAGTGCTTTTTTTGTAAAAGAAAAAGGTGCCGGAACTCACACATGTCATACAACCCGCCTTGCCTACCCTACAAGGTTCCATCCAAAAAAGGTGCCAGAACTCCATTCTGAGCGTTCTATTAGAAAAAAAGCCCTGTATGTATGTATATATATATGAGTGTGAAGAGGAACTGTTGTCTGTCATTCAGCTAGGCTTGGCTATCTAACAACATTTCAATGAACCTCTCCAACAATATTACAAGATCTCCATGTAACTTAGTTAATTATGGCCTGGGTGTAAATTGTGACCCAAAAATATAAGATATTTCTATATGAAGTAAGGGAACATCAAGATATTCCCAGCTTCCTCTCTGCTGTTACCAGGATAGGAAGTAACTGACTTGTCTCTTTCTAAACATGGTGGATGAGGAAAGAGGCAGGTTGAACATGTACTTCTTTGTTGCTGCAGGTATTACAGAAGGTTATGTAGCATATACATATATATTTACGTATCAGAAAACATATTGTGTCTGGCAAATGATAATATCAAATTCAATGAAAGATGACTGGGAACTACTGTTATTTGTGAGGTTGTACTGGGAATACTGATGTTGGAAACTTTCTCCCATTCGTTTAAATGTAGTTAACCATATCTGCATTGAAATTATGCATTCCAAAGAGGATCACTTCTGATGATCTTTTTTTCAAGGACAACCTGTAGATCATCAGGCTGATGATGTGCATAAAAATCTCAAGTCTTTTTCCATTTCCTAAGTCCAACTTAAGTTTATAGTTGTCACATCATCCAATTATTTTTGAGAATACTTTATAACTTAAAAACTTTTAAAGCTTCTAAAGTAAATTGATATTTTTTTTTCTGTGCTGAATACTTTTGCAGGGCAGCCCCATGTAAAGCATGTTGCAGTATTCCAACATGTGAGTGACTAAGGCATGGGTGACTATGAGCAGGGTCTCCCAGTCCAGAAATTGGTGCATTTGGTGGATAACATAAAACTGCACAAAGCCCTCTGGCCAGAGCTACCACCTGCTCTTCAAGTAAGAATTGTGCACGGTGGAAAGTTCCCAGAATCAGGAGATCCTAAAACCCAAACCTAGTTGGTTTTACAAAGATAGAACTGAAAGTTGTTCAGATTCCTATACACTCCAGCGGCCAAGAACGGACTACCACAGCATCGCTCAAACAGTGGCGTGGAAATATATAACAATACAATCTGCATATTGATGATCCCTTATTCCGAACTGACAGATGAACTCACCCTATGGCTTTGTGAAGTGTTAAAAGGAGAGGTAAGAGCTCAGAGCCCTGCAGTATCTCACATATTAAGGACTGCAGCCTGGACCTCTCCTTCTCTGTCAACATATACAGGAGCCAGTCCAGGAATAAGGAAGAGAACACCGCAACACTGTGTCCATCCCATCCCTAACCCCAAATAAACATTGGTATTTATTATTAAATACTATTAAACCAATAATGACATTAAAAAATCCTCCACTGAGGACTTGAAGAAATTAAGTGTAACAGCAGGTACATCTTTATGGTATCTTAGTTTCCAAAGATACATAAATTGTGATTGAAGCTTTTCTGTGGTACATTAAAACCCTACTGCTACCATAGGAACAACAAAAAACCACACCGAAAAAACCCCAGCTACTGATAAATTGTCAGCATTGGAGAACATTCTGACTCACTGAATTTTCTTTCATAAAAATGAAATTACTGTAGCACTGTCGAAAAAAATAAAATTATTGTTGTTATTAAAATAAGCTCACCATTCATTTTTATAGCTTGAAAAACTTCCCTTACAGTTATAGGTCCATTCATAATCTGTCTCTGTGATCTTTGCTAATTTTTGTTTTTTTAGATATTCATCTATTTTCTCTAGAGGGAAGTCACTTCCTTTATACAAGTTGCAATAATATTGATGAAATGCTTTTACTATGCCCATTGTCTATTAAAACACTATCTCCCTCTTGTAATTTCACTATCACTATCTTTTTATTTTTCTTCTCGTAATATATATATGCTAGCCACTTCTCTCATTTATTTTCAAACTTGCTTTACATCAATCATTTTTATTTCCATTTCTCTTACTGTTAACATAGATGATTGTCTTGGTAAAAGCTTAATTTGTTGAGAAATACTTATCTTCTCTGGAAATTTCTTTCATTCTTCTTTCTTTCTCTTTATTTCATCCAGAAAAGCTTGTGTTTTCTCTTGGTTCTTCTTTTTAGGTTTATTATTATGTTGTATAAAATACTCTAATAAAATGTTACTTGCACCCCAAACCATTCTTAAATCAATGGCTTTACCTAAATTAATTTTTTAAAAATTAATTTCTTTTTATAGTTCTCCACTGTTACTTCTTTTGGTAGCAACTTTTTGTTTGGTTTCCATCTACAAGAGTTAGATTTTCTTTTATAACCCCAAATTCACAGGATATGATCCGAAAGGGTCTTTGGTAATACTTCATAAATTGAGTAACTAAGTTCTTGCAGGTCCAAATCATGACTATTCTTGAAAAGAATCTATGTCTTTCAGAAAAGTAGGTATACTTTCATTAACTGCCACTTCAGAAGAAGTGCATTCCATTCCTTTAGCTAGTACCGTATTTTATATAAATTCCACATTCTTATTTCACAAATTAATAATATAATTAAGAATGTAAAGGTAAAGGTAAAGGTTCTCCCGCACATGCGTGCTAGTCGTTTCTGACTCTAGGGGCCGGTGCTCATCTCCGTTTCAAAGCCGAAGAGCCAGCGCTTGTCCGAGGATGTCTCCGTGGTCATGTGGCTGGCATGACTAGACGCCAAAGGTGCACGGAATGCTGTTACCTTCCCACCGTAGTGGTCCCTATTTTTCTACTTGCCTTTTTACGTGCTTTCGAACTGCTAGGTTGGCAGAAGCTGGGACAAGTAACAGGTGCTCACTCTGTTACGCGGCACTCGGGATTTGACCCGCCAAACTGCCGACCATCTGGTCGACAAGCTCAGCGTCCTAACCCACTGAGCCACCGCGTCCCTAATTAAGAATGTACATTATGTGTATTATACACTACCTTTTTTTTATAACAGTGTAGTGTCTCACAAGGACATTCAAGCTCAGGAAATATTTCATTTTATTTTGGAGAATTGCTTCCCTTATCTTTACAGTAAACAACAGATAACCGTTATAGCCCTGGGCAATTGTCCTCAGCAGTGTAAGGAGCAGTGCTTTTTTGTAAAAGAAAAAGGTGCCGGAACTTACACATGTCATACAACCCACCTTGCCTATCCTACAAGGTTCCATCCAAAAAAGGTGCCGGAACTCAGTTCTGGGCATTCTATGAGAAAAAAAGCCCTTGTAAGGAGCATGATATAAAATGTATGTACTTACATCTCATAGAGTTACAAGAAACACTGGCCACCCAAATAAAACAAGAGTGTTCAGGGAAGAGCTATCTAAGAAGAGGCTATCAGTTTTATGGACAAAAGTAACTTCATTTTATTCCTTATTTACAGTCACTGAAACCAAAGTAAAAAAGGATAAAAATTGGTCTTCCTGTCTTGTCACTAGAGAGACTTTTATAATATCCCAGTCAACTTGTACAATAGTTCTTTTGTTCTTAGTCAGACTACCTGGGTCAGATATATAGAAGACAGCATTTAAGAACTGGCAGCTTGATTGACAATTACTACCCTATCAAGTTTTATTTTAAAGTGTGCTTTTGTATTTGCATAGACTGGACTTAAGCCAGTGTGGCTTTGTAGACTTTGTGTGAGTCATTCTGAGAAGTGCTCTCTCTCTCTCTCTCTCTCTCCTTCTCTCTCTCTCTCTCTCTTCCTCCCTCCCTCCCCCCTCTCCCAGAGATAAGAAAGCATGCATATAACAGGCCACTTTGAGATTCTGGCTTGCTGGTGTGCTGATAATGACCTTGTCTTCACTAAGCCATGCATGATAAACAAAGTTATTCAGCTCTTTCTGCAGCATTATCAAAAGCACACAATGTGTGAATTAAGTGCCTTAACCTGGTAGTCCAGGCACTTAAAAAAGCTGTGTGTGTGAGAGAGAGAAATTCATTGAAATCTATGACACAAAATAAGACAACAGCTGCTTAATCCTTTTGAGTGGTTCTTTGTCTTACTGGCCTTTAGTTTATGTCATTTTTATCAACTTGAAAATAACTATTAAGATCAAGTGAGCACTGATTTCTCTCCCTCTCCCACAGTAAGGTTCAAACAAATATACTCTAAAGCTTGACCTTTCTAAAATTGGATTACCTATAAATAGCAAAGGTTATTCCCCACAGTCTTCCCAAAGCAGCCACCGGTATGAAGCGGAGATCCTTTCCACTTGTTCTTTCAGAAGGGCTTGGAAGAGGCACATGGCACTTCTGGCCTTGAATAGCAAAAAAAAAAAAAAAAGAATTTACTAGTGAACAGGCAGAGGTTAAAAAAAAGACACACAAGCAGCTGCATGTATTACATGTACTGGCACAGAATACCAGCTGCTCCCTGGCCTACACTTAAAAGCAGAATAAGCACTGAAAGTTTTGTATGGCTGAAATATATCACCTCTAGAACTAATTTATTTTAAAAACTGCCTTGAACAATTTTTAAAATTGGCAAAACTCTGTCGGTGCTATTCATCCAAACACCCAGGGTGTTTTAATTTTAGCATAATGATCTGCACAGCTAAATATTCTACATAGTCTTACAGTTTGAAGCATGGGAAATAACTGCAATTATTTTTCTGGTTGTGCATAATGTACCAATGGTTTGGAACAGAATGCTATAACACTTATGGAGGGTACATTTTCAGAATTGGCACCATTCATTTGAGGCGGAGGTCGGTTATCCTTCTTCTCCCTCAATGGAGACAGCAATGTAAACATTTTGTCCAATTCCTAAGTGCCCTACAAATGTGGAATATTGTCTGAAAAATGTATATAAAGTAGGTGTGAACCGTAATGCAATGATATGATTATATTCTCCCTCCCATCTTAAGAACTTCATAATATGGACATTGTATCACCATTACATGCCCAAGCCCAGTATAAGTGTGATTACAAACCCAACCAGCAAAATGACTGGAGAGTAATGGGAACTATTATTCCTAACAAGTGGGGGTCCCTGTTACAAAAGGCTGGTTTAGAACAGTCTTGTCATTTGGTATTTCAGTTGCTTAATGGATTTCTTTACCTGTCTTATAGGTGGGTTTTCATAATCAGAAATGACTTTTAAGAAACCTGAAAGTATAATTTGCCTGGGAATTGTAGAGTGATGAAGTCCTATGTCATTTTTCAGTCCCTCTGCACTTGACACTCAGCATTGGAGTTGTAGTTGCATGCCCTGTAAAATGCTATTAACTCCATTTTGGTTATTATAATAAGTTACCAGCTAGGTATCTGCAAAATCATTTTGTATCAACGTACTCTGTTTGTGAAGAGTTACTACAAGGCTAAAGAGAAGATAGTTGCTATCAATATTAAGCAGTTTTCTAACTATATAATCTTAACCCAGTGCATTGGATTTTGTTGAGAACTATTTCTTCTCAAAGCAGTGTAGAAGAATAAATAATGCTGGCTTAATAATTATGACTGTGGACAGATTCTATTTTTATTTAGTATTAGGTTTGAGTAGTGTTTTTAAAAATATATTCAAACTCAAATATTTAAAAAGGAATATAAGCATTTTAATCAATCAGGACATTAATATATATGAATGTATGCATGTGCAAATTATGTGCAAATCATTTTGTTCTTACGGTACTATACTGTGCAAACATGAATAAGGGTATTAATGATTAATAAATGGAGTAGGCAGAAAAGAGTGCAGGGTTGTAAAATGTGGACAATAATGAATACATGAGGAATTACATTAAAAATGGAAAGATAATAAAAAATAGGATTCTTGAAACTAGCTGGCAAAGGTTTAGTCAGCTAACTTCACTTGCATTTCCTCAACTTTTTCTTTTTTCTTTCTTCTCAATTCCTGTTAGTGAGTCTGCTTAGTGAAACTATCTTTCCAAGACAGATGCAATGAATATTACCTCTCCTAAAATTCGAGGTGATACAATTAAAGAGTCAATGGCCAGGATGGGATATGGGTGCAGTTGTAGGCATCTGGCCACAGTATAATTCAAAGTATCATACTGTAGTTAAATTCTCAAAAGCCTGGAAGAGATTCAGGTACTGTTTCCCCAGCACTGGAGTATTATTTTCAAGGATGCCTGCTGTTAACCTCACTCTGTTCCATTTTGGGAGGAGAACAAGGTCAATTATAGTGCTGCAATCTCTCTGATATGTAGTGGAGCCAGGCCAGCTCAGAGAGGATGTAAACTTGAGCTCATTGACGAAGAAATCTGTTAGGAATGCCCTATTGAGCATGCATGGGAATGACTACCTTGCACTTTGTGTTGACTCTTCCCTAGCTGCAAATTGACACACTATAAAATAGACCAACAGATCCAGATTCGCATAGTTCCCCCCACATTTTTGAATCCCTCAAACCCCTACAAAAGAACAAAATTAAGTGACGAATAATATTCATCATAGTAATATTGTTTTTGTTGCCGTAGTGCTCCTATTATTCTTCAATTTCCTCCTGTCGTTTTCACAGGAGCCTATTTCCATGCTGCCACAGATCTGGCCACATTCACCACACAGGATTAAGCCTATGCAAACATCTGTGTACTTAGCAAGGCACAGAGAGATTGATCTCTCTTTAACTGGTTTCAGGAAAAGACAATACCCCATTCTTTACTTTACCCAAGCTATTAACATGTTGAATTTTTATTCTGATATCTGGGCTGCCCTTAATGAAGATGTATTTGGGAGCAATACTCTGTCATTGTACAATTTTTATTCAATTGATCTTTTTCTATCTTAATAAGGGAGCAATTAGGTAGAAAGTTATAAGAAAGGAGCAAAGTTATGTACATTTTCCATACTGAGACATGAGACTACAACAGAAGTTGACATGGCCTGATTTGGCAGTCAAATATTGCACAGATTAGGGTGATTACCTAGTGTTTAAAATACCCAACCCAATACAAGAGTTAATGTTTTCTCATGCAAACATAAGCACCCTAAATATCTAATACTTCATATCTAGACTGATTTACTCAAAATATTTGGAGAAGTAAAAAAATAAACAGAAAAAAACCCAGCCCAGTCTAATCCAAGGTCTTTCTTTGTTTTGGCTTTATCTATGAGTAATCAAGTTAACAATAATATGATTAACCCCCAGCCAATAGTAGGTGGTTAACTGTAAGAATAAGACTGACCTGTTAAAGTCTACATTTGCTTTTATGCATTTCCAGAAGTGTGTCTGAATAAACTGCTCTTTCTTACAGTTGCTTAAAGTCTGACTATTCGTAAATGTTTTATGCCACACTTACTGTTTTATTGTTTCATTGTAAGTAATTGCTTATTCTTTTTAAAGACAAAATTCTGGCAACTACTACAAAATTCCATATCCAAGTATATCATCCCATTGATAACTTCCCTTCAAAATTTAGAATAGGATTAAAATTGTGCCAGTTTAAATTCAGGATTATTTGCATTTAGATCCCATGCATAGTTTTAAATTTTTCATTTTGCATAGTTTAAAATTTTAATTGTTTATTTATCTTTTTATGATCTGTAAGCCTCCTAGAGTTGCCTTACTGGGGAGATGGGCAGCAGATAAACTTAATAAATAGATAAATAATGAAATCAGTGAGATTGAATTAATGGCTAATGTTTCATACTGATTCCATGGAGCATATATATATATATATTGTGCAGTTAATATGTAGATCCATTTCATCATATATTTAATACCTATGGATACAAGAGCAATCAAAATATTTAAATAGATTATACCAAGGAGCTATTTAATTTTCTAGGCTTATTAATATTTTTCAGATTTTCTGAATATACAAAAAATAATAATCTGTTTTTGAATTTATTGTATCACAGCCAGCAAGCTATAAATCTTTATATCTATCTTTACAAACCAAGATTTACATAAATATTAAAGTTAATGAATTCTCTTAATCTTTGGATTTCTGCACCAAGCAAAATGAAGCCATTGTAGAAGTCAGTCTTCCTGTAGTTAACCCATAAATGTATGATATCCAGAGTTTGGCTCAACAGAATCTCAGTTCAGTGTTCTTGGTCTAACATGAACAGCCTAAGGCTTCAGGGCCATATGGAATTCAATGTAGCTTTGGGAGTCTTCTAAAAGTTATTAAGTTGCCATTTAATGTGACAAACATTAACTATAATTATAATAACTGTAACAGTAACAGTAACAACAACAATAATATTGGAAGGGACTTTGGAGGTCATCTAGTCCAACCTCCTGCTCAGGCAGGAAACCCTATACCATTTCAGACAAATGGCTGTCCAGTCTCTTCTTAAAAACTTCCAGTGTTGGAGCATTCACCACCTCTGGAGGCAGGTTGTTCCAGTGGTTAATTGTTCTAACTGTCAGAAAATTTCTCCTTAGTTCTAGGTTGCTTCTCTCTTTGGTTAGTTTCCATCTGTTGCTTCTTGTCCTGCCTTCAGGTGCTTTGGAGAATAGCTTGACTCCCTCTTCTTTGTGGCAGCCCCTGAGATATTGGAATACTGCTATCATATCACCCCTTATCCTTCTCTTCATTAGACTAGACATTCCCAATTCCAGCAACCATTCCTTATATGGTTTAGCCTCCAGTTTTCTTGATCATCTTTGTTGCTCTTCTCTGTACTTTTTCTAGAGTCTCAACATCTTTTTTTACATCGTGACCAAAACTGAATGCAGTATTCCAAGTGCGGCCTTATCAAGGCATTGTAAACTGGTATTGACACTTTATGTGATCTTGACTCTATCCGTTTGTTAATGCAGCCTAGCACTGTGTTGGCTTTTTTGGCAGCTGCAGCACACTGCTGGCTTATATTTAAGTGATTGTCCACTAGGATGCCAAGATCCCTCTCACAGATGCTACTATTAAGCAAGGCACCACTTATACTATACCTGTGTGTTTGGTTTTTCTTGCCTAAATGGAGAACCTTACTTTTTTCACCATTGAATTTCATTTTATTATATAGCACCCAATGTTCAAGTCTGTCAAGATCCTTCTATATCTTAAGCGTATCTTCTGAAGTGTTTTCTATTCCAGCCAGTTTGGTATCATCTGCAAATTTAATGAGTTCTCCATCTATCCCCGCATCCAAATAATTGATGAAGATGTTGAAGAGCACTGGGCCCAGAACAGAGCCCTGGGGCACCCCACTACACACTTCCCTCCATGTAGATGCAGTTCCATTGAGGACCACACGCTGAGTACAGCCAGTCAGCCAGTTGAAATGGAATTTAGTTTTGCCCTTGTCCTGCCCGTTATACTACAGTTGTTGCCTGCCACTCAAAAGTTAAACATAACCCTCAACCTAGAAGAAGCAACTCTCTAGTGTAACACCAATCTTAATTTTCACTCTGTATTTTCCACTTAGTATGCAGTCCTTGGGCTAACTTAGTCAGGACTTGTATTCATTGAAAGTCTGATATCTACAGTACATTTCCTTGACTCAACCATTTTAATAAGATTAGACTTAGGATGCTCTATTAATAATTTACCTATACAATACATGTGATTTGTACTTATCTTCACCATCCTCTCCCTACTCTTGGCCAGAATGACAGTATGTGTAAAATGATTGTGAATATAAACATTCTGTAGCAGCCATTTTTGACTTGAGGTTTCCTGGGATAATAGTGCTAGGATCCAACACATCTAGAGACCAGACAAGGTTGATGGTTGTATTAGAACATATTTCTTGGCACAAAAACAGCTGGATATCAGATTGTTATTTGCATGAATCCAAAAAGAATTAAGGCAGTAATGGTAGTAGTAGTCACAGAGCAGAGATTACATTAAATCTTTCAGGACACTCCAAGCAGTGCGGCAGTCACCAAGAGATTTTCATGGGTGCAGAGGCAAAAAGTAACCTCTCTAATCCTTTTTCACTGGCTTACTGCCATCAAAGAAGCTTAATAATTAGAGAGGAATAAAGTCAAAGTGTTTTTAAGGACATATGGTGCAGCAGCTTATTTTAACAGCACACACATAGCTGGTTGTTAAGGAGTAAATGGGGAGGTAATCTGAATGTTGCTGATGCCCACCACCTCCAAGTTAATAGTTTATACAAATTTGAAAAAGAAACTTATTTTATCAATATGTAGGCTTACATGACCATCTCCTGTTCATGTATTCACACCATTTGTCAAGGAAAACTACGACACAGAAGGCAATGGAATTGTGCGTCAACTATTATTATGAAGGACTGCTCTGCATTTCTTCTGTAATATTCTTGTCAGATCTAACATAAATGTTAGAATCAGGGCTTCCCAACCGAGGGTGCTCACAACACCCTGGGGGTGCGAGATGATATTCCAGGGGGTATGAAAACATGGGTTTAGAAGTTTCAAAATTATAGTGTATATGCATAATTCATTGCCATTATTTCAAACTTTTGTAAGAGGTGGAAGAATATATCAGAAGCATTCTTGGGGTGTGTGGTATAGTTATCTGGGTAATAATAAACTGGAAAGATACATGCATGATGATAAAGACTCACTTTCAGCATTGTTCAGTTTGATAAGAGAAAGGAGAAAGAGAAAAGGAGCATGGATGAACACTTACTGGCGGCAAATAAGTGTGACTGCATGTTAAATGTGAGGGGTGGGTGAGTGAATTTTTTTAGTTAGGATAATATGACAGCACAATTCTGTCAATTTAATATATTAGTTGGCACCATATTGTGATATACGCTATACATCCATGGAGTGGATACGTAGTTGCCATGATGTCATTACAAATTACAATACTCATCCAAGTATAGAGACATGAAGAATAGTGATGTTGATGAAGATGATAATCATGAGATATCATATCATAAAATATTTGAAAAGATAAATCTATTTGTTTGAGAGTTTATTTATTTCCCTAATTTTCTACCATAGGACCTTAAGACATTATACATGTAGATTCAAGATAACTACTTCTTTTGCGACTGAGTAGATCAGCTTTTCCCAGTCTAGAGCCTTCTAGATGTATTGAAATAATAATTTCTTGCATTCCCAAAATATTAGAAATGAGTCACTTCCATTCAGGATTTGATTCCAATTTTTTACAAGACTAAAGTAAGAAAGAAAACAGAACCATTTCTAGTTCTGAGTCTTTAAAGACAGTATATACTTGAACAAAAGAAGGTAGTGTATGTCAGAAACTGTAATATGACAATAATTCCATGAATTCAATACAGATGAATTCCAAAAATACATGGCATCAGTATCATTTCCCCTGAACAGAGAAGATTTATGCCAAGTAACAAAAAGAAAATTGTTTCATACCACATCTACTGTACTTTGGTCTGTTAAAAATTAGCATGAAAAAATGAGAGTAAGCACAGGAGCAATTTATGTGCAAATTTTTATGAAGGAATATTCTTATTAAATTCTAACATTTTGTGGATCTGAATAAACTCATCATACTTATTCTTTTATGTGGCTGTAAAACTAGTGTATGCTTTAATGAACAGGTATCATCATACTAAAATATTGATAGATGTTCAAATGGAAGAGAAAAATGCACATTTAATAAAAAAGCATCTAGATTATTTTCAACTCTGCCATATATCACCTTTTTAAAAAAATAAATAAACAAGGTTTGGGTGAATCAGTCTTCAAGGTACAGTGCAGTATCAGAGAGAAGAAAACTGGCAGCAGATATTATGATGGGCAGTGCTTTTTTTGTAAAAGAAAAAGGTGCTGGAACTGACACATATCATATAACCCGCCTTGCCTACCCTACAAGGTTCCATCCAAAAAAGGTGCTGGAACTCCGTTCTGAGCATTCTATGACAAAAAAAGCCCTGATGATGGGTGAAAAAAAGAGAAAATGGTAAGAACTCTTCCCAAACAGGGAATAAGGTTGGAAGAAAAGTTTGGTATAATACTCAAGAGAGATCAGAGCAAGTAAGTTGTATTCCCATGACATACGATGATTAGCATGGTGTTAGATAAACCCAAACATCTTTTTCTGGTTAGGAGATGATTCAATTTAATATAAAAGTACTCAGAATTAATTGCTGGACGTCATTATAATCTTGTTACAATATCATCTGAACCTGTTGTTGTTAGTTGCGAAGTCGTGTCCGACCCATCGCGACCCTATGGACAATGTTCCTCCAGGCCTTCCTGTCCTCTACCATCTTCTGGAGTCCATTTAAGCTCACGCCTACTGCTTCAGTGACTCCATCCAGCCACCTCATTCTCTGTCGTCCCCTTCTTCTATTGCCCTCGATCTTTCCCAGCATTAGGCTCTTCTCCAGTGAGTCCTTCCTTCTCATCAGGTGGCCAAAGTATTTGAGTTTTAGCTTCAGGATCTGGCCTTCTAAAGAGCAGTCAGGGTTGATCTCCTCTAGGACTGACAGGTTTGATCACCTTGCAGTCCAAGGGACTCGCAGGAGTCTTCTCCAACACCATAGTTCAGCTTTCAGTCCAGCTTTCACTGCCATACATTGCAACTGGGAAGACCATAGCCTTGACTATACGCACTTTTGTTGACAGGGTGATGTCTCTGCTTTTTAGTGTGCTATCTAGATTTGCCATGGCTTTCCTCCCCAGGAGCACGCATCTGAACCTAGAAAGCACAATTAACTACAGGTTAACTCCTGCCCTTAGATAAGGAGATAGATTCTAGAGTATGTCTGCTAAATCCTGCCTGATACTTACTCCCCCTTTCCTCTGTACCTAGGGCTGAGTACATATAAATGTGTTGGTAAAAAAGTGATCTTAACCCCAGAGTCAGCCTTCAACAATTCCCCTTTCAGATATAAAACAAAACTTAGAAACTATCAGTTATAAAAGTGGCTGAGATAAATAGCCAAGGTGGCCTATCTACATTTATCTAGAGAAATTACACATTTTGCCTGTTATTTGTTACAAGATCACTTCAAAAATTCCCTACTTAGAAAAAGCAGCAGATCCAGTCATATTAACATGTATTCTGTATACCATTAGATCCCAATAGAATTTAGTTAGTTCACATCAATGTCGACCCTTCCTTGCTAATTAGTTCCAGTCAATAATGAAGTTTCCTTTGCTGATCATAGAGGAAATCACAAAGCAGAAGAGGTGGAATTCTGCAATAGGACATAGGACTGAGTTGTAGGACCTTGGACAGTTCCTAATTAACAACTTTGTTGGCTAAATTCTGTCTCTTAAATTTTACCTGATAGTTTTTTTTAAAAAACTTTTTTTAAAAAAAGCAGCCAGATGTGGAGCTTCAGCAGTTCATTTTCTTTCTGTCAATTCCTTCAAGATTTGCTTCTCCATCTTACCAATTTTAAGATGTGTGGACAGAATTCCCCATACTGAGTGGGAATCTGAGAGTTGAAGTCCACACGTGTTAAAGTTACTGAGAATGAGTACGCTGTCCTCAGGTTTTTTTTCTATTGCCAGTCTCTATAAATTTATATCACTCAAATGTGTAAGTACTTTGTGTAAACTCTATCACGGCTTCTGCCTGGCTGCTTGATTATATTAGAATTGATATGTGTAGGTCCATTTACGGGTTGCAACTTCAGTGTACAAAGAGCTGGGACATTAATTTTATTTTACTTATGTTTACTCACACACAATTTAGCTGGCTAAATGAATTTGGAAAAAAAATCTTTTAAAGAAATTTCTCTTTCCTTCATTACTAAGAATTGATTTCTCATTAGGGATCAAAATCTAGTAAGCATCACTTCTCTACAGCTTTTTATTGCTGTTCAGGCAGTTTCTGAACTGAATGAGTTTTATAATTTCCTTTTGTTTGTTTGAATTATAAGCTAGTCAGTCAAGCATGGAAGAAACTTCTGCTGCATTTCTTGGTTATCTACAAACTGCACATGTTATAGACTGATAAAACTCAGCTGTAACTGATTCTGTATTTTTGCCCCTTTGTAGTTCATATAAGGAAATGGTAATTAATCTTAAGTAGTTCACTGAAATCTGCAGTAATCTATAAACACTGTTTCTAGTCTCTGCAAAACTGAAAGTGTCCTTTCTGCTATGAAGGAAATGACTGCTATATCAATTTTGGGTTATTTAAATCTGTTTATTTTTTTAATCCCAACCACAAAGGTGTTGCATATTCTGATATAACTTTATATGCTTAATACTTCTACAAATTAGAGTGCTACAGATTTCTTTTCAAATATGAGAAACGTGCACTCCCCTAATAAACACGAACTCCCATTAATCCTTGCCATAATGAGTAATCATCAAGAATGATGAGAATTGTAATCCTACAATATTGGAATGGCCATGGATTTCTCTATCCCTACTTTCTATGTCTCCCTCTGTGCCTAAAAATAATGTTTTCTTTACATAGGCCAGGATTAAAATCTTTTGATTAATTGGGTGTATCTTAGGAATATTGATCTTCTGTTTTTTTCATCTTTACCCTCAAATATGGTAATTAATCAGCACGGCATCCTGCAGGTGAGGCTGATGGTGGGATTTGGGTTCAGAGTAAAGAATTTTACAAGTTTTTATAGAGTGATCTGAATTCTAGTTTTGTTTTTCTTCATGTATAAATTAGCTCTGTGTTTAACCTGTAATTGGGAAGAAATATCCTGGTGGCAAGCAAACAGAGACAAAAAACTGAAACGTTCCAAACCCATTTTCTAATACTGAATGCCCTTGATTACCTTTTGCCTTATTTTACTACTCCCCTAAGCAAACTGGTCTTCTGTAGTTTACATACTGAACTACAAATGAGTTATAAAAGGAGCTTATCTATTTTAGTACAAATCATTGCACATGCTCTGACCTTTGAATCTACAAGTGTTTATTAAAAAGATTTTCCACTAGACAGCAGATTGTTATGTTTGTAATCCAATCAAGCTATCACTAAAAAGTAGTTACAAACAATGAAACAATACTATATTCTGCTTATCTCTCTGGTAAGCTAGTTTTGCACATCCTGTTATGTGTGTGTTTCTGTGTGTATTTAGCTCAGGTTTTTTCAACTTTTTCACCCATTGTACCACTTTAGGATATGGCAACATCCGAGTACCACCAGTCGCCTAGCAAGGTGTCAAAAACTTGATGACCAAAAAAAGAGAGGAAAAAAGTGATGAAGGACAGGTAGTCCTCGACTTACAACAGTTCTCTTAGTGACTGTTTGAAGTTACAATGGCACTGAAAAAAGTGCCCCCCAAGCCACAGCCAAGCAAGACACCTGCCTGCCCCCCCCCAGTGGCACTCTTCCTCCTGTCCAAGGTTTTCATTGTGTGAGCATTTCTGTTGAGGATTGGCAGTGGGATAGGGTGTGTGTGTGTGGGGAGTGTTTGCTTTTTATTCCCCTCCCTCTGCTGGGTGGTTGCAGCAGGTTTTGGTCACTTCACATGAAGTGGGACACTGTGACCATCATAAATATGAATCAGTTACCAAGCATCTGAATGTGAATCACATTCAGATGGTGCTGATCCTGGCTCTTCTGCTGAGTCCTGACAGCCCTGCAGCTCCAGCCATCTCACTCAGGCTTGTGCGGTGCTACCACCAGTTCAGCTCATTCCTTTCCCCCCGCTACCACTTTTCTAGGATGGTCACATACCACCGACCAGGTGCCAATGTACCACAGGTGGTACCCGTACTACTGGTTGAAAAGCCCTGATTTAGCTGATAAGATCAGTGGATTCCTTTATTAAAATTTAATTTAATTTAATTTTAATTTATTAATATTTCTATACCGCCCTTCTCCCGAGGGACTCAGGGCGGTGTACAGGGCAAGAATAAAACACAGAGTTACAAAAGTTAAAAGGTAATTAAATACATGCCCATAAAAACAGTTGATACATAATAAAAACCCCAATAAAATGATAGTAAAAACCCCACCAATCCCCCCTCAGGCCAGGCCGGCTTGTACGAACAAGTATGTTTTCAGATCGCGGCGAAAGGAGCGAAGATTGGGCGCTGTCCGGAGCTCAACCGGTAACTGGTTCCATAGCTCCGGGGCGCCCACAGAGAAAGATCTCCCCCTGGGGGCCACCAATCTACATTCTCTGACCGGTGGCACCCTGAGGAGGCCCTCTTCTTGGGAACGCACAGGGCGGAGGGAAGTTGATGCCGGCAGCAGGTGTTCCTTAAGGTACTCCGGACCCATGCCATGTAGGGCTTTAAACACCATTACTAGTACCTTGAATCTCACCCAGAAGACAACTGGTAACCAATGCAGCTCACGGAGCAGAGGTGTGACATGGGAGTATCGGAAAACTCCCAACACAACTCTCGCGGCTGCATTCTGTACCAGTTGGAGCCTCCGGGTGGTCCTCAAGGGAAGCCCCATGTAGAGAGTGTTGCAGTAGTCTAGGCGAGAGGTCACGAGCGCGTGAGTGACCGTGCATAAATCATCCCGGCTTAGATAGGGCCGCAACTGGCGCACCAGGCGAACCTGGGCGAAAGCCCCCCTAGTCACAGCCACCATGTGATCTTCCAAAGTGAGCCGTGAATCTAGGAGGACTCCCAAGTTGCGAGCCCTATCTACGGGGGGTAATAATTCACCCCCCATAGAAAGAGATGGAATATCCGAATAGACCCGGGATAAAGGTATGCAAAGCCACTCAGTCTTGTCGGGGTTGAGTTGAAGTCTGTTCCTCCCCATCCAGACCCGAACCACCTCCAGGCAACGGGACATCATGTTGAGGGCATCACTGGGGTGGTTTGGGGTCGAAAGAAAAAGCTGGGTATCATCAGCGTACTGATGATACCCAACTCCAAAGCCACGAATGATCTCACCCAGCGGTTTCATGTAGATGTTGAACAGGAGAGGTGAGAGGACCGACCCCTGAGGAACTCCGCAAACGAGAGACCTCGCGGTCGACCTCTGCCCTCCTGTCAACACCGACTGCGAACGTCCCTGGAGATAGGAGGAGAACCACTGTAAAACCGTGCCTCCCACTCCCAATCTCCTGAGACGCCGCAGCAGGATACCATGGTCGATGGTATCGAAAGCCGCTGAGAGGTCTAATAGGACTAGAACAGAGGAATGTCCCCTGTCCCGAGCCCTCCAGAGATCATTCACCAGCGCGACCAATGCCGTCTCCGTGCTGTACCCGGGCCTGAAACCCGATTGGTACAGGTCTAGATAATCCGCTTCATCCAGGACCAGAGGGAGCTAATGTGCCACCACACTCTCAACAACCTTCGCAAGGAAGCGAAGGTGGTCATTCAGAAATGTAAATATGCTAGAGTTATGTGTTAGTTTCTATGTTAGTTTTATATCCTGAATTTTACTCCCTTCACCAATTTCATTCTCACATCAAAATTCCAGATGCAAGTTTTGGGACTTCCTAATATTAATGAATTATGAGTTTTAGGATTCTTTTATGATTACCAGTATGGAAAATATTTCTTACTATATGTATGGATGATAAAATCTCCAGGTGAGATTCAAGGTGCTGGTGATGACCTATAAAGCCCTAAATGGCTTGGGTCCGGGATATCTGAGGGAACACCTGCTGCCGGCATCAAGCTCCCTTCGTCCAGTGCGCTCCCACAGGGAGGGTCTTCTCAGGGTGCCACCGGTAAGAGATTGCCGGCGGACGACACCCAGGGATAGGGCCTTCTCAGTGGGTGCGCCTGCCCTTTGGAACCAGCTGCCAGTGGAGCTTAGGACTGCCCCCGACCTCCGTTCATTCCGCCGGGACCTGAAGACCTGGCTCTTCAAGCTCTCTGGCCCAGGCTGAGAATTTTAATTTTAGTTTTAATTTTAATTTTAACTGGGGTTTTACTTATGCCGGGACGAATATAATTTTTTTAATCTATTTTTAACTTTTGTATTTTGTTTTTAATCACCCTGTAAACCGCCCTGAGTCCTTCGGGAAAGGGCGGTATATAAATGTAATAAAATAAATAAATAAATAAATAAAATAACTTCTCTATTTTCCAAAAAACAATTTAAGAAGGACAGAGAATCTTTCTGTTCTTTCTGGCCATTCTAACACTGATCTTATAATGGATTTGTGTCCAATGAAGCAAAAGGTTTGGTTGAGTGATACAAGAAGGAGCATTGTTTTAAAAATTCTGCTAAGTAAAAGAAATTATTATTTTTCATTATAGTTGCATGTACAGGGTCTCATTTTGGTCACCATTTCTATAGGGATGTATGTATGAGGTTGGATGATAGGTGGAAAAGATGCTGTCTAGTTAACATTCAGACAAGTGACACAGGAACCCCCAATGGATTAACAATCGTAGGAAGAAACTTAGGATCTGCCCTTATTGTTCAGGTCATTAAAAATGTCAGTACAAAGTTTCTACTTGGAGACTTGCAAGATTCTTTTAATGTAGCCATACAATAAAACTGAATTAACTCATCTAGTCATGTTTCTGTCTGGTTTACCTAGGAGGGCTGGCACTACTATGACAACTAATAAAAACACAAACTTTAAGCATTTTTTGTACCTAAAGCTTGATTCATAATCCTAAGTGGGCAGACATTTTACTATCACAAAAGTAATTTCATAGTAGATAATGAGAAAGGCACCAAACTGATAACAGCTGGCCACTGCTATCACATAGTACTATATTATTTTTCATATCTAAGTATCAAAATCAGGAGTGAGCATATTCTGCTAGATCACTGAATTAAATTAAATTTATCTGAATGTAGATCAGGCCTGCATTAAAAATAGTTTGTCAATTTATCTTAAATAATTTATCTGAATATCTTTATGCATATTAGAATAGAATAAGAATAGAACAGAATATGCATCTTGATTGCATATTATCATGTGAGTTACTTTTTACATCTCTAATTAACCATTAATTTAAATATGTCACTGACATTGATGATTGAAATGGTTCCTCATTCACTAAGAACTTTATTCAAGTTACTTTTCAGAACACTTCTCTTTTCTGACTAATAATAACAGAAAAAAGTTGTTTGATAAAGAGATAGTATTTAAGTTCTCAGCTGTTGAACTGGGAAGCATTGGAATAGGGACCAAAATAGTGTTTTCGGAATGTTCTATAATTTTAAAAGGGTTTTAGGACACCTATACATCCCTGTGATCTTCAGAGAATAGGAGAGATTATTTAAATGTGTTGAGAAATTTGCAGAGTGCTAGAGCATAGGTTTAAATGGAATGTTATAATACTTGTCTTTCATTTTGATTTACAGGAAGCTGTTGGGCTAAAATATTCAAATGCCATATCAATATTCACCCTGGTAATCTTCAGAATGGTAACTTATTAATTGAAGTTATAGTAATGATAACTTTTCTCCTTTCCTTTCCTTTCCTTTCCTTTCCTTTCCTTTCCTTTCCTTTCCTTTCCTTTCCTTTCCTTTCCTTTCCTTTCCTTTCCTTTCCTTTCCTTTCCTTTCCTTTCCTTTCCTTTCCTTTCCTTTCCTTTCCTTTCCTTCTTCCTTTCCTTTCCTTTCCTTTCCTTTCCTTACTTTTCTTTACCTTACCGTCTTTTCTCCATACATATAAAGGAAATTAGTGGGTTTTTAAACCTATTTTGTACTACTGGAAGGATTACGTACCATTTTTAGCTAGCACTATTTTTCAGAAAAAAGATCATTTTTAATGCAATGAAACTAATTTACTACCTTGTAACAAGTAACTTGTATTGAATATTAATGCTTTCTCTAAAAGGCAAATAAACCAAATAATTAAATCAAAGAAATGATATGTCACTATTTTGCAACCTTGTAAAATCCTTTAATGATTAATGTTGAGATCAGCTGAATCATTGTAAAGATGCATTGGATAACTGATAATATTATTGTTGGAGCAAATCCAAAGATCAGTTTATAATCACATTTTATGACATCTCAGGAGAAACTCAAATGGTGTTCATCCAAGCCAAAAGCATCATATATTGAAAATATCTTTAATCATATATCCTATTTCACATTTCACTTACATCATTATAAAATTTCCTCATATACATTAAATAGACATGCAAATTTATTTAAACAAAATTTAATTGACTACTATGCATGCTGTATATGGATAGGTAGAACTAGTAGACATCATCTTAATACTTTAACCTTTGTCAAAGTAAGCTTTTTTAACTGAAATGGCTGATTATATTTCTATACAAATCTGATGGAGAATAATAATTACTACCTGAAGTTGGCCTGATTTTCTTTGCATACAGTGGAATCAGGATTAATAAACAATCTACTATAATCAGTGTTTGGGAAATAAAATAATGTTGGCAGTGGGAAAAAATTTTAGTTGGGCATGAAGCATTCTAGTTGTCAAAGCTAGAAGTGAATAGAATTGAACAACATTTCTGTAGTTGTAGGAAAAAAAAACCCCTCACTAATTGTGAAACTCTAGCTGGCTACATTGATATGCAGAAAGTTGACACCTGTTGGGCAGGGAGTAATTTTTTTCATTATATCTGATGGTAAGAGAGGACATGCTTGAATTACAGTACAGAAAGAGCTGTTATTTTCTATGGATAACCAGTTTGATTATCATCTATCTGCACCAATAGTTTCTAGTTTTGTGCTATTCATACAGCTCAACTTAAGTTTACAAAAAGTCTACTCAGATATTCTTAGTTTTGTGAATCTGAGATGTTGGTCATGCAAGTGTCTCATTCTCTTTTGAAAACCTGAGTTATCCAAGGCTATTGTATTATGATACAATGATTCTTGAACTGCTTCATCCCTAAAAATTCATTTCTCCAAATCTTGCTGATTCAAGAAGCTGAATGTGGTGCTTGTTTTAGTTGCTTTAAAAGATTCAGCCTTCTCTCTGTTCCTCTCTCCCCACACATAGACACACACATGCAAGAACAGGACAGACTGTACCAACAAATGCTAGTGTTTTATTGCCAGATCATTTCTAGCCTACTGGCATGCATCTGTACGGAGGATTTAGCAAATATGCAAAACCAGTTTTATTGAAAACAAGTGGACTAATAGTGATTGGATATATATGACATCTACTGCATTGTTACTATTTTTTCCCCAAGGTAATAAAGTTTGAAACTTTTTTTTGGGGGGGGGCACATTCATTTACTGTTATCAGGTAGCCATGATAAAAAAAAGAAAAGAAAAAATGGGGAGGGGAAAAGAATAATCATGTTATTTTTTAGATCCAGATATTTCCATGTTTATATATACAAGGAAGTGTGTTATGTGAGTAGTTAATGGGTACATTTGACTCACTAACAATGCTGTGTTAGACAAGCCACTGAATAATTCTGGATTTGTACCATCTGCTTGCCTTTATATGGTCTGGAATATGATAATACATATGTAAGCTGTGATATGAGGAAATGGCCATGGTCCCAAAACTCTTCCATGAAAATGGCAAGAATAAGCTGTGGTCAGGCTTTCATTGAGCATATCACAGTTTAGTAGATACTGAAGATTTATTTTATGATGACTATTGTAGAAAATATTTGCTTGCTCCATAAGATGTACACAACTACTTAATTTCTCTAAAAGCACATTTTTTGCCATACCGGGAGATATAGCTTTATATATGCAAATAACAAAGAATGAATTCACAAACAGGTTTTTCCTCTATAAACATTCTATATCCAAGACTACTTTCAGAGAACATTTTTTTCTCTGGAGAGTGAGACCAACACAAATGGTAGAATATAATACAAGAACTAAGGAATCTATACCTTCACTGATAACGGCATTGCACATATTTGATTACAGTGTTCCACTAATTGTCATAGTTAGAAGGTCTGCATCACCCTTTTCATGCATAATTAACATGTCACAGCTAGATTTTTATATAACCTCTCTAAGCCAAGAACATTTTGGAAAAAATAATCAAGAACAATACCAAGAATTTTCTGAACTGTTCCATCAATTGACTCCTATATTGAATCAGTTTTCTGCTCTGTTTGATTTCGGCATTGAGTGATCAATGGCTTGTGGCTCACTTTCAGACTAAGTGGCCAGATGAACGTTGGATTGAAGTCAGGGAGATGTGTGCTTCACTGAACCTTTCAAGAAGGAATTGGGATATAAATGCAACAGATCAGCCATAATATGTATAGAGGATCCAAAATGCTTCATCAAGGATTTGTATTCTCTTTTTTTGGAAGGAAAACAATTGAGATATGATTATTTCACTTATAAAACTATTTGCTTGGTTTTGTAGGAGAGATATTTGCTTGGCTTTGCCCAAATATATTATATGAACCCGAACACTGTGATTTGAGTACCATCATTTAAAATTTATGTATTCAAATTCAGGTGAGGTGTATTTTAGATGTTTTAAGTATTGCAATATATAACAAGAAATCTTATGCTTCATACCATTTTAGCAAAATTTAGCATACAATTGCTGATAGCATAAATCAGCTCAAGTTTTTCTCATTTGCATCCAAGTATCAAATGTTCTGTACAGTTTTGTACACTAGCCAACATTTTTGTCCGTAATTCATTATGTTAGCTCTTCAAAATGAGATATATCAAAGTAGTTGATAATCAGTCATATGAAGTGATGTGTCTTTTAAAAAGCTCTGTTATTTAAGATGTAAAGATGTAATCTCACAACAACATTAATAAGTTAACAGTTCTCAAACACTCTGAATGTTGCAAATAGAATGGACATTTGTTATTTCTTTGGTTAATAATACAGTTTTTAAAAATTAAATTAAAAATACTGACAAATATCCCAGTTCCATATGATTTTCCTTTAAATTAGATAGTGTTTCTTGTTATTAAAGGGTTAAAAATTTGCTCCTGGTAATTTTAGTCAAAGAAGTGAAGACAGAAACATAAATAGTCTGATATTTTCTGAGAGCATGAATGGTAAAAGTAGAAATACTTAGAGATATATTTTTCTTATTTAACTTTCTCCTTATTGCAATATTGTTGATGTGGTACATAGATAATTAAAACCATTTTAAATGCTTTATTAGTTAAGATGCATTAGCTGCAGGTAGAAGGGATGCTATGCTTTAAATAGTACAAATAAAATATAAATCTAATAAACAAATCAGTGCTAAATTCACTGATCACTTCTATCTTTAGATGTTAGATTATGATTCAATACAATTCTGCACCCAAATCACACATACAACTTTGAAAGGAGTTATCATTCACAAGTCATAATTATGCACACCAAATGCTAAAAAATCAATAGAAGTTAACCTTTATTAGATACTTAAATCTATCTTTTTAAATGCAATTAGGACCAAGCCAAAGGTTCATGTTTTTGATACTTGTTGCTCAGAGCATGATCTTGCTAGTACTCAGACTGGGCCAATGCATGCAAAATTCAATCCATGCTTTCTTTTGTACTCTGCCTGGATACACTACTAGAGCAGTCTAAATCTTTGGCTTAGGGTATGCAAAAATGTAATAGCCATTTCTCATAAACTGTACTGAATCAGCTAGTTAACACACCTGTTAAAGTGCTATCCTCCCATCCTTGAACTGTTATGAAATTTCTGATCTGTTTGCTGATCCCTATCTTGCATGTGTTTTGACTCACTGTTGAATTGTGCAGTCCTGATTTTTCATGTGTGTGTATGATAAGCAAAACAATTAATAAATTCCTCAGGCTTTGCTGCCTTTTCTCTTCTGTAAGTCACCAGACAACAGGAAAAACATGCACCACTCATGGAACTACATCCAGAATGGGGAAGAGCGACTACATCCTTTATCTCTCATCTCCTTCCTATGCCCAACTTTCTATAAGTGTTCTATCATAATTTGAGCTGAATAAAGTAAAATAAAATAGAATCATGATTGAGGATGACTCACAAGGAGAACTCCTACTTATAATATTATCTCCTTCTTCTGCTTATAAAGACAGCAAATGCCAGCTCTCCAAATTCTTCTGTGCAACTTTTGGAAGAGAATGGCAGAAGCTGGTCATCTTTTTTCCATTGTTTCACTTTATTAGCCTTGTATTAAACTGGTTAGAACCACAGAATTAAAGCAGATAACACGACTGCTGTCTGAGCCATCTAATGCTATTGCGTAATTCTGCTCAACCATCAATGCAGCGCTGCTGTGTCCAGCTCTTTAGGAGGACAATAATAGACTGCTGGCCAATGAATAGGACAAGTAGAGGGAGGAAAAGGGGCAATCCAACTTCAGCCTGAAATAGTCCCCAAATACCACACTGATCCCATCTGTTGCTAATCACTTGCTTTCCTTCCAAATAATGTGTGATGAAATGTTACAGACTATGCCAATCTTGTGGCTGCTTTAACACTGACACATCTCAAAATGAATTGGAGTTTGGAGATAAGATGAAACCAACATCATGAGGATACAGTAGAAAAATGGATATTGCCAGGGTATGTTAGATACAATGAGACTTTTCATTGATAAACATGTGAGAAAGGCAGGAAGAGTGTGAGTTAAAATCTGAGAAACGAAAACAAAATTACAGGCTACAAGAAGGGAGAAAGAAAAAAGAAAAATATAGATATATTTTTTTAAAAAAAAACATATACATTGATGTTTTTATTTATATAAAAACCCTGGCAAAAAGAGTGGATGCATACATTTAAACTTATTTCTAGCATTTCAAAGATGCAAACAGTACTTGATGGAAAGAAAATGGGACAAGAAATGAAACACAAGGCTTTTGTTGTAAAGAAAATATGTCTTTAATAGGAGAAATGGATTTGAGGGATAACACAGTTTTAAAACATGGTAACAACTACAAATAACAATGTAAATACTCATCCAGCACCGCAAATAATATCTTCAGTTAAAACAACAAAATAGCTGTAACTCCTCCTCTAATTTTAAAACTGGCTAAATAGGATGATATGATACAAATCCAAGAAACGTAAACCAGAAGGGAAAACTAAGTGAGATTAATTAAGAGCAATTGAAATAACCGTTCAAACTGCTATCCTTTTATATTAGGTGTCTCAAACTCAAATGAAGTTGGAGGCCCTGTCACATAAAATGTGTTGCTCAGTTGCTGCATTAATTCACATGCAAAATGTAACAAATACTAAATATCACCTATCAATAGGTAACATTTAGTATTAAATGTTAAACAGAACTATGTTGTGTACTTTAAAACAGTGAAATATTGTACAGTACAGTTTATTTCACAGAGCTTCTGAGGAATGAAGTGCAAATATTTCTAGGACTTAACTATTTTGCAAGGCTGTGATACATTCTTTGCCACTCAGAAACAAAAATGATTCAAAGTAAAAATGAATGTGTTGAGTTTGGGCACACAACAGTTTTCTAGGAATTTGCTGAGATATAATTCTGCATCAGTGTTGCGTGTATTACTTGCACAAAGATATATCATTTGTTTTACAATTAATTTGACAACTTTCCCCCAGTTTTCATAAATTGTCCAAACTTTTTCAGGGCAAGCTGGAATATAATCCAATATGCTTCTATCAAGGGCAATGACATAAAAGATGTGCAATGCCACACTACCCATCTGGACTGCTACGCAAATCATTGGCCCTTATGCCATCAAATTATTCCTGTCTGATCACCTACAGGGTCAAGGTGTGTTAGCTGAAGTAGTGGAAATTTCTCTTCATCTTATAAATAGTTGAACAGCTTGACTGAGTGAAACGTGAAGCGAACAAATATTCCATCTTCTCCTTGGAGAGCAGATCAGGATTCAATCTATAATGCTTTCATGTCAACAATGTCAGCACTGCTGTTCATGATGCCATGGCACTATAACTTATTCATGTGAACATAACAAACAAAGGTTTAGCTTAACCAAGCGGTTCCTCTACCTAAAGCTTTCTCCTCAATTAGAAACAAAAGGGCTCATGGGCCATTTAATCTTCGTTAGAAATGAACTATACAGCCTATAGTGCTGCCATAAACATAAATGTAGAAACATAACTGCATGTCACAGCACAAAGGGCATCAGGTATTATTTAGCAGCCAAATTTAAGGGCAGGGAACAATTTTCTAGGGAAACTACATTTCCCTTATGATCTTGTTTATATACCAGCCTATTAGCAGACATGGGATTGGGGGGTTGTTCTTTAACTCCTGCTTCTTGCTTTCTGATGTCTTCAGAGGGATGTACATCAAAGGCTTTAAAAATCACAGGGAAATGGTAACCACTTTTTAGCACTCTGTCCTCCCCCCCTCAGTATAATGGTTTCAGTCCAGCTGAAAATGAAGAAATTAAATAGTAGAATTTTATAATAGTCTGAAGTACAAGGATATGCTAAATGCAATCTATTGTCACTTACTCATTTTTAATTAATGGAACCATGTCATAGCTGTGGGTGTCAATCTCTGGAAAAGAATGCCATTAAGCAACCATCCTTGCATCTTGGCAAGACATCATCATCTAGTGGTAAAATAGAGGGACTGTGAATGAAGTAGTGAAAACTTAATATATGAGTCTAGCAGATCTGGGCTGCTGAAATCTGGAAGGTCAGATCAAGCACCAAAACATCTCAGAAAATGCTAGTTCTGATCCTGTAGTTCCTCTGTTCATGGCTCAGTCACTGAACACTAACAAAACTGTTCCTAGCAGAAAAGGAGATTAGCTTCTATTTCTATTTTGATAAAGGGAGGGAGCAAAGAGGAGAAGGTAAAGTTATGGCCATTCAGTTTTAAACACTTATGATCTTATAAGATATGTGGAAGTAATTTCTTTTGAAATGAATGGAATTAGCACAGTGCATACTCTTAACCTGTTGTTTTACCCTGGACAGGAAGAGAATGATCTCAAAGAGAGCCCAGGGAAAGATTTAGCATTACTGAAAGAGGACCCAGGGGAAGACTAAATGCTGACTGACAGCATTACTTATAGTTACTGATAACCGTCTTTTGTCAAAGGGTCTGCCCCATGGTATTAATGACTCGAGGTGTTGGTTGAGTGTGAATAGCTGACCATTTTCTCCGATGTGTATGTGTGTGTGAGCACACACCCACCTTCAAGTCAGTTTTTGTTTCCTGGCATTTGCCTGAACTAGTCCTTGCAGTTTTCTTGGCAAGATTTCAGAAATGGTTTGCTATTGCTTGCTTCATAGTGCTGAGAGAGTGATTATCCAAGATCACTCAGCTGGCTTCATGTCTAAGGTAGGATTAGAACTCAAGGTCTCCTGGTTTCTAGCCTAGTGCCCTAACCTCTACACTAAAATGACTCTTATGCCTTGAGCGTTCTTTAAAATTAGAATTCTATTTGTATGTAGGGAATGACCTAGGTGCTCCTTCCTTGAAATTCATGCACATATTGCAAATCTCTGGAAAGAAATTTCATTAGATATAAATCTTGATAATAGCAATCCCATTAGCCTTATATATTGCTTTATAGTGCTTTATAGCCCTCTCTAAGTGGTTTACAAAGTTAGCATATTGCTCCCAACAATCTGGGTCCTCATTTTACCAATCTCAGAAGGATGGAAAGTTGAGTCAACCTTGAACTGATCAGGATTGAACTCCTGACAGTGAATAGTGAGTTAGCCTGCAATACTGCATTCTAAGCTCTACACCACCACAGTAATCTAAGTGCTTGTTAGCAGCACATGTTCATAAAATAATAGCCCACTTACTATATGTACAGGTCTTAAGGAGACCACATGGTGTTCTCTGTGGGGTACATATAGCAGGATTGGAGGTTTTGGTCAAAAGAATGAAAGTAATATAGTGCTACCATGGCCCAATGTTTTGCACTTACAATCCTGCTTTAACCTCCTTCCCACTGTCTTCTTCAAGCCCTCTTCAGGCCCTTCTGGATAGCCCCATTCCTGTCTACATGTTGAAATATATTCTGTACTTCTGAATCATACCTGAATAGGACCTCAGTCTGAGTGCATTGAAGACTTTTTTGGCAATTGCCTTTTCTCAAGACTACTGTGGGAGAATTTTAGGTATCTATTCAATAGAAGGATAGAGAAACTTGTATGACTATGTCAGTATGTTATCCCTGCAGTACTACAAATGGCAAGATTTCTTCTCTAGACTGCTTCCTGGTGCATTTTTCCCCCTTTGTTATCAGAAGTTCAGATGGCTGCTGATATCTCAGCTGGAAGGGATCAGGCTCACGTTGCTGTCCCATTTTAAGACTCCATTAGTAGGAATCTTTAAGTGAATCCAATACTTTATTGTCACAAGAACAGCTCAATTTGTTTGCTGGCTAACAAAAGTATTCATTTTTCCTGAAGCATGACATTGTAGTTTCAGACTCTCATGCCAAATTCCTGCTCTCTGAGACTTATATTACACAATTAAATAAATTGCTTAGTGGTCACACAACACTGGAATGGAAAGAGCTTCATTTGCTATCAGTATACAAAAGCATGGATCTGTCAGGAGATGATGTTAAATTTATCTATGAAATAGGAGGATAGTATCTGCAGTTCTTGATTGATTGATTGATTGATTGATTGATATAGCATTTTAAAATGCCTGTCTCAGAATGACTTTGAGTACTTTACATTATAAAAAAGCCAGAACTACAAAAAGAAGCAGATAATGTACTTAAACTGATTGTTATGGAACTGGAAAAATCTATTATTTTGCCTCATGTTAAAAAATTGGACTTCTTATTTGAAACATTTGTGAGATTATAGTTAGATTTATATTCTGTATCTGGTGAATCTATTGTTAACTACATACAGAGACCATCCCCATCCTTTCCTTGAAATATATTCAATTAGCAAAACCTAGGAGGGATTAGATCACGTTGGAGATGTAGGAATTATTTTTATTTATATATGTGTTAAATATATTTCTGTATGGCATTCCTATTTTAAAACAATTAGATGCGGTACTCATCAAACAATTAAAAAGAAAAAATACATTATTTAAAACTAGCAAATAAAATTATAATACATTTAAAATATTCAATATCGAATATACACAGGAATATATTATATAGGTGTATGAGAGTCAAAAACCACCACTTTGACACAAATTGAAGGTGCAGATGCCCAAATGTTCTGCTTACCATTCTAATGACTATTTTCTGCCCCATTGCACATGCTAGTAGATGAAGGAACACCAGATGGAAAGACTATACAATTATTGCCTGGATTCATGTTTCCAATGAGGGACAATCACAGAATAGTCAGGTTGGACATAAGGAAAGATAACACCTGGTGAAATGGTATAAGGAAAAGATTGGCCAGGAATGTTTTCCCAATGAGAATTTAGGGAAGTAAAAACTGTTGGGTCTCAAATACAGCTAATATTTTTCCCCAAAGTAAAACATATTGAAAAGAGAGACTTCTGCCTTGAGGGTCTAGGACAACTCATTGTGGCCAACTTGCCATGGCCAGCTCACCACTGCCAACTCACTTCTCCCACCATGCCACTGCCAAATTGCCACAAGACAACTCCACATGGCCAACTTGCTGTGAGAGCAACTTGCCACAGGCAGAGGGAGAGCCAGGCAGGTGGTTGAGCAAGTGGGCAGAGTGCAGAATACATTGGGGTGGTCAGCAGGGAGGCAACAATGGCCAGAGGCTTCCCATTTTCACAACCCCCATTGGCGCGGTTGTGGCTCTGAGCCTGGTGCACCAGTGCTGATGCCGCCATCATGCTGGGCATGGACCAGCTGCAGATGCCATTGCTGCACTGGGTGCCGAACCGCTGTGAGGTTGCCACCATCCTGGCAGCAGAGGGTATGAAAATGGGAAAGCCCTGGCTTTTGCCACCTCCCTCCTGCCCACCCTATCCACCACATCCTTGTCCTCTTCCACTCTGGTAATGTAGGCGGTGTGTGTGTGAAAATGAAACGCTGTGATGACTCCCCCAGATCCCTCTCTAGATGTCACCTTGGAGGAGGATGAACCAGTTCCAGGTACCTCTGGAGGGGAGTTGGTCAGTGGCTCCAAGCAGCTATCTGAAAGGGATTTGACTGAAACACAGCTGCAGCGGGACAACCCTGAGGCTTCAGGTGGAGACAGTGGCGTAGCGTGGGGGGTGCAGGGGGGGCCGGCTGCACCGGGCGCAACATCTGGGGGGGCGCGCTCGCACTGAGCTGCTCGGTAGCCACTGAGGCTCTGTGTCATTTCTGTCCGCGCCGCGGGCTGCGAAGAGGCGGGGTGGGGCCAGGCCGCCGACATACACGCCGCCCAGTGACAGGCGGCGCATGCGGGCCCAACCAGGAGAGGCCCCCTGCTGCAGAGGCCCTCCCCCTCTCCCGGCCCCCGCCCCCTCCCGTGTCTCCTTCATCCGCTCCGGGAGAGCGAGCCAGAAAGGGTAGTGGACAGACGGACGGGCGTGCGGGAGGGCGGCGGCAGGGTGACTTTGGATTCCAGTTCCACGAAGGAAGAAACTGGGGTCCCTTCTTTCTCAATGCACCGGACTGCTCCAGAATAAGAGCCTTCCTTAAAAGTCGCCCGGTTCGGCTCCGTGATAGCCGGCGATAGAAAATATCTGGTCCAAACCCAAAACCCGAAGTGAACAAGTGCACGCGGTCTCACGCCTGCGCTTCCTGCTTGGAGAGCGCCGCGGGACTCTGCGCGGACTCTTCTTGGAAAGTCTACGCCGCTGCGGGGCACGTCTTTTCAGCAGTGCCGTGACGTCACCGCCCGCCCACCCCTCTATTTCCGCTTCCGGTTGCCTTGCCCCGCCCCGGGTGCTGACAACCCACGCTACGCCACTGGGTGGAGAAAGCATGCAGCTGCAGTCAGTCAGCAATGAGGAAGAGGAACTGCCTTCTGCACCAGCTCCAACGTCATGTGGAGTAGAGAAAAGGCAGGAGTAGGGAAGGTCAGCCAGATTTCTCCGGAAAAGAAATCCTTGCCCTTCTTGATGGGCTGCACCAGAACCTGGCTATTTAGCACAGGAGAGAGATGGAAGCGATGCTTCCCTCTTGTATTGTGGATTTAATTTTGCCTGTTGGTTTATTTTGATTGGGAAACTTTCAAGTGCCTTGTGGACTCATTGGCCATTGCTCTATGGACTAGCATTGGTTTGCTTGTGGCTGGACTTAATTGGGACAGTTCTGGATTTTTGGTGAAGGGAGGTGCTGGGGAATATTAATAAACCAACTAAACCACAGTTATGTTTGTGTGTGAGAGAGCGGGACAGCACAAAAGCCCCCAGCCACTGCCACCTATCTGAACCAAATAACCGAAGGCTGGGTAAATGAATTATTGTTGAAACTTCTTGTCTCATTTAGATATCAACCCTGTATGTATTGATTCTATCTGGAAGCAAAACAGCCTATGACAATATTCTGTAGCACTAATTTTAAAAGAAATCAGGGAATCAGCTGAGATTCTGGTTTAGACAATAATTAGTAGCTACCATTTATCTTACCTGTGAACTTATTGTGAAATAAAAAGAGGGATTGTGATATTGCTCCAAATATTTGAGAGCCCAATTGAATAAAAATATCCTTCAGAGAATGCTTACTCTAGTTATCCTTTATATCCATATTATTCATATGATTGTTTGGAATTGAGTTTTTCAGTTCTCTTTTTCTACCATGGTCTTCTGATATTGTATTGTGTACATTGCATTTAAACTAAAATAATAATCTGGGAAATATCTCTACTATCCCCACCACTATTACTAGTTTGCATTCTGTATCAACCTACAATTGTAAATAATGTTTTTTTTCAAAATTTCAAGAATCTCAAAAAGACTGCCTTTTGCCTCTCTACTGACATTTCCAAGTGGAAGAAGACATTACAGAGAGAATATGGGAAGACTTTCCAGAGCTCTTTTTTTAAAGAACTTATCGTTTCTATTGTTTACTCTAGTAACAAGGGTAATTGCTTTTTTCTGCAATCCTGAAAGATTTACATTTTCCCCCTTTATTTTTATGTATGGATAAAGTTCCCGACCTCTAAATAAACATGGCTGACAGTCAATGTTTTTGAGCAATCTGTTCTTTTCCAAGATCTATTTTTCCACTGTCATCAGCCGTTTTCTTACCTATTTTTTTTTCTTACAAAAATAAGCCATGCTGAATAAGGTAGCAAACACTCTGTGAACTCTGCTCCTGGCCTTCCTTGCTGATAAACCTTTCAAAATAAGAATATTTGTAAAGTAATTCTGTTAAGTTAATAAAGCAAACGAGGGTTCTACTTAATGTCTGCATTTTGTGTTTCATCCCAACTGGAAGAAATCTTACGCGGTTGTCAGATCACTGTTCCTTCCAACCCATATTGTCATCTCTGACTAATGGAGCTGTTAGGATTTTTAGCAGAAGAATTTGTCAGCACCCACTGCTTGTGAGATTCATTCATAGCTACTGTAATTTCAGGGACTGAACTTGGAAAAACAACATGAATATCATATGAATTCTACAGTTTGTTCATCAAAAGGTGTTTTTATGGGAACCAATTAACTGCAGGTTAATTCTTTCTTTTAAAACTTTTCTTAACTGTTCAACATTTTCTAGAACTCTGTGATTCATTCTCTGCTTCCACACATAGCAACACCAATAAGATCTCTCTGTATTGTAAAATGCATTATTATTTTATAAGCAGTAGCTTATAACAAGCAGTAGTTCACCCCCTATTTGGTAGGATTAGATAAAGCTGGTAGCTTAAACCATTGAGAAAAAGAGAGAGGGAAGCTTAAAAAATACCTCTATGTAATAAATAGATGAGCATCAGGGGCATGCTTCTGCTACTTTATACATTTTAATGTGTGAGCTTGGCTGTCTGTGACTCCCATGCTGCTGATAATAAAACACTGCTGCTGCAAGTGACACAATCAAATAGAACAAGACAATTTCCCCTACCTTAGTCTGATTTCCTGTTATTTTTCCAAATGTGTTCTATTCTTTTCCTTCTTTCCCTCACCCTCCCTATGCTAAAAATAAAAAGTGAACATTGAAAACAGCAGAGCTGTTTTCAGCCTTTTCTCTTCAGAATCTATTCTGGTTTCAGTTTACACTTTTGTCTGGCTCTTTGCCAGGATGGAGCTCAGCAAATGGTAAATATCCATGGATTTTTGCCTGCATTGAAGGATAACCCCATCCATTACTCAGACTTCACAGCCATAATTGTATACTTAGAGTTGTCAGTGTCTACATTGATTTTTAGGCCGGTTGTACTTTACAGAGAATATAAAGGCGATTATGAGAGATTTAGGGAAGGCCAAGAAAGGAATGGAAATGAGAGTAAAGAGATAGCTAGCCAGTCAACCAACTCTCATAAATGGAAACTGCCCAGGTAGCAAAAAAGATGCAGTTCAAATCCTTCACAGTGGCTCTTATGATTTCCAAGATTTTATATTTATCTCAAGACTAGCACTGAAGATATTTTACTGAAATCTGTAGTTCTTGCTTGCCTTATCTTTCCAACTGTGTTGGGTTGGCAGGATTGTAGCTTCAACAATTTGACCAAGCCAGCAACAACTGTGCTGTTCGCTTACCCAGTTTTTGCCTATTTATCTCAAATAAGCTGTACTTATTTCATTGTCCAAATATTATACATCTCAGAATCTTCTGAGTGGGTGCTGTAGCTTTGGAACATTAAATCTACTGGATGATTTCATTGGACTTAGGGTCTACCTCATGGCTTTTTCCCCCCCTCCAATTCTTGAGTTGAAAGAAAAGTGTATTGGCATAAATTCTACTGGCCTGAGGGATCATTCTGCCTTAGGGATGAAGCTGAAGGTTGATGCTGTCTTTACAGTTAACACTTGCAATTACTGGACTGTCCTGTCTTCATTTCTTCTCCCACTCAGTTTTACCTGACAGAGGCAAAAATAACTAGCATTGCCATCCTTAACGTGTGGAGGAGAGAATAATGGACAGGCAGGATCTATAGCTACTTGGAATTTGTCTGAGTGACGGGTTGCTAGACTAGGGACTTTCTATACTGTTGACATGTCATTTATGCTATTTTGTAGTGTGAGACTGATACTTTTATTAAACAGCTAAGGAGCAGTTTCTTTAAACATATATCTAGCACTCTCCTATCTGGTAACCTATCTCCAAAATAATTTAGCTGATAGGTTTTATATGGAATGGGGAGAATAGGCTGAAGTGTGAGGGAGTGCTCCTACTATATCTTATATCTCTGATCTGCATGTATGTCCTTATTGGAAGACGGGTTTAGGGATCTTTCAAAAAAGAACTAAACACATGTATAGAGAGAGCCTATAAGTAGATGACATATGCTAGAGTATGATGTCTAACCTCTTAGACAAGCCAAAATGGTCACAAAGGACCCAATGGCTCAAAAAGAGGAAGTTTTCCTATAGCAATTTAAAAAGCCCATTGGAACTGGAGAGATCTCAATCCCCCAGGCCACATACCCTACAACATTATTAAAGACCCTACAACATTATTAAAGACACATTGCAGACTATTGCAGACACATTGCAGACTATTCAGATGACAAGACTATTCACATGAAAGTACCATACCATAATATGCTAGGAATAGAATAAAGCCAAAGTCATGAGATTATTTTTAAAAAAATGGTGGTGAGGTGCTGTACAGTGGTCAGTCAGAAGTAAGGATGAGTCCTAATATATTCTTAAATTTGCAATAGTATCAGCTGTTGTTACTTTAGGCATATTTCTTGGAATCAGATTGCATGTCTTGAACACCACACAAATATAACACTGAATTCTTTTCATATGGCTTTCTCTGCTCCTTTTTTTTTAAAGCATGTATCAAATTTTATTAGTGAACCTATTTCTCAATTGCATGATTCGGCTTTTAGATTACCATAGTTTTTGTATTAGTATTGAATAAGTTATTGTATTTCACTGAAAACACAAGTACTCTTTTTTGCTAAGAAAATGTGACTGAAGTTCACTTTGCAGAACAGATGTGTTTCTAAAATAGACATTTAGAGGGAAGAAGTCAGATGACATTTCCTGGCTCTGTCACTACCATCCAGCTGGAATTTTGAACAGACCATATCTATATAAACATGTCTTTTCTGTTGATAGTCTTGGATTCCAGAAAACTCAAGGTCCTCTCCACAGTCTACAAGGCTTATCTACCTACAGTGCATATTTACAGGATCCATCCAGAAATTTAACGAAAGAGATATGAGAAGAAAGTTAAAACGATGCTTCCATGTGTTTATTCTAGTTGCTGGGTGAATAAGGCTGTTTTTAATATATTTATTTTAATATAAAATAAACAAATTATATCTTACATCTCTTAGTATACAACCAAACAGGACAGGTACAGACTTCAGTGGATAGTTAGGACGGCAGTAAAAACAATTGCAAAAGTTTGCCTTCCACTGAGGACCTGTATACTTCATGGGTCAGAAAGAAAGCTGAGAATATCTACAGACCCCTCACATCCTGGACATAAACAGTTTCAATTCCTCCCCTCAGGATGCTTCTATAGAGCATTGCATGTCAAAACAACTAGATACAAAGACTTTTCCCCCCCTTGCACAATCACTTTTCTGAACACCTAATTACTATGTCTAAGGATATTTACCCCTGTAGTATGGCTGTATTAGTATAAACCTCATATTTCCTTTTACCTTCTACTATTGGTATCTTATGATTATATTACTTTGTTGTTTGTATGTACAGTGAGAACTTATGCACTGGAGATAAATTCCTTGTGTGTCCAATCACAGTTGGCCTATAATAAAAAAATCTATTTTATTAAATAATTTTATTTATATTAGTAAAGCAATAATTAAACACCACTTTTTCAAAATAAATGTATGAACAAATAGACTTCTGAGAATTATTTTGGAAACCATAATTAAAATGTGATTAAGAATTAGTGTAAAACTCAAATATTCCTTTCTCTTTCATAGCTGAATGTTTACTTCATTTCTAAAGCTTTAGAAATGGTGTCTCTAGCAAAGATGTGTTGAATTTCCATTAGCAATCTCCTTCCTGTTTCCAGATAGTAAACTGTGCTAAGTGGGAATGCAGAAGTTGAAATCCCAAATCATCTGGAGCAGGGCTTTTCAACCTTTTCACCCATTGTACCGCTTTTAGGATAAGGCACTATCCGAGTACCCAGCAAGGTGTCAAAAACCTGACCCCAAAAAAAGATAAAATACAGGTAGCCCTCGACTTACAATTCGCTTAGTGACTGTTCAAAGTTACAATGGCAATGAAAAAAGTGACTAATGACCATTTTTCACATTTACGACTATTGCAGCATCCCCAGGGTCATGTGATTTACATTCAGATGCGTGGCAACTGATTCATACTTATGACGTTCAGTGTCCTAGGGTCATGTGATCACCTTTTGCAACTTTTTAACAAGCAAAGTCAATGGCGGGGGGTGGCCAGCTCATCACTCAGGTTGCAGGGTGCCTGTGTGGGGAAAATCCATGGGACTGGGGTGGGTGTCTTCCCTTCCTCTCTCTCTCTCCCATTGTCCCTTCCTTCCTTCCTTCCTTCCTTCCTTCCTTCCTTCCTTCCTTCCTTCCTTCCTTCCTTCCTTCCTTCATCTCACCTTTCACCCTTTACTTTCTGTTTCCTTCTTTCCTCACCTTTCTCCTTCTCTTTTCCCTACTCGCTCTTCTTCCTTGCTTTCTCTCACATTTCTCTCTTCCCTTTCCTTTTCTTTCCTTCCTTTTTTCATCCATTTATTTCTTTTTCTTCACTTCCCCATCCACATACTTTCCCTTTCCCTCCCTCCCCATTTGGTCAGCCAGTAAAATTGTCTGACAGATCCCTCCAGGGGAGTTAAAAAAGAAAAGAAAAAAGGAGAGACAAGGCAGCTTTCTCAACTGGGCACTCTCCAGCGGGTGGGGGGGCTTTGTGTCCTCTCTTGCCAAGAAGAATTGTGGGAATTAGGGTGACCTGGAGGACAACCTGGTCTTGCCGGAGCTCCTTAATGTTCCTGGAAGAACAAGGGGGTTTCTCCGGGGACGTCAGGATGCCACCTTACTACCTGACAGGTAGAGACTTGGGGCTGCTCGTCTTTTTGATCCTGGGTGGGAAAAGGTGTGTGTGTGTGTGTGTGTGTGTGTGTGTGTGTGTAAAAAGATGGGACGATCTGGCATCACGCTGTGGGGAGGGGAACCCGAGTGGTGTCCTTGTGGCTGCAGGCATGGACCTCTGTGCGGTGGAGACCCCACAGAAACCCCACTTGAACCTTTGGGAGAAAAGGCAGGGCTCCCTCCCTTCTTTCGGAGAGAGCAAAAGACGTCTGGACGGAACAAGCCTAGCCAGGTTCTGCCAACCTCCTCCCCCGCCCAGATGCCCTCGTCACCCCCAAATGGTTTTTTTACTAACCTGCTTTCAGCTGCATTCTGTTTCTCCACTTCTCTGGCTTCACCATGTTTGTGGAACTATCGGTAAAAAAGAAAAAAAAAGATCTCACGAGAAGTTAGAAAGTCTCATGGAACTTTTTTTTGTCCCACAAACATGCGAAAAGAAGCGAATGGAGAAACAGAATCCAGCTGAAAGCAGTTAGTAGTAAAAAGCTTTTTACTTTTTTTTAACTTTTTTTTTCAGTGCTGTTCAACCGGTCCTACGTGTACCACCAGCCAGGTGCTCATGTACTACTAGTGGTACCCATACCACTGGTTGAAAAGTCCTGATCTGGAGTAGTAAAATCCGTAGAAAGTGGCCTTTTGCATGTTTTTAACAGCTAGCTAGCCAAGCCTAGCTCATCTCCCAAAGCCAAACAGAGTCAGACATGATTAGGACTTAGATGCAAGACTATCAGAAGAATGGAGAAGAATGGTCCATAATAGAGAGTTAATAAATGCTTTAAAATTAATAGTACAGACAGAAAGGAATCACAATTATATTTCAGGTTTGAGATTTCTCTTAAAAACCTTCTGAAATTTAGTGAATGCATCCCAGGGCTCTAACATATATTCTGATTCACTGCTCCTTTAAAATGTGAAGGAGGAGAGAGAGGAGGATAAAGAGGAGGCAGGCCATTTCTTGCCATTTAAAAATCTCAGTAGGCTAAAATTGAAAAAAAAAAGCAAATTAAAATTTAAATTTTGCACATCTCTGCCACCCACACATGCCTATAATGTTGAAAAGAGTTTTTTAGAATCTAGAGGAATTTATAAAACTGTCAGGATAAATTATAACTAAATAAGAATAAGATGTTTATTAAGGCACTTTAACGCAGAGTTAACCATTTTTATTAGTCAAGAAAAAGCAAGCATTGTAAGAAAGATAAATGAAAGAGTTTTCTTTGACTGTTCCATTCCAAAATTCCATTGGGAAGGTATTCTTTTGTTTGTTTCGTTTCCACTGCTCTACATCAGCTATAATTCTTGTTTCACAATTGCTCAAGAAAATTCTTCACAAAGTTTACAGATGTGTTAATCTATCTGGGTTTGGTAGCCTGGATTTACAAATCTAGGGCAGCGATGATAGCCAAAATAGCTTATAAAAAGGCTTGCTTATGATTTCTGTGACCCATCAAAGAAAACAAGGAGGGGAACAATTCATTGCTATTAAACAAGATCTTTTCTTGATGAACGAAAAATGACATCTAATGTTCCAAGCCACGATCAGTCCCTTGGACTGCAAGGCGATCAAACCAGTCAGTCCTAGAGGAGATCAACCCTGACTGCTCTTTAGAAGGCCAGATCCTGAAGTTGAAACTCAAATACTTTGGCCACCTAATGAGAAGGAAGGACTCACTGGAGAAGAGCCTAATGCTGGGAAAGATTGAGGTGCAAGAGAAGAAAGGGACGCAGAGAATAAGGTGGCTGGATGGAGTCACTGAAGCAGTAGGCGTGAGCTTAAATGGACTCCAGAAGATGGTAGAGGACAGGAAGGCCTGGAGGAACATTGTCCATGGGGTCATGATGGCTCGGACACGACTTCGCAACTAACAACAATGACATACCTCATCTAATCAGCTTCAATCTTACTCCTGACACTGGAACACCTTTTGAACAATTTTGTCCCTGAATAAATATAAAAATGAAAGAATCCCAAGAAATAAGGTTTATTCAGATAAAATTGTAAGATATTACCCTAGACAGCTCATCAGTCCTATCCATAAAGAATCAAGACAAGAGCAAACTTAAATGAGGCTATTGGCTAACAACTGCCAATGCAATAAGGAAGTAGAATTATGTTGTTTATTAACATGAAATTGGGTCAGACCTTGGCTCATAATTGTGCATGGGCAGGTTTAATTTTATTTTTTTTCCTGTGCTCTAGGCATCATAGTTGCCATTCCATCTCCTGTTGTTTCTCAATAAATATTAAACAAGGAACCAACCTGAAGCAATTACATCAAGAGCCAGGGTCACTTCCTATTGCTGTAGAATTTCCTACACTGTATTTTGGAAAACCCACAAGCATGTGCTGGAACTCATGTGGATCTACAATGCTCCTTGGAAGTACCATCAAACTATTTTTGCCTCACCAGAAACCTGCGTAATAATCAGTCCCATCTGGATCAAGAAATGATCCAAACTATATCCCTAACCCTAACCCAATACCATTTCAGGCAAATGGCTGTCCAGTCTCTTCTTAAAAACCTCCAGTGTTGGAGCATTCACCGCCTCTGGAGGCAGGTTGTTCCACTGGTTAATTGTTCTAACTGTCAGAAAATTTCTCCTTAGTTCTAGGTTGCTTCTCTCTTTGGTTAGTTTCTATCCATTGCTTCTTGTCCTGCTTTCAGGTGCTTTGGAGAATAGCTTGACTCCCTCTTCTTTGTGGTAGCCCCTGAGATATTGGAACACTGCTATCATGTCACCCCTCACCCTTCTCTTCATTAAACTACACATACCCAATTACAGCAACCGTTCCCTATATGTTTTAGCCTCCAGTCCCCCAATCATCTTTGTTGCTCTTCTCCAGTGGCGTAGCGTGGGTTGTTAGCACACGGGGCAAGGCAAGTGACGTCACGGCACCGCCGAAAAGATGCGCCCCACAGCGGCGTAGACTTTCCAAGAAGAGTCGTGCGCATGCGGGATGCTTCTGGGTCCCTCTCGAGGGCGGCTGGGCGGGGCTCCGACCTGCAAGAGCTGCTGCATTCAAGCTTGCACATGAGCCCCGCTAAATAAAGCCACGCATGCGCACGAAGCTAGGCCGGCCGGCGGGTCCGTCTTCGCTCGGCCAAGCCTGCCGGGGCACCTGCGGGGCACTTGCGGTTGGCCTGAGCCTGGGCGGAGAGTTGGGCGCTTCTATTTATTTTATTCAGTTTCTGTGGCTGCCCATCTCACCTGCCGGACTCGTTTCGCTTTGCAAGAAAGAGCAGCTCGAGAGCGGAGCCAAGCCGACTCTGTGCAGCCCTTGGGGCTCCCTGAGCAGCTCAGTGCGAGCGCGCCCACCCAGATGTTGCACCCGGTGCGGCCGGCCCCCCCTGCACCCCCCACGCTACGCCACTGCTCTTCTCTGTACCCTTTCTAGAGTCTTGACATCTTTTTTACATCGTGGTGACCAAAACTGGATACAGTATTCCAGGTGTGGCCTTACAAAGGCATTGTAAAGTGGTATTAGTACTTCACTTGATCTTGATTCTATCCCTCTCCTTCTTTTCTGGGGCATGTAGTTCAAAATCACCCAACAACAAAAAGTGAGTGTCTGTGGAGATTCTCAGTCAACAAGGTCATGGTTGTCCCAAAAGTCCTTTTCCAAAAGGCAACTGGACTTTGTTTTTTTCTTGAAGATGTTTTGCTTCTCATCCAAGAAGCTTCTTCAACTCTGACTGAATGGTGGAAGCCTTTGATAAAGCACTTTGGGAAAACAAAAAGTGAGGGAATTCTACATCAGCCCTGAGATAGAATGACTCTTTCAAGCCTAACTGGAGGTTCAAGAACTGAATTTGGGTTTTCCATGTACATATACAGTACAGCAACTGCTCTAGCATTATGATCATACCTTCAGAAATTCTTACTCAATGCAGAAAGATTCAGGATGGAGATATAGTTTAGCACCTGTGGGGAAGTTGGATGTGGGCATGTACTATTGTTTCCAATTTAGGATAATGTTTGAACTGAGCTCATAATCTTTTTCAGAATGGTAGCACTAGCAAGAATCGGGGGATCCCTCATCTGAACAGACTGAACTATTAAGTATTGTTAAAGTTTATTTAAAATGCAGCCTCTGAAGATTTATAATTACTCCAATAGTGTGTATTTTAAAAATGAAATCCTTTCGGAAGTTTGCAGATCCTTTGATCTATACCCCCCATGACCTAAGTAATTTATTTTGCTATCACTTTGAGACAAACAAGTCTAAAATGACTCAAGCTCTGGTGCCTTTGGGGCTTAGTCATTGTCAATCACACAAGAGAATCTGCAATCTGTTTTCATACTGAAATGAAACACTGTGGAGAGAGCAAAACACGTGTTCAGGTCTGAGTCACTCTCAGCTGTTCACTGGAGTTCAGCATTGCTAAACAATTAATTTTATGTGATAAAGTAATAACTCTTTATCTTTTGATTTTTTTTCTTTTTAGTTTTATTGCAACATTGAGCATGCTGCCAAACTGGTGAAACATTCTTCTTCTTCTTCACTGTGTTTACAATACTATTCAGACAATGTACCTTGAGCTTATTTAGTTATAGTTCAGTACTAGAGATTAGAGCACATGAAAATGTCTTTGCTTACTACCTCAAAATAGGTAATTGTTGAGAATGGAAAATCAAAAGCCAGTTATTGAATTCTTTCTTAGCCAATGTTCTTACCTGTTTGCATACTAATTATATTCTTCTTCAACTAATTTTTCTTCTTAACTGTCTGGTGTACTTGCAACATTCCATGCCCACCTATTTTTCTTAGTAAACAGAGTCAATCAACATCTCTGCAACAATGAAGGACATGATTCATTGTCATTATTTTTCTAGTCTTCCTATCCAGGGATTCTTGTGCTTGAATCCAGTCCACTATCCCAGCTGTATATCTAATGAGTGGAATTGCCCAAGTGTTATTTGCCTTGGTGGTATTTCCTCCACTGAGTTTGGACTTTAAAATCTTCTTCATTATCCTGATGTATTCATTTCTAACCTTTTTATTGATATTAGTGTGCTTGATGTTGCTTGAAGGATGTCCAGCTATTTGTAGTCATTGTTTTCATCCAGATACTTGATGGTATTTCCTTGAGGCAGCTTGTTTCTTTCACTACTTTTTCCCTCTTTTGATGGCAAGCATGGCATATTTGTCCAGTCCAAACTCCTCAACAATACCATGTCCATAGGTAGTATTGAACAGCAATTCTAGTGTTTTTCCATATAGTTAAGATTATCCACCTAAAGGCGGTGAGACAGCCTGGCAGATGTTTTGATGTTTGATAACCAACTTGTTCAATATTGTTGACAGAGGATTCAGTCAATGGTAAACAGTAGTGATGCTATACCAAAGGTGCTTTTTCGTATAACCACATTTTATTATTTTTTTATAATCACAAATCCTTAATATTTTATCAGCAACATGTTGTCTGGGTTCCAATATTTAGCTTACTAATACATATTAAACTCCTTTCTCTCTATCTTGTTTTTCTAGCCATTGATAAAATGTATCCCATGTTCTAAAGTAATCTGGGTCTTCTTTCTCCTTTATTTTCAATGTAAGTCTGTCCATTTTGGCACAGTCCAAAATTTTCCTGAATATCTCTTCCTCCACTGGTAATTCTTCATGTTTCCAATGTTGAGCAAATACAATTTTCACTGTCATTAATACATGTAACATTAAATATATACATTCTTTCTTATAATTTCCTTCAATTATACCTAACATAAATAATTCTGACTTAAAATCTATGTGTTTTTTTGTCATTTTCTCTAACCATATATGTATGCTTGATCAAAATCTTTTAGCCTTAGGGCATGTCCACCAAAGATGATAATATGTGCCTGGTATTTGTTTACATTTCCAACAATTTATAGACATACTTTTAAACATTTTTGCTAACTTCACAGGTGGTAAATGCCATCTGTAAAACATTTTATACAAGTTTTCTTTGTAAGCCACCACCTTTGTTATTTTAGAATTTATTTCCCAAAGTCTTTGCCAGTTTTCTAGCTCTATGTTATGCCCAAAGTTTTTTGGCCATGTTATCATTGTTTCTTTAACTTATTCCTCTTCCATCTTTAAACTTAGCACGTACTTATACAGTTACTTAATGAATTTTTCATCTGATGCCAATAGTATAAGGTCAAATTCTGTCTGTTCTTTATAGAATCCAAATGTTATAGCATCTTTTTCATATCCCATTTGAATTTGCAGGTGTGGCCACTATAATAGATCAATACCCGGTTGTTCTAGTTCTTGTCTAGATTTTAGTTTTCCTTCAATATTCAAAATGTCTTTATAAGTCACAATTTGCTCATAGTTAATTAGGTTTGGGTGAACAAATGCTTCCATTGTTTAGTTCTATGACCTTCTCTGTTTTATGGTCCCACCAGTTCTTGTTTGCAGGTAAATGGTATTTCTTATAGATCTTCCAATGCACAATTGTTTCTACTATGTTTTGCTGCACAGACAGCCAGATGTTTAGATTGGATTCGGCATTTTTATCTTCCTTATTGAGTTCTTCCCATAGACCTGGGATAGGAAGATATTGTTTAATACTGTTATCATTATTATTATTATTATTATTATTATTATTATTATTATTATTATTATTATTATTAATAATAATAATAATAATAATAATATTGCTGCTGCTGCTGCTACTACTACTACTACTACTACTACTACTACTACTACTATCATAATGTTCCTGGATTTTTTTTAAACAAGAGTGAGTGACTGGATATACCCTTGAGTTTTATACTATTTATATGTCCAAAAGTAAAGTGAATTTAAGAATCAGTCACTAAGTGCAGTTAGACAAAGGGTGGCTGTCTAAATCCATCTAAGTATTTACAATTTTGATCAGAGTTGATGGGCTTGAGTTCAACATCACCTGAACTCAAAATAATGTGTCTAAATTCTTGGGGCAATTACAGATTGACAAGAGACTTAAATTTATAGATATTTCACATTGCACTTTTGGAGTTCTTTGACTTTGGTTTGAGAGTTGCAAATGCCTCATTACATTAATAAGTAACATAATCAGTGAAGAAATTTTGCAGGTAAGTAAGGCTGATCGGCTGACATCAATTGCTTTCTGACTAATCAGTGATTTGGATGGATTTTACAAAATAAATCCTAACAAGATCATGGATAGATAGTAAGTACTTCGAGTGCAGGTATACAGAAATATGCTATTGCTTCAACTCCTGTGAAAACAGTTCTAAATTATAAGTATCCAAGGAGGTAAAATGGCTTCTTTAATTAGGAGTGCCTATGACTATTTTGTGACTTATTTTGTGATTGTTTCAATATAGCTGGGCCATAGCAATTCACATTCTGTCAACATTCCAATTTGATTACTGTAATATACATTCAGTAATGCTGAAGACAGCTTGTGAGAGTCCACCAGGTCAGTAGAGCCTAGGAAAAGCATATGATATCAGTCCTGATGGAGCTTCAATGATTACTGCTTTGCTTCCTACCTGTTGACTTTAATCTGTCTGCTGCTCCAATTCAAAATAACTCTGCCAAGGAGTCTGAGAGTGGTGAAGGTGAGGGTGTAAATAAAGTCAAAATAGAAGCCATGACTGTGGAATGAAAGCTTTGTCCCCCTTTTATATGTGCTGGCCATCTTGACTTTTTTTATCTCCTACTTGGATAATCCCATGATTGAATAATTTACATTTCATAATACAGAATAATAGAATATCAGAGTTGGAAGGGACTTTGGAGGTCTTCTAGTCCAACACCTTGCTCAAACAGGAGATCCTATGCCATTTGAGACAAATGGCTATCCAATTTCTTAAAAACCTCCAATGATGAAGCAACTTCTGGAGGCAAGTCATTCCACTGATTAATTGTTCATACTATCAGGAAATTTCTTTTTAGTTCTAGGTTGGATCTTTCCTCAGGTTAAGCCCCTCTTATGTATTCCTTCAAATATTGGAAGACTGCTCTCATGTCACCCCACTTCATTCTCTTCATTAGACTAGCCATACCCAGTTTCTGCAACCATTCATCGTATGTTTTAATCTCAACATATTTTTTGTATTGCAGTGGCCAAAACTGAATGTGATATGCTAAGTGTGGTCTTACCAATATAGTATAAAGTGATACTAACAGTTCACAGGACCTTGTTACTATACTTCTATTGATGCAGCCTGGGACTGCTGGGTCATACTTAAATGGGATTTCTAGATCCCTCTCACAGTTACTGCAGCTTTACCAGGCACCACCTATTCTATACTTGTGCATTTGGTTTTCCTTGCCTAAATGTAAAATCTTACTTCTTACCACTGAATTGCATTTTGTTGGATAGGGCCCAGTGTTCAAGTCTGTCAAGATCCTTTTTAATCTTGAACCTATCTTCTGAAATATTGGCTAATCCGACCAGCTTGATATTTGCTAATTTGATGAGTTCTCCTTCTATCCCTTCATCTAACTATCTTATGAAGATGTTGAAGAGTAGTGGGCCTAAGACAGAACCTTCATATACTCCAATGTCAGATTCAGCCTGTCAAAATATCTCCAGTACTGCATATATATACAGGTAACATGAACTTAAAGGACACAAAACAGATTGAAAGGGACTTCATTTCCATCTCCCAAAACTATGCTTCTGTCTCCACTCTCTACCATCTGAGGAAACCACTGCATTTAAGCTGTAATAATTACTTTAAGACTGTTGCTCATGATTTTCTCATAATCTCTTTAACAAAGCTTAATAGTTTCCTTTAACTCCCGCACCCCAAAAAACAGAAGCCTATCTAAGAAAAATGTTTAATAAATGTTAGCTTTGACCATAGAGATATTTCTAGGTTACAACAGATGTATAGTGCGTTCTTGCATGGTTCTGCATACTTTAAATGTCTACTGTTTTTTCCATGCAGCTTATTAAATCGGTTGCTATGAAACCATGAAGATAAGCCCTTTAAATACTTACTGTAGAGAGGATGACACTGGAAATTATCTTTGGACTGTTTACTCCCAAAGATGTTTATGAGACAAGGAAACATGTCACAGGCATTTTCAAAAGCTTTTTGGTAAACTGATACTATATTTTGCTTCACTGAAGTCAGAGTACCTAATTGTTCCTAATCAAAGAACTTTTCCCAGCCAGCTCCTGAGAAGCTATTGTGCTCAATAGCTGACCTAAACATTAATAAACATATGCATGTATGAATGCATGTATGCATGTATTTAACTAGTGGAACTGAGCACTGAACAAAAGGTAAAAACATAGTACATAATCCACATCAATTAAAAACTAAGATAAAGCTCTACAGGAGCGTGTCATACAGTCACATGCCAATGCTCCATTACCATCCCAGGCTTGGTGCCTGGGGGAAAAGCCTGGTCTTCCATCTTCCAGAAGTCTAACTGGGTTAAATCTCTGTGAAGAGGTTGTTCCAAAAGACAGGTGCCATGACAGAGAAGGCACATTTCCTAGGACTCAGAAAGTAACACTGCTTCATTGAGGGGACCCAGACTCAGCCTGGTGTGGGGGATAGTCAGAAACCACAGATGCTCATGTTTGAGGATTAAGTAGTTATCATACACAGTAAACTTTAAAATATTTTAACACTCATTTACAATTAATTCTGTGTTTTGGGAACAATCAGATACAAATGAAGCTAGAAAACTCTTTTGAGATAATTATGCAAAGATATAGGTAGATTTGAACATCGGCTTGCTTGTTTCTGAGGACATCTATTTTAAATTAAAGAATACATTTACATTCACTAGTCCTGCTGAAATTGTCTCTAGTATAGAGCTGTTAAAAGTATCATTTGCATTATCTGGACCATCAAGGTCTGGAATGGCCATCCTCCTCTTTTTCAGAATCATTCAGCTAGAGTTCTGCCTCTATCATGTAGAAATAACAGAAGGTCCTAGATGTGTAGGTAATCTGCTTTGTGGATTTAGATGAAGCTTAGATTTAAGCTTTGGCAAGAGGAGATATAGTCTGAAAAAGCAGAGTAATAAACATGAGCACACACGATTCTCCTAGGCTTGAGAGTCAAAATGATGTATCTTGGCTTTCCAATTAATATAAGTGATAGTAGTCTTATTAATTCAAGTTATTTAGACATACAGTGGTTTGTTAATGTTTGCCTTCAAGAATCACATTGCATATTTAAAATTACATGCACTAATATATTTGATGGTAATTTATTTATTATTATATTTAGAAACCACCCATCCCCCTCATACAGTGACTCTGGGTGTTGAATCCATATCGATTTCTATCATAGTGCCAATGGCAATGATACTAATAATCTCTGTGAATTTTTATTCTTGATCCTATTTCAGGATCCTTAATCCTATTTAAGAATGTTTCCCAAGAATTAATCCATTAATCTGTTTGGAAAAATTTAGCCCTGCACATTACTTACACCTAGAAATATTCCTCATTGATTTGGTTGGTAAGGTAAAATAACCCAATTAAATCTGCAATGGAAAAGTTTGCTCTTTCTTCCTTCTGTTGTTTCTGTCCATAAAGTCTAAGCATCCAGAAGATAACTAGCTCAAGCTGTAGTATTATTCTGTAGAAAGCAATGAATGCAATAGCAGGTGAATCTGAAATGTATTTTACAGCATACTAATAGGTATTTTAGTTCCTCTATTAATCTCTTGTTAAGTTCTTGTGAGATTTTCTATACCATTCTTTGACTGAAAGAAGGATCAGTTAAAATGTCTATGGAGGTCATGGTAGTCTCAAAGGTCAGAGCTGAGGAAGCTTCTTTGATGAAAAACGAAACGTCTTCAAAGAAACACAAGAAAGGCCAGTTGCCTCTTGAAAAAGCACCTTTGGCACGATCAGTTAAAATGACGTTGTGGGTGTAGCCTGTTTGCAAGTCAGGCACAGATGCTCAAGTCATATTCCCTCAAGAGAGAAAAGACTCTTGGTCATGTACAGAGTCAGATTGCCAGACTTGATAATAAAAAGCTTGCACTTTTTAAAAAGAAGAAAGTCTGTGAAGATCAATGCTGAAAAAGGTGGAAGTTTATCATATCCCAATAAATTATTTCTGAATGTGGAAAAAACTGAAAAAGCTAAAAAAGTTGAGGTAACAGGACCAAAATAAAGTTTACTTCAAGAAGTTACTAATTCTTAGAAAAAATAGGTTTTTTATTTCTCTGTACAAATTATGAAATTGGGTATTTAACCTGAACCTTTTATTCATATGTTGGGCATACAGATATTCTATTTATCTTAAGATAAGGCAAGGCAAGGCAAGGCAAGGCAAGGCAAGACAAGACAAGACAAGATAACCTTTATTGTAATTTTTTTTACTGTGGGCACAAAGGCACACATCAAAAATGAAATTTAGTTGCCCGGTCTCAAAGTGGAACACATACATGACACACACCTAACCATACTATATACAACGTATGTATAGACCCACACCTCTACATATACATAACAAATAAATATTAAATACTGTCCATCTTGAATATATAATGGAAGGAGGAAGCTTGAGAGTTCTTAAGGTTAATGTTGTATGGAATGAAACTATGGCTGAATCTGGATGTTTACCATGAAGCCTCCTCCCAGAAGGTAACAAGGAAAACAGGCCATGAAGAGGATGTGTAGTGTCCCAGATAATCTTATGGACCCTGCTCAAGCAATGCTTTTGTGCTATGTCCTGGATGGAGGGGAGAGAATTGCCAATGATCTTTTTGGCCATCCTCACCACTCTGTCTGAAGCAGCGATGCTTCCAAACCAACTGTGATGCTGTATGACAGTATCCTCTCGATCATCCCCCTATAGAAAGTGGTCAGGACAGGGGAAGGAAGATGTGCTTTTCTCATGCGATGCAGAAAATGCAGGCGCTGCTGTGCCCACTTTACCAGTTTCTGCTGAGTGACCAAACCAGCCTACTTGTTAGCTGCACATCCAGGAATTTTGATGCTGGTAACAGGGACGCGGTGGCTCAGTGGATTAGGATGCTGAGCTTGTCGATCAGAAGGTCGGCAGTTTGGCGGGTCAAATCCCGAGTGCCGCGTAACAGAGTGAGCTCCTGTTACTCATCCCAGCTTCTGCCAACCTAGCAGTTCGAAAGCACGTAAAAATGCAAGTAGAAAAATAGGGACCACTACGGTGGGAAGGTAACAGCGTTCCGTGCGCCTTTGGCATCTAGTCATGTTGGCCACATGACCACGGAGACGTCCTCGGACAAGCACTGGCTCTTCGGCTTTGAAACGGAGATGAGCACTGTCCCCTAGAGTCGGAAACGACCAGCACACATGTGCGGGGGAACCTTTACCTTTACCTTTAACCTTCTCCACAGGTGAATCATTTATGCACAGAGAAGTGTGGCTGTGCCTGCCTTTTCTGAAATCAACAATGATCGCTTTGGTTTTTCCGGTATTTAAAACTAGGCTGTTTTCCTTACATCAATTCACCAACCCCTCAACCTCCTTGCAGTAAGCTTCCATCTTGTCATCATGAAAAAGGCCCACTACTGTTGTATCATCTGCGAACTTCACAATATGGTTGGTGGCAAACTTAGCACAGCAGTCATGGGTCAACAGGGTGAACAGCAGCGGACTTAGGACGCAGCCCTGAGGAGAACCTGTGCTCAAGAAAATGGTATTAGAGGTATTTGTTCCAACTCACACATATTGAGGCCTGTTGGTAAGAAAATCAAGAATCCAGTTGCACAAAGGAGTGTTTAAGCCTAAAAGGCCCAGTTTGTCTACTAGATGCTGGGGAATGATTGTGTCAAACGCTGAACTGAAGTTGACAAACAATAAACGCTCATATTTCTTTCCTCTAAGTGCTTCAAGCTCAGATGGACAACAGAAGAAATAGCATCCTCCGTAGAGCGATATGGTCGGTAGGCAAACTGAAGCAGGTCAAATGCTGATGGGAGGCTGGATACGATAATGTCTTTTATCAGCTTCTCAAAGCATTTCATAATGGTGGATGTCATTGCAACCCGAACGGTAATCATTGACGCCTGTAATTGTGGACTTTTTTGGCACTGGCAAGATGATGGCCATCTTAAAGCATGATGGGACCACTGCCTGCTGCAATGAGAGATTGAAAATATCTGTGAGCACACAAGCCAGCTCATCTGCACATTCCCTAAGGACACGTCTAGGGATGTTATCTGGGCCTGCTGCTTTCTGAATGTTAACTTTCTGCAGTGTCTTCTGGACAGAGGTGACATCAAAGCTTAGCACTTGCTTGTCAGGATGGGGCACAGCTTTACTAGCAGGATTGCTATTTGATGCCTCAAATCTTCCAAAGAATGTATGCAGTTTGTTCAAGAAGTCTGTGTCATCCTTGCATCTCAATGGAGTCACCTTGTAATCTGTAATGGCCTGGATCCCTTGCCACATTGGCCTGGTGTTTGTTGGGTCCTGAAAAATGTTCTGAATTTTCTGGCAATGGGCTTGCTTTGTACCTTTTATGGCACATATCTTGCCACATATATAATTAACTTTGGTTTTGTTTATTTCTGGGGAGATTGACCTATCTCCCAATTTGGGAAGGAAATGCTAAAACATTTAGTCACATGCTTCTATGCTACATAGGCAAGAGGCTACACAATTAAAATTAATATTTTTTTGTCTTTTCAATTGTCAGAAAAACAACACAGTCCTATCAGTCACACTGAACAGAAAGCCAGATGAGCATATACCCTTGCATTTATGAAAGATCGGTGGTGGCAGTGGGAACTACCAAGCTGCTAGTATTGATATATACACATCATGAAAAAGATTCAGGTAGTAGTTGGGAAAACATTAATAGATACCTCCATGTCCTTTACCTGGTTAAAGAGCACTCAACTTGCTGATTCAGAAAGATATTAAAAAATTAGTTGAAGTGGTTTCCACTCTAACTGAATAAATTGAGTTCTAAAATGAAAGTAATCTATCTGCTGAATTTTCTACAATTCAAATTCTTCTTTTAATAAACCTTGCTAAAGAATACTTGTTGATAATCTTGTGTTTATTCCCAAGAGTCTGATGTTACCCTAGAATATTTCGGGAGTTGGGATTGGGGGGAGAGTTGAGAGATGGGTACTGTGTGGAATGGCACTGCTGTGGTTTGAACATGCTGTATCATTGTAGTTATATTGGGAAAAAGGAATGGAGAAAGGCAATGACGCAAACTATCATGAAGTAAACTATTATATGGCTAATTGAATAGAATCTTGATATACTGTATACCCTTTCTGCTATATCATTTTGTTGCATTATTCACTTGTAAAATCTATTGTTTTACATTCAATTAATTTCTCTTTCTATTCCCAGGTTCTAAGCATACTGAAGACAGCAAATTCAGGCTGCAGCATTATCCTGTAAAATGCAATGAGAGCAATAGTAGCTGAGGCTGAATTGAAACATCTTCCAGTATGCAACCCTGATCTTGAAGGCACCAGCTTGGGTGGTAAACCTGATTAACATCATTCTCTTGGACCTGGAATTTTTGAAGCTGCATATTTTCCATGCTGAATATGATCAAACACTATCATTTCTCTAGGTCATTGTCAGTACAGTTTTGTTGCATCACAAAGTCGGAATGGAAAGGAAGAAATGAATCGGCCAAGTGCAACCTTCCATCCACTTTCCAAAATTAGAATGAAAGAGCTTAAGGTTGCCATCTTCAGTTCACTTTTTTCTGTTCAGAAGGCAGAGGTCTTCTTGCAGCCACCGGACAGCTGCATTTGACAAGGGCCATAGTTTTCAGGCAATACTTTGTCTCCAAAAATGACAGCAGTTTGAATATAATGGGTCTGCTGTTCCTGACAATGCAAAGCTAATTGGAGTGTAATGAGTAAAAGGATCTCCAGCTGTCATTTGCAATTTGAACTAAAAGGGGGAAGGACTGAATCATCTTTCAGAGCCCTTGGACTCCCACTTTTAAATGGAAAGTTTGTGCTTGCACAACATTTCTACAATTATAAAGCCCTCATATAGAGGTACTAAATGGCTACATTTATTAATGCCTGTCGGATTGTCCAAACCAATCCTGAGGAAGATGGGAGGTTCAAAAATGTGAAAAATAAATAAATAAGATAAAATCCTATTTTAACAGTATCTTCAGAGTTTCTGTTCCTGACAGCACAAGTAGGAAGTGAAGGAGGGTTAAGAAGGTTCAATAAGGTGATCCATATGTTGGTAACAGGAAAGAAAGAGCTAATCATATGTTATCTCAATTGAGCCCAACTCATATCAGGTCTAGATCATTGGGCAAAATTCAAAGTTGTTTTTATGGTTTCAGTAACATAAGAATCTGCAGGTGGACTTGAAGCTGTACAACAAACTCTGGTTCAATGACTTTCTATTCCTGTACCCAAAAGAAAACAAAAAATGAGAAAAATGAAAGAATCTATACAACAAGTTTTGTAATGGCCCCTCCCTTTTATAAAGTTGTTTATAAAAAGGCAGGTAAAGGTAAAGGTAAAGGTTCCCCCACACATGCGTGCTAGTCATTTCCAACTCTAGGGGCTGGTGCTCATCTCCATTTCAAAGCCGAAGAGCCAGCACTTGTCCAAGGACATTTCCGTGGTCATGTGGCCAACATGACTAGACGCCAAAGGCGCACGGAACACTGTTACCTTCCCACCGTAATGGTCCCTATTTTTCTACTTGCATTTTTACGTGCTTTCGAACTGCTAGGTTGGCAGAAGCTGGGACGAGTAACAGGAGCTCACTCTGCTACGTGGCACTCGGGATTCGACCTGCCAAACTGCCGACCTTCTGAGCATACATAGATTCAGCCATATTCTATATCAATTTTAAACTGGCAAGTGTTATGTTTAAATCAAACTGGGAGTACCCTGAGATATACTTCCAGTTGAACCTCCAAGAAATGTTTAGAATTCCAAGAAATAGAGATGCAATTTGAGTAAATTTAAATAGCTGTCTGTTGAGGACCGACTGGGGAGTTTGGGAAGGGCCACTTATCAACATTTCTGCCTCACTGCAGCTAATCCTGCAGGAACATATAGCTAAAGAAGGTTAGTGCTAGTTTTGCCATATCTGTCTGTTAAAGCTTGATAGAAGCCCCATTAATGCAATAGGGGAACTATTACAGGTAGTGCTCATTTAGCAACCACTCGTTCAGTGACAATTCAGAGTTACAATGGCTCTAAATTAGGACACTTATGGCTGATCCGCAAAGTTATGGCTGTTACAGTGTCCCCATGGTTATGTGATTGTGATTCAGGTGCTTAACAATTGACATGCAATTACAGCAGTTGCAGCATGCCACAGTCACGTGATCACTCTGTCACCATCATGTTAGCTTTCAACAAGCAAATTCAATGGGGAAGCCAGCAGGAAGTCATAAGTCATGGTTGTGACATTGCATTTAACAACCGTACATGATTCTTTAATGAATACAGCCAGAACTTCAGGAATTGCCATCATAAGTCAGCATGGTTATGTGATTTTTCATTTTTCAACTGTGTCACTTAGCAACAGAATTACTGATCTCAATTATGGTCATTAATTGACAACTACTTATATTTCTTCACCACTTCTCTGCCTTTCTTTCATATTGTGCAACATGCCTATGTTTGTATCAGTTTATAAAGTACTATAATTTTAATTCATTTCCATTATGGGAGGAAGACAACAATAACACATTAACTTTTTAATACCTCTAACATAGCAGACAACAATAATGATGCTGTCTGTGTTTTCTCTCATTTAATTATTATCACATAGTATTGCTGCAGATATTAATTACCTATGAAAGCAGGAAATGCTACTTAAAGTAATCAGTAAACCTAAGCTAGTGACAAGGAAAATACTTCAACAGGCAAAGGTTCCCCCTCTGAAATAGCAGCCGTTATTTTCCTGTGTATTGATCACTCCCTTTGCATTTAATTACTCTGAGTATTAAATAAAGGCAAGTATATTCCATTTCTAATAACAAGCTGATCTATAGAGAAGTGTAAAGAAATATGGCATATTTTTTTTATATAACAAGAAGAAAATGTTTAGCTCAACTGCAAATCACAGGATGTTATTTCCTTCCACCTATCCCTTATTCACACAAACTCTATTTCCAAATGTCAACACTTAGGATATAGAATTCACTTTAGAATGCAGGAGAAAGGGATTTTACTCATAGCTTGATTTGTAACCACAGATAAATATTAAATTTTTATACATTCTGGACAAACAGTAACCTAAAATTTTAATACATTGATTTCTTAGTGCACAAAGATAGAAATATTTTTTGCTGAAGTCTATTGAAATTTAAGCCAAATGCAACATTTTTCATTCATAAACTTACTTTGTATCCTGAGGGAGGTGATTTCAATCTTGGGTTAATGTCATGGTTCCAATAGATCAGGCATGTCAAGCTGCCGGCCTGCAGGCCAGATGCGTCACACCTAAACCACACCCACCCCATTGCCGTCAATGGGAGAAAAGTTGCGATACGTTGCATGAAGTCACATGGCGTCGCAAGTTTGACATGCTTGCAATAGATGAAACCATTTAAAAGAACTTCAAGCCAAAGATTTCTTCCTTAAAGAACATTTTATTTAGGAAACAAAGTATCGGCACTTACATAAGTGAACCCAAGACTGAAATTCCCTCCCTCATGAACCAAAGTAACAAGTTGCAATTCTACCCCAAATTGCTGTTATAAATTACATTCACCAATTATTTCAAAACACAGGCTCTCCTCCCAGCTTTTCGGCCCTCCAAAACTCTTATCAGGACTAACCTTGATTCTCACACAGAAGTATTGTTTTGGCTAACTGAGAAACTTAACATTTCCTTTCATTGTCCTTCATCTAAAATCTCTAAACTAAACTGTGGCAACAAAGACAAATGAAAAATGGTTTCAGTTCAGTTTGTTGCAACTTTGACACACGCTCTGTTTCAATCCACTTTCCCCTTATCCATCATATTCTCTTCTCTTAAATGATAATTAAATGTTTATGTTGCTATAGAGAGAAAAAAGGTCTTTCACTTTCTCTTTTGGCAAGAATCCTGTGAAATTCCATTTTCCCATAGTCATTAGAACTTCTGTATAATTTCATATTCTTACAGTAGTTCTAAATATAAAAAGGGAGGTAACATTTTTTGTTATGCAAGATTTGAAAGTGTCCTTTCTTTTATTAAAGATTATTTAAAATTTTAGTGTTTATGATTTCATGCCATTACAATTTATACTTTTATCTTTAAGATGCCCCAAACTTCTACAATTGAGTACCACATGCATATACTGAATGAATGAATGAAGCAGTCAACAATTTTGAAATTGTTCTGCCGCAGCGATATTTGACTGCTGGCCCAGCAACAGATTCTATTGCAAATCAGGGCAGCTTCCAAAGGAGGCAGAGAAGGAGAGATCCTGGGGCTTATGGAGCGAAGGAACTGGATGAGGCTGTTGGCAGGCCCAGAGGAAGAGAGAAAGGGTTTTGGAGAAGTTGGAGGTGGTGTCAGCGTGCTCCAGGAGTGAAAAGGAGTGAGGCCCCTTTAAGGAAAAGGTGGAAGAGACAGGATCAGAAAAAAGAAAGGAGGTGAGGTTGTTGGGCAAGAATACAAGCTAGTCCACATGGAGCAGCATTTCCATCTGTCCTGTTTGCCATCATTTGCTCCCTAGAGACTAAAATGGACGTTCTGAAACTTGAGCTGGCCACGAACAAGGAGTTTATATCGGAGGTGATGACTCTTTGATAGCTGTATGCAATGAAATTTCATTTTGATGTATGCCAATTGGTGTACATTCAAAGTGACAATAAAGTTGTTATTGTTATCTTTAGTAAGCTAAAAGTTTAAGAAAAACGTTATTTCTTACAATATATATGAATCTTTTTATTTTTCTAGTTTTGCTCTTAGTCTTAACAGTTTTTTATAACTAAGACAAAAATGCAACAACCCAAGTGTTGGCTCTAACATAAGCTATCAAGATAATAATCTAATTCATTTTAATATATGATTACTGCAGGATGATTATTGTATGCACAGAGATGGAAAGATTAAACAATACCCACTATGGAACAATGGTTGGTGGTCAGATTTTACTGAAATGAATAAATTAACCTCTTTGATTAGAGAAATCTGCTGGTGACTAGAAGCCTCTTGTGGACTTTTTTGCAAAAAAATGAAAAAAGAACTTGCATGTTATGCATTTGATGATTAGATGGATAGATAGAAAGAAGAGCAGTATAATGCAATTTTAGAGGAAGAGTTTAAATATATTTGTATTTATAAATGCTGTGAAGAATATTTTCTTCAACTTTTTATTTTCTTGCAGTTTTTGCTTTTTACTTGCTTTTTGCTTTTTTCTTCCTTAGTTTCTATTAGTTTGTGTTAACTTTTATCTCATTGTTTAAAATTTTAATTTTATGCTATTAAAATTATAATACTTTTATATATTATAAAAATGACATAGATAGATAGATGGATGGATGGATGGATGTGTGGGTAGATAGATAGATGGATGGATGTCTATGGAGATTCTTAGTCATCCTGGTCATAGTTATCCCAAAGATGATTTTTCACAAGGCAACTGGATTTTCTTGTTTTTGTGAGCTTCTCATCCAAGAAGGTTATTCATCCCTGAGTGGATGGTGGGGTGGGTGGGTGGGTGGGAATGAAAAGATTTGTAGTCCTGCAGATAGCTGTTCATTTGCATTCTTATAGCGAGTCGTTAAAGCTACCTGCAGGCTTATCTTTGTTTTCAGACAATGCTCTTGAGTAGTGCATTTTAAGTAGAAAGTAGTTGAGACTGATACATACATATATACATATGTACCTATGTAAAATCTAAATTCACAGTTTTAGAATTGTTCTTTTGTGATAAAACATAACATTCAGCAAAGTTGCATGACCTTACAAAGAAATGGCTAGCTTTTATGCATTCCAGGGTTATACAATGAACACATGGAGCTCCTCAGTTTAATAAGGGATTTTAGGTCTAAGGTTTTTTTTTGTCATTGCTAGGTTCCACATTTTTTTTGGGTCACAGAAAGTGAAACCAGCATGATATCTGCTGTGTTCATTGCCAGTCCTTATCCTGCTTTTATCCTATCTCAAGTCAATGTAGTCACTGGATTTTCTTCCAACGTAAAATATGACAAAGTCTAAAAGAGATAATATTTTCAGACTTCCCTAGAAGGTTATGGACTAAGAGGTTTATTATTATTATTATTATTATTATTATTATTATTATTATTATTATTATTGTTGTTGTTGTTGTTGTTGTTGTTGTTGTTGTTATTGTTGTTGTTGTTGTTGTTGTTGTTGTTGTTGTTATTATTATTATTATTATTATTATTATTATTATTATTATTATTATTATTGAAATTGGACCCCACAATGGACTGGGGACAAGATAGAAATAATATTGTGGGACCATGGCAGAAAAAAAATGTTGCCCAAGCATGTTTGTACAGTGGTAAATACAGGTGGGAGAAATTCTACATTACTTCTTGTATCATTGGCTCTCAGTTTGAATGCAACATAGAAATTACATCTTGTTGGGGGCTCAGACCTTGACTCAGATTCCTTCAAGATGGATTTATTTTGTTTTGTTGAAGCAGGTAGATGAACCTAGTTACAGATTGTTAGGGCCTTGCTCTTAGTTTCTGTTGCAATATGAGAAATTATTATAATGTCAGTTTAAATATGAATAACATGACAATTGGCTATTTTTAGGGCTATTTGCACAGTACGTTCCCATTATTGCTTGTCCAAAGAGCAATAATGGAGAGACAGCATGAGACAATCTTTCAAAAACAGGCTAGGCGTTGCATCTCCCTCCTTTGAAGATTTTACAAACTCCAAGTCTGGATTCCTAAGGACAAAGTTTGAGAAAATCTGTGCTGTTTAGGACCTTGATGAACTTTGAGATAATTTCCATCCCTGTAATTGTTGTCACTTTATGAGTCAACCTGACTAGCACTTAGCAAGGGGAAAATGGGAGTAGTTTGGAAAATAAAACTTAGCTGATTTTAGCTTTGGAAACTTCATGGGTTTACATTGTAAGGGTAAAGTTCAGAAACATCAGAAATTTATTTTGCATTGTTTATAGCCTTCCAAATGCCAGGAATGTTTGTTCTCCCAACAGCACCATTAGTTCAAACAAAACAAATCCTTTATTTTATGAATATCCTTTATTGTTTGGCGTAGGTAAAGTCATTGCTATATGGACTTAATTAATGTGATATGATTTCTTTCCTCCAGAGATTTCAGGAGCCCGATCCAAAACACACTTTGGCAGGGTGTTTTCTGCGTGGGTGTTCTTACCTTTCCGAGGTGTACATGAAATCAATAGCATCCAAGTTAAAAAAAAAAAACCCATATGCCTACTCCTCTTTTTAAGAACTAAAGAAAGAAAGAAAACATATCAATGCTATTGCTAGATACAGGTAGTCCTTCACTTACGACCAGAATTGAGCCAAAAATTTCTGTTACTAAGTGAGACAGTTAAGTGAGTTTTGCCCCATTTTATGACCTTTCTTGCCACAGTTGTTCGATGAATCACTACAGTTGATAAGTTAGCAACCTGATTGTTAAGTCACTCTGGCTTCTCCATTGACTTTGCTTGTCAGAAGTCACTAAAGGTGATCACGTGACCCCAGGACACTGCAGCTGTCATAAATGTGAGTCAGTTGTGAAGCGTCTGAATTTTGATCATGTCAAAAGGGGGATGCTGGAGATGTGGAGATGTGGTAGTTTAGAAGCTACCTATTTTCACATGTGGTGGACTTGTAGAAATATAAAAGCTTTTTGGATCAAAATTTGGTGGAACATTCAAAAGATTTTTAAGAGAAAGAAAGTTTTCTCCGCAATTGTTTTTATTGGGTATTGTGGTAGATTGTGATGTTAAAGAAACTAACTTGATGTTGAACATGATAACAGCAGCATGGTTACTGGTGGGGCAATATTGGAAGAAGGATAGTTTGCCCACTGTAGAAGAATGGGTGTTTAAAGTTTCGAATCTTGCAGAAATGTCTAAGATTTCTGCTTATTTGAAAGATCATTCACAGGAAAGATATATTTCAGTTTGGAGGAGATGGATAAATTATATTCAGAACAAATATGGGACTAAAAGGTTCCATTTAGCTTATGAGTAGATTTTAGTGGGATATTGTTATTGGTCCTTTGTTTGTAGTTATGTTAAAGGGGAGTTAAAGCACATTATGAATTTGGTTAGTTGTATATTATGCATAATTTTTATTTAGAATATGATTATTTTAACTATAATCCTGGGAAGTGGGGGGGAAGTGGGTGGGTTTGGGGTGGGAGCGATTTGGGGATATATTGTAAAGTTTTGTTTTTGTAAAACTCTTTAATAAAAAAAGGGGGGGATGCTGCAATGGTTGTAAATATCTCACTTTTTTCAGCGCCATTGTAACTTTGAACGGTCACTAAAGAAACTGTTCTAAATCGAGGACCACCTGTAATACAGAAAGAGAGAGAGAGAGAAACAGGACAGTGGTCGAGATGAAGAATGAAATAAAAATAAAAACCAAGAAAAGGAAGAAAGAAAAAAAAGAAAACAATACAACAACAGTAACAAAATAATACATATACATATAAGGACTTCTACATTCATGCCTAGACACACATATAAAGTTTCTAGATACTTTCTACAATGGGTGACCACATATGATTATAATCAATCATACATAATCTATATCTATAAACAACTTTTATTACAGGTTGAAAGTAACATCAGGTTTTCAATACTTTGAATAACTGGTGCCATAACTTTGTCACTGATTGATTGATGGATTGATTGATTTGATTTAGACGGTCTCCTATCTCATAAATGTGACTCTTGGGGACTTTGGCAATATAAAAATATTATGAACAGGTAAAAACATGCAGTGTCACCAAGGATTAAACTCAGACAAAACAAGCAAGAAAGATGTCTCAGTGGGTCATCAAGTATCCCAAACCCCAGGCCCTAAACTCACCCAGGTGCTCATTGCTTTACAAAAGACCATCAGGACAATCTAACCTTAAGGAATATGATGTTCCAGAGGGAAGGCACCAAACCAAGAAAGGCTCTTTCCAATTTTGAAGGACTGTTTATATCAAGGAAACAGAAAACCTGCTGAATTTGTGCTGTGCTAGTGTCAATGTCCATCTAATAGGTTTATAATTCAAAAGATTATATTTTTTTTCTGAGAGTCAAATTAATATAGCAATAATAATAGCACTTAGACTTATGTACTGCTTCACAGTGCTTTACAGCCCTCTCTAAGTTGTTTACAGAGGTAGAATATTGCGCCCAAAAATCTGGGTCCTCATTTTACTGGCCTTGGAAGGATGGAAGGCTGAGTCAACCTTGAGCCGGTGAAACTTGAACTGCCGAACTGCTGGCAGCAGCAGTCAGCAGAAGTAGCCTGCAGTACAGCATTCTAACCACTGCACTACCTCCACTCTTATTTGTAATTACTTCTTCACAGCAGATAATAACTGTACATATATGCATAAACATGTTTTAATGAAGTGTCATTTTCACTGCCTCTTCAGTTACACAAAAATTCATTCATTCTTTTTTCAAAAGTTGTAACTTGCCATGGACATCTTTTATAAGATCCAAAAGTGTGTCTGTGTCTGGGTGTGTCTCTGGGTGTGTCTGTGTGTCTGTGTCTATGTCTATGTGTATCTGTGTGTATATGTGTGCGTAATCTACTGGAATTATTCTAGCAGTGTAAAACAAAAAGCTAATACTGTACTCCCACTGTCAGTTAAGTAATTAATGCTAACTAGGCCATTTTTCCCCCATCGATCTTTTCCTAAATGGCAAATTTGCCAATGAAAAAATAACTTAAAAGTTCTGGAAGCTAAGTAAATCCTGCTCAATTTTTAGGGATTTAAACCTTGGGTTCTGTAGTGTTTTGGTGGTTAGCCTAAGAAGATTATTGCAAGTGTGCCAGATTAGTTTCAGAAACTATTCCACAATGAAGCAATAAACTTGCCACAGGGCCTGAATCAGAAGTGATATTCAGATACATATTCAAGGTTGTCCATTTTTCTCACCAACCAAATACATCAAGTAATTGAAATAATTCAAGAGAAGTGACAAATCAAAGTCTAATTAAAGTGACACATTCTGGTGAGAGAAATGGGCTCCAGCACAAGTCCAAAAGCTTGGAAAACTAAACCTCTGGTCCCAGTTACTGAGCCAGATTGGATCCTGCAAATCAAAGTCTGAATGAAGTGAATCAACACACAATTAATTTTAAACTCTAGTTCTTATGAATATGTCAAGTATCAGAATCTACCAGTTATTGAGTAAAATGTGATTTCTATAATTGTTTCTACAAAATAAACAAAGCAAACAAATGCTATATGTAGTTAAATAGCATTTTTGCTTCAGACTACGGAAAGTCTAACAGCATTTGCCATAAACATAAAGACATTTAGAATAAAAATAATAATAAATAAAGCTAAAAACAGAGAAATAATCATGGACAACAGGAAGTAAATAGCTGGGAAATCCAACATAAAAGACACTTCAAGAATGTCAGTGCTGGAGCCTGGCATACCACTAAGAAGCAAGTATCACTATAGATAAGACCTGTTTCTCTGTCATGACAAGTGGCAATCTGGAAGTTGTAGCAGAGAGAGAACTTTTCTCCAAATCGTTAGGACTAGCCCTAAACCTAACCCTAACTCTTAAAGATAGTAGTTGGTCTCTATTAAGTAATAAATGACTTCCTTATTTGTGGCCTAATACAGTCAATGTGATTTGTAAATCATGGTTTATGCAAGTATGTTGAACTAGGTTGTAGTTGCCATGTCACTGGTTCTCCTTTCCCTGGCGCAAGTATGTTCTACTTTTGGTAGCAGGGAAACCTACTTCTTTCAAACCTGATCCACCAACTCTCAGATCAGACAGTGATCTTGGTTGGGGAATTCTGGGAATTCTAAAGCCTAAGGTAAAGGTAAAGGTTCCCCCGCACATGCGTGCTAGTTGTTTCCGACTCTAGGGGCTGGTGCTCATCTCCGTTTCAAAGCCGAAGAGCCAGCGCTTGTCCAAGGACGTCTCTGTGGTCATGTGGCCGCATGACTAGATGCCAAAGGCGCACGGAACGCTGTTAACTTCCCACCATAGTGGTCCCTAATTTTCTACTTGCATTTTTACGTGCTTTCGAACTGCTAGGTTGGCAGAAGCTGGGACGAGTAACAGGCGCTCATCCTGCTACGCAGCACTCGGGATTCAACCCGCCAAACTGCTGACCTTCTGATTGACAAACTCAGCGTCCTAACCCACTGAGCCAATGTGTCTAAAGCGTACATATCTTTAAAAAGCTGATGTTGAAAACATTGTTCTAGAGGATTGGAGACTGGGCAGTTAAACCATATCTCCTTACTTCTCCTACCACCCTCCCATGTCCTGGCAGCAGTAGATTCTTTTCTCTCTTGAAAAAAACACCCTTTACCCATTGCCATGGTTATCCTCGCAACATTTTCCAGCAGGCTTTCAGGGCTGGAGCAGTGACAAAAGTGGCAAGTCAGCTTGACAGCACCAACGGATCTGAGTAGCAGGTGATTTACCCTTTTGGAAGGGTGCAGTGAAATGGATGTTTGGGTAACTATTTTTGAAAACACTAAACATAGTTCTAAAAACAGCTGATAGCAAGAGGACAGTTGGATAGTGTGGTGGGAAAGTTCCTTCCTTACTGCTCCCTCCATGCCTGTCACCTGTTTTTAAAGAGATTTTCTGAGGTCTTAGCTGCCTGCCATTAAAATCCCTCTGTTAATAAGGGATTTGGTCATTGCCAAAATATCAAATTTGGGGAAGAGAGACAACAGTTTAGTAGCAGGATACATGCCCTGATGCAGAAAAACTCAGACTGAAACCCATTTCTTCCCCCAAATTCATGGATGAGCAATGTGTGATCTAAGAATTTCACAGAACCTTTGGCCATGTAAAAGTGTGTCTTACAATATGGACACTTATCCAGCTGAAACAGTTTGCTGGTTTCCTATTACCTTTAACAGTGGTAACTCAATCATCTGACTAGAAATGGCCAAGTGACCACTTTCCCATACTAAGTTTGGAAACCTCTGATTTATTCAAGGTCATTTTGAGGAAAGGGGATGAAGAAGTATATGCTTGTATCTAAATATGGTGTATGTCTAAAGGGATCCATATGGACACATAGGGTCAACATCCTTCTCATTAACATCTTCCTCATAAAATAGATTCATGAAAGCAGTTTATGTAGCTCAACTCAGTTATGTATGCCTCCCTTCTCTTGTATTGTTTTTAAGGTCAGAAATTATATGATGTAATCTTCAGAAACCCCAAGGAGCCACTGCAATTTATAGCAATAGTTCTCAACTATAAACCATATGGACCTCTGGGCTCCCAGATATTTCATGAGGCCACAGATGAATAACATGTAATGGGGGATAGGGGTGCTGGCAAATGCTCAATATTACAATTATTGGCCTGTTGACACTAGAAAACATGCCAATCACTATCCCAAGGAAAATATGAAAAAAAATCAAGGCTGTAAGAGGCCATAGGTAAAAACAGCTTGAAACAGAGAGTGAAGAAAGGGGAATATACCATTTCCCCATGAAAATAAGACCTACCCCCCAAATAATCCCTAGCCCTAAAATAAGCCCTACCCCAAAAATAAGCCCTAGTTTTGGGGCAAGACAGATCCCTAAAAATCAAGCTAGGGTGTGAATGGGGTGTGTGGAGCTACCCCACATGCCCTGCACACGCTTGACATTGAAGCCAGGCCTTCCACACCCCAACACCTGCCTCACCGCTCTGGCCCTCTTCTTCTGCAGTTGGTTGCCACCGCTCATGTGTGCGTGTCACCCCCAGGCCTCCATTACGACATCAGAGGCCTTCAGGATTGATGGGTACGGCACCCCTGAAGACTGGGGTGCACCACATGGATCAATCGGGAGCTTGGATTTCAGCTATAGAGGCCTTTCTGTAAGGCCCCTGACAGCAAAATGGAGGCTGGGGGCAACATGCATGAGTGGTGGTGAGCAGCTGCATAAGAAGTGAGCCAGCTGGGCGGGGTTGTTGGTGCCATCACCGTGAGTGAGATTGTGGAAAAGGTATCCCCCTAAAATAAGACCGAGTGCCTCTTTTGAGATCTTATTTACAGGGAAACATGGTAGTACTCCATAGTATAAGGTAGTGCTCCATAGTATAAGGGATGGCTCCATATTCCAAAGTTTAGAATTGCCATGCTGATTAAATTTCTTGCACCCATTAAGTCCTCACAGGCCAAAGAAGGAAAAAAAGCCCAAAGCCTGGCTAATTTTATTTATTTATTTTATTTATTAACTTTTTATACCGCCCTTCTCCCAAAGGACTCAGGGCGGTGTACAGGGCAATAAATATTAAAAAACAAAGTACAAAACTTAAAAAACAATTAAATAATTTATGCCTGATATATACAATAGTTAAAACCATATTAAAAAACCCAACCCCAAACCCATCAGACCAGGCCGGACTGCTCAAATAAATAGGTTTTTAAATCCCGCCGGAAGGAGCGAAGGTCGGGGGCCATCCAGAGCTCAACCGGCAAGCGGTTCCACAGGTCTGGCGCGCCCACAGAGAACGCCCTCCCCCTGGGGGCCACCAGTCGACATTCTCTGATCGGAGGCACCCTGAGGAGGCCCTCTCTGTGGGAGCGCACTGGACGGAGGGAGGTTGACGCCGGCAGCAGGTGCTGACGTAGGTAATCCAGACCCATGCCATGTAGGGCTTTGTAGGTCATTACCAGCACCTTGAATCTCACCCAGAGGGCAACCAGCAGCCAATGCAGCTCGCGGAGCAAAGGTGTAACATGGGAGTATCGGGAGATTCCCAATACAACTCGCGCGGCTGCATTCTGCACCAGCTGGAGTCTCCGAATGGTCTTCAAGGGCAGCCCCATGTAGAGAGCATTACAGTAGTCCAAACGAGAGGTCACGAGCGCATGAGTGACTGTACGCAAGGCATCCCGGTTCAGATAGGGCCACAACTGGTGCACCAGGAGAACCTGGGCAAAGGCCCCCCTAGTCACAGCTCCTATATGATCTTCTAAAGAGAGCTGTGAGTCTAGGAGGACCCCCAAGTTGCGTGCCCTATCTACAGGGGGCAATAGCTCACCCCCATAGCAAGAGATGGAATAATCTGAATTTCCCGGGATGCCGGCACGAACGGCCACTCAGTCTTGTCAGGGTTGAGCCGAAGCCTGTTCCTCCCCATCCAGACCCGGACCGCCTCCAGGCAACGGGACATCACGTCGAGGGCATCACTGGGGTGGTTTGGGGTTGAAATGAAAAGCATACTGATGATACCCAACTCCAAAACCACGAATGATCTCACCCAGAGGCTTCATATAGATGTTGAACAGGAGAGGTGAGAGGACCGATCCCTGGGGAACTCCACAAAGGAGAGGCCTCAAGGTCGACCTCTGCCCCCCTGCCAACACCGACTGTGAACATCCCAGAAGGTAGGAGGAGAACCACTGAAAAACTGTGCCTCCCACTCCCAACCCTCTGAGACGCCGCAGCAGGATACCATGGTCGATGGTATTGAAAGCCGCTGAGAGGTCTAATAGGACTAGGACAGAGGAACAACCCCTGTCCCGAGCCCGCCAGAGATCATTCACCAGCGCGACCAATGCTGTCTCCGTGCTGTACCCAGATCTGAAACCCGATTGGTACGGGTCCAGATAATCAGCTTCCTCCAAGAACAAAGGGAGCTGATGCGCCACCACGCTGTCAACAACCTTCGCAAGAAAGCGAAGGTTGGAGACCGGACGAAAGTTGTTTAATATTGCTGGGTCCAAGGCAGGCTTCTTGAGGAGGGGTCTCACCACCGCCTCCTTCAAGGTGGCGGGAAAACTACCCTCACTCAAAGAAGCAGTTATCACTGCCTGGAGCCAGCCTCGTGTCCCATCCCGGGCCGCATAAACCAGCCAGGAGGGACATGGGTCCAATAAACACGTGGTGGAGCTCAGCTTCCCCATGATCCTGTCCACGTCTTCAGGAGTCACAGGGTCGAACTCCTCCCAGATAACATCGACAAGACTGCCCGTGTCCTCATTGTCAGACTCTGCCCAGTCGGAGTCCAAACCAGTCCGAATCCGAGCGGTTTTGTCCAACAGATATCGGCTAAACTCCTCAGCACGACCCTGCAAGGGCTCCTCCCTTGCTTCCTGATTAAGGAGGGAGCGGGTTACCCTGAACAGGGCGGCCGGGCAATTATCTGCAGACGCGATGAGGGTGGCAAAGTGGTTAGACCTTGCCACCCTCATCACCATGAGATAAGATCTCGTAAACGACCTTAGTCGCAACCGGTCGGATTCAGATCGGCTGGACCTCCAACAGCTCTCTAGGCCCCATCTCTGACACTTCATCTCCCGGAGCTCCATGGAGAACCATGGAGCCCATTGGGATCTGCACCAGGTCAAGGGCCGCATGGGTACAACTTGGTCGAGTGCCTCTGTGGCTGCCCTTTCCCAGGCTTCCACTAGGGCATCAGCCGAGCTGTGAGCAAAGGAGGCAGGTGGGGACCCAAGCACCACCTGGAACCGCTCAGGTTCCATTAAGCGCCTAGGGCGGAACCATCTCGGTTCAGCAGCCCCACGATGGGGAGTGGCAAAACGGAAGACCAGCCGCAGGAGATGATAATCGGTCCATGACAGGGGTATAACAATTGGAGAACCCCCACCCAGATCATCTAACCACCGTCCAGATAGAAAAACCAAATCAAGCGTGTGACCCCCCCATGAGTTTAACCCTGACTAACCTGCATCAGGTCCATGGCCGCAATGGAAGCCATGAACTCCCGAGCTAACTCAGATGATCCCCCCAGGGATGGTAGGTTGAAGTCACCCAAAACCATGGGTTTCCTGTGCCAAGTTTATCCCAAATATCTTTTTCTCTTTCTCCCACCTCAGTAGGAATTCACCATTCCTAGTTGTGGTTTAGGTTCAAAAAACATTGTAGCCACTCAACAGAGTAGGAAATACAGCATATTTAGATACAAGCATTGTTTTTAAGGTGGCTAGGTGATATTATTTTTTAAAATTCTATGTCAGCTACAACTACTTCTTACAATCAGTGAAAACCGGCCATAATTCACTTTTTTCAGGACTGATTGTAATTTCAAATGGTCACTAAACAAATGGTTGTAAGGCGAGTTTTCATTTTATTTCCAATACATAGATGCTTGTTACGCTCCCCTAACATGGTGACCCTTGGCTGTGTCTTATTATAGTTTCCATCATCTCTATCCTGTAGAGCCAGTGGCCATATTGGTGAGGGGGGGAAATGAGAGTTTTAGGCTAACACAGCTGGGCAGCATTAGATTGAGTCAATCTGACATACACCTTTCTATTTCTATCCTGCTTAATACAAATAAAAGCTTCAATTGTATTCATGTGTTTATGGCCATTTAAGAAAAAGCCCTGATCATTTCACTACTGGAAAACCATAGGACATCTACAATTATTTAAATTGTGTATACACATTTAGGTTCTCTTTGTACATTGGCAAACTTTATCATATTTTCACATGATAGGAGTGAAAAACCTCTTCCTGTAATGTTAACAATATCCTGGTATGATCTGAGCACTTGCAGGTTTTGGAACCAGAGAGAGGGAAAGCTGCATTAAAGCAATCAGAACCAAAGCAAAAATCCACCAAACGATGACTTTCCAATTGTTTCCAGTCTCTTAATTTCCACAGTACTAGCCAGTATGAGCAGTAGTGAACAACATCTGGAAGACCACACATCCTTCAACCTTGCTCCAAAGCAACACAGAACAAATTTGCTCCTTGTTAAACTAGGAGTAGGGACGCAGTGTATCAGTGGGTTAGGACACTGAGCTTGTCGATCAGAAGGTCGGCAGTTTGGCGGGTTGAATCCCGAGTGCCGCATAACAGTGAGCACCTGTTAATCGTCCCAGCTTCTGCCAACCTAGCAGTTTGAAAGCACGTAAAAATGCAAGTAGAAAAATAGGGACCACTACAGTGGAAAGGTAACAGCGTTCCGTGCGCCTTTGGTGTCTAGTCATGCTGGCCACATGACCACGGAGACATCCTCAGACAAGCGCTGGCTCTTCGGCTTTGAAACGGAGATGAGCACTGGCCCCTAGAGTTGGAAACAACTAGCACACATGGATCAGCTTGATTTCATGCACAGCTATAAAGTCTCAATACAGCTGCCGAGAGTATGTAGCACTGTGGTAGAGAAGACTGCGGGGGTGTCAAACTGCTGGACCATGGGCCGGATGCATCATCTGGAAGCTGCACCCATCCCATTGCCAGCAATGGCAAAACTATCCTGATACGTTGCGTGACATCATGTGACATTGCAAGTTTGACATGTCTGACTTAAAGCAATTGGGCCAGATTCAGCTGGCAACCGTTTAAAGTCTTTGGATCTTCCCACAAATAATGCGGTGTTTCTCAACCTGCTGGCTGGGGAAGTCTGGCAGTTGAAGTCTACACATTTTAAAGTTGCTGAGGTTGAAAAACACTGAGTTATGGAACAAGTAGTTAGAGAAGTCAATTAAGATGTCTTTCCTTTTCCTCAAGCCGCAGCTTTCCAGTGAAGGCCCTGCAATTAGAACTGGACCAGATATACTACAGCAGGGGGTCTTCATACTTGGCCCTTTTATGACTTGTGGACGTCAACTCCCAGAATTCCTTAGCCAGGCGTGCTGGCTGAGGAATTCTGGGAGTTGACGTCCACAAGTCATAAAAGAGCCAAGTTTGAAGACCCCTGTACTACAGTATATGGGCAAACTCCCATGACTATTTTTGTCAGTTAAATTCTTCCTTTAAATATCTGCTTGGTTAATTGGTCCCATTAAAGACCTACTGTGCCAAAGCCATTAAAGTTTCTAAAATACATAGAGAAAAAAGTATGTATGTGTTTCATTATTATACAGTTGTATTTGTGTGAGCATGCTTTCTGAAAACTAGAAGCTTTTTTAAAGCTTCTCTTTAAAAAAACCAATCACATGAATCACCCCAGTAAATATGACTAGCTGAACTTTTCCCCTAGAGTAGATATTGCATATATGCAAATGGCTTTTTTTGTCTATCTGGAAAGCAGTGTAGCCAGTAATCTACAAAAGGCTGCTAAACCTACAAATTTTCAACAATCAGCTGTATATTCTTAAAAAGGAAATGGGATTACTACTACCCTCCTTTTTTCATTTGAAAGCTGTTAAAAAAAGGGGGGGAATATCTACAGAGAATTCACATTTATAAAGGACATTGAAGTTTTGGTCAGGTTAGTTAACACAATTTAAGTATGCTCTTATCAAGATGACATGTTTACATATCAACATCTGCTTTTCTTCTTCATTCAGTTGCATTATGAATCCCAAAATTGGCAGATTACACATCCCTGCTTAGAATGTAGGTTTCAACACAGGTTTGCTCAATTTTTCAGTAAATTGATATCTGAAATGAATTTCACAGTCATTATTGATTTGTTTATTGATGATTGATTTTAATTCATATGGTCTCCCATCTCAAATTTGTGACTCTGGGCAGCCAATAACAATTGAAAACATGTAACAATAAAGAAACAATGCCATGATATCAGCACCAAGGTAAAAAAAAAGCATCATCAACTCATCACAACTATTGGACAGGCTTTGATACACATCTAGATCCTCAAGTCCAGTGACAAAGCCCTGTCAGTAAGGTCTTATTAAAGAACAGGAGGGTCTTGTTTTCCTAGACTTATTAGAAGAGTGACCTTTGTGTCAGGCCCATGCCCCTGAACCATGCTTGTATATCTCTAAATGTTATGTCATAGGCAGTTGAATTTAGGGGTCTTTGGTGCTCTCTGAGCTTGCTTCTTTTCTGATGATGTTACCTAGTAGGGTAATGAAATGTCTGCAAAAAACTGGTAGCTACATTGGCTACCAGTTGTCTTCTGGGCGAGATTTAAGGTGCTGGTACTTACCTTTAAAGCCCTACATGGCTTAGGCCCAGGATACTTGCAGGACCGTCTGCTACCGGGGACGACTTCCCATCGCCCAGTGCGCTCACACAGAGAGGGCCTCCTCAGGGTGCCGTCGGCCAGACAATGTCGGCTGGCGACCCCCAGGGGGAGGGCCTTCTCTGTGGGAGCACCAGCCCTTTGGAACCAGCTTCCCCTTGAGCTTCGGATGACCCCGGACCTCCGGTCCTTTCGCCGCGACCTCAAAACTTTTCTCTTCCATCAGGCTGACCTGGATTGATGATGGGTTTTTAAATATGTTTTAATTTTTAATTGTAGTTAATTTATTTTGGGGCTGTTATTTAATTCGTTTTTAATTTTTGTATTGTTGTTTTTTATTGTTGTAAGCCACTCTGAGTCCTTTGGGAGATAGGGCGGCATATAAGTCCCAAAAATAAATAAATAAATAAATAAAAAACAAGGAAGCTCAGAGAGCACCAAGGACCCCTCATGTCAACCCTGAACTACAAATATTCTCCTTCATTGGTACAGTTGAATTTACTTCCCTTTTTAATTTTTTAGAAAACATCCCTTCAAGTGCTGCTCAACAAAGTTTGGGAAATTTGGGAGACATTTAGAATGGTGCTAGTATGACTTAAGTTCCCAGTAACCATACTGTATGTAAGCCTACCTTTTGCAAATTTATAATAAGTGGGATTGTATTTCCTGTGTCCAAAATTTATTAATTTTTCCACGTTACGGCAGAACCAATTTTGTATTCTTGCTGAGTCAATGTTTTCCATTGTGTTGCTCCAACATTTACTAGATTGGGATATAGGCCTTGAAAAATAAGGATAGATTCAGATTTGTTTTGTTTTACTTCTGTTGCAAGCTTCCTGTGGGGTTCTGAGCAAATCAGTTGTTTGCATTCCTATTAACTGCTTCATTAAAAAAATCTAAAACCAACACAAAACACAAACTATGCATCTAAATATGACCTACATAACATTGGAAAACTATACCTCTTTTATCATCTCAGACTGTTATAGTAAACATACAACTGTGATAATAAGTGGATGCTGCATCCAGATGTTTAACATTCTGAATAGCATGAGGAAAAAAGAGCAGTGACATTTATAATCCACTTGGTAACCCATTAGGTAATTGCTGTTTATTCCTTCTGCCACATTTGTGGCAATACCATTGAGCAAACAACAGCTTCTTTATGTAATAGAACTATTATGCTGGAGAAATTACAATTGTCACAGGTGGTTATACAGCAGAGAATGTTTTTGAGTTTCTGGTGGATTTTTATTTTATTGTATTTATTTATTCATTCACTATTTGTGGCTTTGGGGAGACGCACAAAAATAAAAAAATAAAATAATAAATACAGGACACCTCCCTACCTTTAACATAGCTGATACAGATCAGCAATGGCGAATCGTTTAGAGACCGAGTGCCCAAACTGCAACCCAAAACCCACTTATTCATCGCAAAGTGCCACGGCTGCATCAGCATTGGGGTGCCCTTGGGGGTAGATGGGGATGGCCCACTAGGTGGGCATGGCTGTGGTGATCATGGCAGACTGGGTGAGCATGGCCAGGGTGGACGTGGCCATTTTGATGTTGCTCATAGGGGGGAATGCCTGTGAGGGCTGGGCAGGATTGGGGGAGATCCAGGGGGTATCTAGCAGGTAGGGCGTGTGGGCAGGAGGCTAGACCTGCAGGGTGAGGCAGGGGACCATTGCCACAGGGCAAGGTGTGGAAAGGGCTGGGGCAGCTGCTGCCTGACACCATTGCCCCCCCACAGGGCCCAGTGAGCCCATGGGGGCTGATGGTGTCGTCAGCAGCCACAGCCTGCTGGCCTTTTGACCGGTGTATTCTGGGGCTCCGCAGCCCATTGCCAATACTGGGCCAGCCCTCCAGCAGGAGGTGGAGTAGGGGAGGGGGGAGGCATGTGATGCAGACCGCTGGGTGCACCTACTCCATCCCATCTGTTTTTGCTTGGGGTTGGAGAGCAGGTTGCTGCTGGTCATCTCGCAGATCTTGTCCTTGGCCTGCGCATGGAGCCTGTTCCTCTTGTGCACCCGATGCACTTTGGCCCTGCCTTGGGCCACCAACACCAGCAGCTCGTGCAGGTCCATTAGGCTGCCGCCTCCCAGAATGGCAGCCCCACCCATTGGCGCCATGGCCCAGAGTCTCAGATAAGATTGCATGCCTCCCCCACATCTCTGGGTGTGCTCTGCCACCTCTAAACAGGGCTTCCTAGCTGACCACTTTGCCTCCTTTGTGCTGGATGGGCCTGCAGCTCTGGGTGGCAACCTAATGGACCTGTGTGAGTGGCTGGTTGCTCTGGTAGGTACTGAGGTGCATAAGGGGAATGCGTTCCACCTGTGGGCCAAGGGCAAGACCCTCAAGGAGGCTTAGGAGATGGGATGGAGTAGGCGTGTTTGGCAGTCCACATCACATGCTCTCCTGACTATGTGTGCTGCCGGTGCCTACACAGCCCCTGCTGATGGATGCTTTCAGCCGCTGTGCACTCACCATGGATGGAGCACATTTCCCTCATGCACCTCAGTACTACAGCAGCTGCCAGCCATTCATGCAGGTCCATTAGGCCACCACCCAGAGCTGCAGTCTTGCCCAGCACAAAGAAGGCAAAGCGGTTGGCTAGGAGACCCCGCACATAGGTGGTAGAGCACACTCAGGGCCAGCAGGCAAAAGGCCACCCCGAGTGGGGAAAGCCAGGTCCCTATTGGCATCATGGCTGGCCAGGCCCAGCGGAGATGGGGGAGGAGCCACACAATCCTAGCTGGGACTGGAGGGCCATGGCGCTGATGGGAATCTGGCTTTCTCTGCTCAGGGTGGCCTTTGGCTTGCTGGATGTGGTTGTGCTCTACCACCTCGAGCTTGCTAGCTCGCTGCTTTGCCTCCTTTGTGCTGGGTGAGCCTGCAGCTCTGGGTGGTGGCCTGCACAAGCTGTTGGTGGCAGTGGCACATGTACCCACAGAGAGGGCTCTGAGTGCTGCCTCTGGTACACATACCATAGGTTCATCCACACTGATATAGATGCACATACATCAGGTTCAAACAGGTTCATCTACCATCCCACCACAGTGAAGGGAGAAAAGTCAGGTCTACATGGCTTGGTGGAAGGCCAATAGGTTTGAGGCCATCTGAACCTTGAACCTGATTTCAAAAGGTAGGCACAGCAACAAAGATACTTACCTTTGTCTCATTATTTGTTTTAGAAAGGAAATCTGCAATTGGATGGGCAGAAGTGACAAGGCAGAGGTAGTTATGAGAGTTATCTTGTGCCATTCCACCCAGAAACAGGAAGCTAATGCAGCTCTCAAACAGGAAGCTCTCAAACAGGAAGCTAATGCAGCTCTCAAAACAGTAATATTACTTGGGCATAGCAAGGTGCACATATCTGAGCTGCTGTATTTTGGACCAGCTGCTACTTTTGGCTCCAAATTGGTGTGTGTCTAAAGGTGGAATATCTCCAGAACTGGATCTGGGGAGGAGGTATAGAGATGGGCAAAACAGCCACTTGGTCTTACTAAGCCTAGTAAGACTTCTAGGGTCATACAAAGAACCCCAACAGCCTTCAGATACTGTAACAGAACGAACATAACATCACTTAGTCATCCAAGTGCTGAGGTTCATTACTATATTATACTTAATCTTATGTTCACCTCATATCTTCATGTTGATTTTAAACAAAAGCAGGGAACAAATGGATCATTGAGACACAATGCAAAGTGAGGCCTAAAGCTAGACCTTTCTCTGTCTACCAACACCAACTTGAAATAACCCTGGGAAAAGGAGAACAACTACAATATCATCCATTCTAGCCCTATTTGCAGTCCCAGAAAGATATCTACCAATGGTATTGAAGGTCACTGACAGATTAAAGACCAGGTAGTTTGCAGTTCCCCTATTCCAGCTCTGCCATAGATCATTTAATAGTGTAATCAATAGAATCTCAGTATGTTTCAACTTGAAACTGACTGAAAAGGATTCATATAATTTATTTCCTCCAAATCCTTCAAAGCTGCAGCTAAATGGCCCTCACAACAACCTTCACTAAGAAAGAAAAATTGGACAAAAATTATCTAGCTCTATTGGATCCAGTAATAGCTTCTTGAACAATTGCTTCCTTCAAAATTGAGTCATTCTTTTTGCCAAAGACACTTTCACCCAAACATGTATCAGATCATATTCACTTCCCAGGAGCCCTTAATCAATCAGGAAGAGCACAGATCTAAAATGTAGGTGAATGAACTAAAAGTTTCCAGGACCCCAGGCTTAAACTCTTCCCAGACCTTGCCTTAGTTGACCCAATACGTCATGTGTCATTTTTATCTGATAAATGCTGAGAATAATCTTTACAGCTGCCTTGCAGGTACCTCAAACCCAGGACCTTCTTTCTTGAGAGGTATCTGGTCAAATTGTAAACTGACAATTTATGGATGACAATCTTAAAATGGCAATTTATGATGACAGAAGAAGGCTCTCCATATTGTTCAGTCAATCCTATACATGATGAATGTTTTGTACTTTTTTGATGCAGTAATGTGGTTGTGCAAATTAATATAAATCATGATTAATATATATCCTGATTAATACATCTTGCGCTGAGCTTCTAAACTGGACATATGTTTATATGACTAATTTATACTACAACTTAATGTTGCTTCATTTTGTATTGTCTAGATTCCTTTGAGATTAGATGCTTTAAATCAATGTTTGCAGGATTATTTCTTTCAAGTTCACAACCTTGGTAGAATTTCTTAGACACTTGATTCAGCAGTTTGACTAGGGTCAGACTTGAGTTAATTTAAGATGACATGACATGATATGACACAATATGGCATGACACAATATGCCATGACATAACATGGCATGGCTAAATAATATTTTTTGCACAGTAGGAAAAAGCCTCTGAAATAGTAGGTATTTTTTAATTTTAATTTTTAATTTTAATTCCATTTATATCCCGCCCTTCTCCGAAGACTCAGGGCGGCTTACAAGCTTAGCAGTAGCCTTCATTCTATGTATATGCCTGCTTATTAGGGCTAAAAGATGCTGTTTACTCTTTATGTTGATTGTAGTTTATTTCCAGAGCTTCTTTCTCTAGTTTATCTCATGATTAAACATACTTTTTGACTTGCACTTCACTGCCTTGAGTTGAATCCTTAGTTGTTGATATAATGACAACTGTACCCTAAGAAACTCTGACTCTCAGCTCCTAAAGTTTCACAAATACTCAGCATCAGTTTTCATCACCCTTCTAAGGCCAGTGCACAGTATGATAATTGATGATGTACTAACTGTCAGTTTCTTCAATTAGCACCAAGAATAATATTAAAGGGATGGAGAGTTTAGGTTTGTGGAGTCTTCTTTTTTAAAAAGAAAAAAAACTCTTAAAACTTGAAGTTTGCTAATCAGACTGAAGTGCTAAGTAGTTGGAGGAAGGTTGTAGCAGTACAGTCAATCACCTATTGCACCCCATTACAAATCACATATTCTATATTAAAAAAATACAAACCTATATCTTATTTACTAGAGATCAAAGTAGCCAAGGGAATATACTAATTCAAAGGCAATGAATTAATCATTATACTGAAGCTAAAAGATAAGCAATTATCAGAATGTTAGCTTTAAGTTAAATGAGATGTTTCTAAATTTTTAACATCTCATTTAACTTAAAATACTGAAAGTTGGAAAAGATTGGTGATCTGCCAATCACTCGTAGATATACCAAACCCATAGAATCACAGGATTGGAAGAAACCATGGAGGTGATTATCTAATTTATTCTTTAAATAAGATTAAGACAACTTGCTTCGTAATCCAGTCTAAGATTAGGAAATGCTACTCTACATCTTTTAAGTCTTGAATTAATTTGAATCTTGGTCTTTTCCCCAGTTTCCAGTTGGTGCTATTTGGAATAAAATATTTATCTTAATAATACATTTCTATCTTTCAAGAGCCTGTTTATTTCATTCCATAATTTGTTATAATTGTTTTCAAATATATTATTATATCCTATTAAATAAAAGTTCTAGATATTTCACTATATTTTTTTCTCATATCCCAATTTCCTTTTTCATGAAGTCTTTTTCTTTGGAAACTGAATGCCTTGTTATCATCTTACTGTTCATTTAATTTTATATCTGAAAAGGTAGCCAAATGTCTTTGTATTCTGCCATTAGTATCATATGGAGCTAATAAATAAATATTTATTTATCTTTTTCAGTTCTTGTCTGCCAGGACCCCCTAAGCAATTATAAATAAAAGAGAAAATGGACAACCTTGCCTTGTGACTTTACATATTGAAAAGTTTGTAGAGAGCATTCCATTTGCTGTGAATTCTAACTTGACAAAAGCTTTGTATCTTAAAATATTTCTGTTGCCTTCTAAGATGTCCACTATCCCCTTTGTTATTCATCTTCACCTTGGAAGTTTTAAATCAAAGTATTAGACAAGATACAGGAATTAAAGGGTTGGGGATAAAGAGTGAAACATATAAATTACAAGCATTTGCTGACCATTTAGTATTTATTTTGGAAGAACCCCTGGCAATGATTCCCAAATTGTGGGGAAAGATAGAACAGTATGGAGAAATAGCGGGATTAAAAATAAATAAAGAAAAAACTAAGATAATAGTAAAGAATCTCACAGATAAGCAAAAAAAAGTTTGTCAGAATCAATAGAGCTAGTGAAAAAGGTTAAACATTTGGGTATATATTTATCAGCCAAATGCTCAACAATAAAAGAAGACAACTATATAAGGCTATTGAAACAAATAAAATTAGATTTGGAAAATTGGAAGAACTTACAACTGTCAATACTAGGAAGAATTGCTACAGTTAAAATGAAAATTTTGCCTAAGATTTTATTTCTATTTCTAACAATTCCGATAAAACTTGAGAAAAAATTCTTCCAAGAGTTAAATTCATTAATTTTGAAGTTTGTTTGGCAAGGAAAGAAAGCTAGAATAAAGATGAAAATGCTGCAAGGTGCTAAGGAAAATGGAGGTTTTGGGCTACCCGAGTGGGCTTTGTATTATCAAGCATCTGTATTAACATGAGTGAAAGAATGGATAAATCTCAGGAATAAAAGGTTGTTATATTTGGAGGGACATGACTTGCAGCTAGGGTGGCAAGCTTTTTTGTGGTACGGGAAAAATAAAATTCATAAGTATTTCCAAAATCACTATAGTAGAAATGCTTTGATAACAGTATGGGAAAAAATCAAAACTACAATATATGTAAAAATCCCAGGGTGGCTCTCAACGACAGAAGCTTTCTCACATCCAAATTTGGTAGATTTTGAAAAAATTTGAAACATATAGAGATATCTTAAATACTGATGGGACATTAAAATAGAAACAAGAACTGGAAAATCAGGGTATCAAAGTCATGGTGGGCACAGTTGCAAATACAAAATAGATATGAAAAAGATGTGAAACTGTATGGGTTTTATAAAGAACAAACTGTATTTGATAAGATATTGTTAACTTCTGATGAGAAACTAATTAAAAAAATGCAGGGCTTTTTTCCTCATAGAACGCTCAGAACGGTGTTCCGTCACCTTTTTTTTGCAAAAAAAAAAAAAAAAGCTCCCTCTATTGGCTTTAGGAATAGGCAATCTTGGCTCTTTTTTATGACTTGTGGACTTCAACTCCCAGAAATCCTGAGCCAGCCACGCTGAGGGGAAAGAGAGAGGTTTCCAAGCTGAGCCATGCTGGCTCAGGAATTCTGGGAGTTGAAGTCCTTGAGTCATAAAAGAGCCAAGGTTGCCTACCCTGCACTAGAAGAGGACATTAAAATTATTTATAAGATTACTTCTTTAGGAACTAAACTTTTAGAATCTAAAAAAGCTAATTCAAAAAAGCCAACAGGAAAGAATCTCACATTTTTCATCTGCTTCTGTCTTTTGGAAGGTAAAATTAGATAACAAAATAATCTATTTCCTATGTTAACATCTCTGCAATGAAATCAATAAAGGTAACAGGAAAGAAATGAGAAACATTTTTCTCAATGTAATATGTCTAATTTAGCTGATGCTAGAAAAAATAGTATCTTTTGTACACTCTTGAAAACTATACTGCTCAAAAAAATAAAAGGAACACAAGATAAGACATCTTACTATTAAATACAGTACATTGTGTTGTTTAAGTGTTTCCTTTATTTTTTTGAGCAGTATATTTTGAATGTATAACCATCTATTACAACTAAACCACTTTAAATTAAACAATTCTTAAGAATGAAATATTCTTAATTTGGATTTTACTTTTACTATTTGGACTGTTGTGTGTTTTGAAAATAGATTATTTAGAATCTAGTTATGTTGCACTTCAGTCTTTAAATAATTAACCTAGTATATACATAACAATATATGATGTTTTCCATGGTGAGCTTAACATCAATAACAACATTTATTAAAAAGGTTAAAATAATTTCTGGTGGTATTATCTGTACATTAAAATTTTGTTTAGTCACAATCTTCCACTTTTCACATTCTGGAAAAGCAGTAGTCATGTATCCTAGCAAAAGATGTTACATATGTGCATAAGTGTAGTCAGTAGCATATGCCTTTTTAAAAATATCAAACATGCAAAGAAACAAAAATAAGTCCAAAATATCTGTATTATATCCAGAAATGCCAACTTTGTAACCAATATTTCTCATCCATAACTATGGCACCCTAAGGATACCTGCATACATGCAAATGCTTCTTTGGGATCAGTAACACCGCAGGGATTGCTTTTTCCTTCCAGTAACAGATTGCTGGGGGATACCAAACATGGCCTTGAGAATTCCAATGTTTGTTACAAATTTTTCTGGATGTGGTTGGAAAGAGGCTGTTTGGTGCCAGAGACCACTACCACAAGGAACACAGTTCTGGGTCGGGGTTCGGAGCAGCTCTGGGTGGGGGCTGAGCACAGGCCGTGGCGTGGCAACTGCAGGGAGGGGAATCCCCATGGCGGCTGTGGGGAGGGGAATCCCCATGGCATGTGGCTCTGAGCCGCAGAGGCGGGGTTGCAAAGGATGGGCGGCGACGCCGTAGCAAGACACCAGCATCACTCCCAGTGACACCACCTCTGAGTACTGGCACCTTTTTTTTTTTTAGAAAAAAAGCACTGAGAAAATGTATAACTTTTTGTTAATTTTGGAGATGGAAAGTGAACAAACTAAAGAAACAATGACAAGGTGGGCAAAAAACTTTGGTTATAACATAGAACTAGAAAAATGGCAAAAATTATGGGAGAGAAATTATAAATTGAAAATGTCAACTGCATATAAAGAAAATTTATATAAAATGATTTATAGATGGCACCTGCCACCAGCAAGATTAGCAAAACTGTTTAAAAATGTGTCAGATAGATGTTGGAAATGTAAGCACAATTCAGGCACGTATTATATCTGGTGGACATGTGGTAAAGCAAAAGCTTATTGGAAAAAAATACATGCTTGATTAGAAAAAATGGTGGGAGAACATCTAGCATTTAATCCTGAATTTTTTTATTTGGTATAATACCAGAAAAGATTAATAAGCAAAGTTTATATTTCGTTCTACATATCACAACAGCAGCAAGAATAACTTTCACACAATACTGGAAAAATGAAGGAATATCACCAGAGGAAGAAGTAATTTAAAAAATATTGGAATGCGCAGAGATGGACAGATTAACTATGAGATTGAAAGATAAAGAAGAAACAGAATACTACCAATCCTGGGAGTCATTCTACAAATGGCTAGAGGAAAGAACCAAAGATTAGTACTTGATTATGTATTAGCGCTTTTGAACCCAGACTGCACGCTGGTTGAAAAACTAACATATGAATGTAAGGAAAAAAAGAACTAATAAAAAGCTTTAAAATTATTTCTGTTCCCTTCTTTTTCTTATTATTAATATATTCTATTACTAATACATATTGGACTCTGATTGGACAGAATCTGACAGGGAGGATTCGAGTGGTCTTGAAAGTGTTATCTGGACTGAGTTCAATCCTATGAGCCCCGATGAGGTGGACAGGATCATGAGGAGGCTGAGCTCTACCACCTGTTTATTGGACCCAAGATTTACTCTTGGGGCTAGAATTTAATTTAATTGTTTTTAATTTTTTGTATTCATGGTTTTAACTGCCCTGTAAACCGCCCTGAGTCCTATGGGAATAGGGCGGTATACAAATCCAATTAAATAAATAAATAAATAAATAAATAAATAAATAAATAAATAAATAAATAAATATTCTAATACATTTATAACAAATCTGCCATCATCTTGCTCTTTGGAATGTAATCCATCTTGTCTGTAGATATAATTTCAGGAATGCATTTCTCAGTTTGGCTAGCGAGTTTACATGACTGAGATTTCTTTGTGTCAACTAGTTTTTCTGATGTCTTGGCATTGTATTTCTTGTTTGAATTTAATTCATTGTCTTTAATAATGGTTTTGTAAATTCCTCCTCTACATTTTGTAATATTAGGCTATTACCATTGGGTTTGGTGCCTTTCTAGTTCTAAGCTTATTTATTGCTTCTTTGAACGTTCAAAACATTATAGCTGAGTAAACCAGGCAGGAAATACAACTAGATAAGCTAAATCAAGTTTATTGGAAGGCTATAATAACAGAATCTTACAAGTCTGAAGGTAGAAATTTTCCACTGTCCTCTGTTCAATTGAAGCAAATCCTTTTTAGGTTTCTTTATCTAACTATTAAGCCACTGGGGGCTCCTCCTTCTCTTTTTCATTTTTTTAAAATATATATAATTGTCTTAAAATTAAGAGGCTACTTCAAATGGTAAATCTTTCAAATGTGCTTTTCCCAAAATCATTCTTGATATATCACCATTTTTGTAAACAATTCATCTAGTGAATATTAGCCCATGGTAATTGTAGTTAACCAAATACAAGTAGAAATTACTTGAATAAACCATTAGTTTGGAATTGGTAGACTTGGATGAGAATTCCATCTAGGAAGATGTCCCATGCTGATCAACAGCTGCATCTGCACAATAGTTGCATGTAGATTATTATTATTATTATTATTAATTTTATTTGTATACCGCCCTTCTCCCGAAGGACTCAGGGCAGTGAACAGGGCAATACATGTTAAAAGACAAAATACAAAAATTAAAAGATGTTAAAGAGCTGCAGAAAAAATGTCCATGGGACAAGTTGCTTTGTTAAGTCAATAGACGTTTTCAAAAGGATTTATCTCATAGCTCTGCCTTTTTTTAATGTGGTCTTTCCAGACAACTGGGAAAAGTCTATATGATGTGAGGATCAAGTAGTTGTCACAAAAATTTCAAATGATCTCGAATCTGCTTTAACTAAATGCTTCCCAATGGGTTTAAGACCCATTGGCTGGAATCGAATTTAATGAATCAGGCCTATTTGTGCCATCCTGCACATTTTTCAGTCAGAATACATAATACTCAGTCCAGATGGCAAATGCAAATCTAAATAATAATAAACCTTTATTGTCAAAGTACAACATGTGTACATCGAGATTAGCTGAGCCTCCCCCTGTGCTCTCTCCCCCCAACACACAGTGACAACAAACCCTCCATCCCACCACACTATGTGAACCAACTACACCACACACCGGCCTCCCAGTCAATTCTGCATAAGATTATGTCCCATTTAAAAGCCTAACAGCCCACGGATAAAAGCTATTTTTCAGCCTGTTGGTACGGCTGGCCATATTCCTATATCTCCTACCTAACAATAGTTACAGCAATTACTTTTTTAAAAAGAAAAATCACTTTCAATTTCTAAAGTGTGAGTGTTTTGCTATCACTTGCTTTTCCTTTAAATTCTTCAGAATGTTCTCTGTGAGGTGTTCCTCAGGGTTTTTTCCCCCCATTTTGTTCCCCGCTCCATCTAGATTCTCTTTTCAGAATTCAGGCTATGAATAGTTACAAGTCACTGAGTTCTCTGCTATTTCTTCAAGCACTTCTTATTGTATTTGAAATGGTCTATTAGTAGAATAGCTTTTCACAGTAAAAAAAAAAAGTAGAAGAAATGAAATGCTTCAATATCATGAACCACTTCGTTCCCTCAAATGTTGGTTGATTGTGTAATAGTCACTGAAGGTGGGACACTTTCAGTTGTTAGGCAAACAGCTATTTCATCTTTCTCATTGTAATTTTATTCCATTGGCAACTAACCAATGCGATCTTATTCCAAAAGATCATAAACTTCTTCTCAATATATTTTTACACATTGAATTAGCATAAATATGTGTTTCTGATTTTTGGAATAAGAATGCACAATAGGGATGTGCCAATCAGCCAAGCTCCAATCAAAATTGACATTTGAAGATATCAGAATTCAATCTGAATTTGATAATTAAAATATTAAATCAACCTTGAATACAATTCTATAAAATATAATAGGTATGCATAATAATTTAGTGGCTTTTGCTTCAGCTATTTCAGTGCAATAAAAATGTATATTATTTTTCTGCACTTCTTTAAAAGGAATAAATAGCAGGGGCAAAGAAAGGGCAACCAAATAGCCTCCATGGTTGAACCAAGAGTTTATAGAAATGTTATGTTGAAGTAAAACAAAGGGTCCTCTTTCAAATTAAATATAAAAATATTCAAAACTTTGAAAAGAAAATCCAGATTAAAGGTGATAATCATATTGTTCCATGAGTATTTTTTTTAAAAAAATTACTTGATCCATTCATTGATAGGGTTGGCCTGTTCTGCAATGAAATATTAGGTGCTGGTTATGAAACAATGAAAAAAGCTTCATACAAGTGTTTTTTTTTTTGTGTGTGTGTGTTATGATTATTGCATATAAATAGACTGTGACATAAAGAGCAAACATACGGTCTCAAATCCACTTGTTTGATGAAGACAAGGTACAAACATGTTATGGAAAGAAAGCAAAGATTTTTTGTTTCATTTTGGAAACGTTTGAGAAAATGAATAAAAGTGGAATTGCTAGCACTGAAGAAATGCAGATATACTGGACACAGAATCTAATGCAGGGTTCTTCAGACTTGGCTCTTTTATGACTTGTGAACTTCAACTCCCAGAATTTCTCAGCCAGCATGCGTGGCTGAGGAATTCTGGGAGTTGAAGTCCACAAGTCATAAAAGGGCCATGTTTGAAGACCCCTGATCTAATGCATTGAGAATTAAGGAAGGATAATGATAAAAAGGAAAAAAATGGAAAGAGGACTAGGATCACATAGGAAAAACAATCAGATTTTTTAAAAGCAGTAGAATAAAGTGGAGTTCTCTTTCCTTTCTTTAAGAAAACTTGTAGTATTTTAGCCAAAGTGAGATAAGCAAAGCAATACTTTGATAGACATAATTTGTAGAGGTGATAAAACTCATTGGCTGTATATGAGATTTTGCGAAGGAAGCCCACTGAATTTCTAAATCACTTTCATATCTCTCTGAAGCAATTTGTAAGCATTTGATTTGATTCAACTTCTTGAGTAGCCTTGGAAATTCAATTCAAAGATTCAATTTTATCAGATCTCTCTCCAATTTAATCAAACCATTCAGATGAAAGAACTCACCTGGCTTTTGAGTAATTTTTTAAAAGAAGAGAGAGAGAGAGAGAGAACGAGAACATTGTCCATTGGGCATTCTCTATTGAATAAAACTCACAGGCTAAATAAGAATTTTTTTCTTTATAAATATTTTAAAACGTCCAAATCCAAATAGTTGTGCACATAATAATAAATAAAACAATAACAAAGAAACAATATGTGTACAGAAAAACCATGTAAAAGAGAACCAAACAATATTTTACAGGCTCTTCACCCACTTTATCCAAGGCCTGGGAAAACAAACAAGTTTTCAATGCTTTACAGAACATCATCAGGGAGTGAGCCATTCTGATCTCTTGGGCAATGCTGTTTCTGAGGTCAGGTGCCATGACAGAGAAAGTATACTCCCCAGGTCAAAATAGATTATGTAAAATGCATAATTTACTTCTGTTATATTGATGGCTTATCAAGAAACTCCATTGTATTGAATAGAAGTTCTTTCTACTTTTTGTACTTTGAATCAATATTTTAAATGGTCAGCACTAAATTAAGAAAATAGCAGGAAGTATTTTATTTTGTCACAAAAGAAATAGAACATTACAATTGGTGACATTTTGTAAATATGGTTTCCTATAGAAGAACTTTTCAATGCTGAGGGCTGTGCTTGATCATTGAGTTCAGTGCCAGAGACCACATTCAAACAAGCAGGATGAAAAGCTCAATTTCATTTAATTTCCATTTATCTGAAATGAAATATAGTAAGGGTGATTCCCCTTCACGGATTACTGCCTTGTCGTGGCAAAGGGGCTTGCATAATTCAATGAAGCTATGAGCTATGCCATGCAGGGCCACCCAAGACGGACAGGTCATAGCCGAGAGTTCTGACAAAACGTGATCCACTGGAGAAGGAAATGGCAACCCACTCCAGTATCTTTGCCATGAAAACCCTATGGACAGTACCAAAAGGCAAAACGATATGACGCTGGAAGATGAGCCCCTCAGGTCGGAAGGCGTCCAATATGCTACTGGGGAAGAGCAGAGGGCTAGTACTAGTAGCGCCAGAAAGAATGAAGCGACTGGGCCAAAGCCGAAAGGACGCTCAGCTGTGGATGTGTCTGGTGGTGAAAGGAAAGTCCGATGCTGTAAAGATTTTTTCTCCATAGGAACCTGGAATGTAAGATCCATGAATCAAGGAAAGCTGGACGTGGTCAAACAAGAGATGACAAGACTGAACATCGACATCTTAGGTATCAGCAAACTAAAATGGACAGGAATGGGTGAATTTAATTCAGATGACCATCAGGTATACTACTGCGGACAAGAATCCCTCAGAAGAAATGGAGTAGCCTTCATAGTCAATAAAAGAGTAGGAAAAGCAATACTGGGATACAATCCTCAAAATGACAGAATGATCTCAGTTCGAATCCAAGGCAAACCATTCAATATCACAGTAGTCCAAATCTATGCCCCAACCACCAGTGCTGAAGAGGATGAAATTGACCGGTTCTACGAAGCCCTACAGCACCTTATAGAACTAACACCAAAAAATGATGTCCATATCATCATGGGGGATTGGAATGCTAAAGTAGGAAGCCAAAAGATAACTGGAATAACAGGCAAGTTTGGCCTTGGAGTACAAAATGAAGCAGGGCACAGGCTAATAGAATTTTGTCAAGAGAATACAATGGTCATAGCAAACACTCTTTTCCAACAACCAAAGAGACGGCTCTACACATGGACATCACCAGACGGTCAACACAGAAATCAGATTGACTATATGCTCTGCAGCCAAAGATGGAGAAGCTCTATACAGTCGGTAAAAACAAGACCAGGAGCTGACTGTGGCTCAGACCATGAGCTTCTCCTTGCAAAGTTTAGGCTTAAACTGAAGAAAGTAGGGAAAAGCACTAGGCCACTCAGGTATGAATTAAATCATATCCCTGTTGAATATACAGTAGAGGTGACAAATAGATTTAAGGAATTAGATCTGATAGACAGAGTGCCTGAAGAACTATGGACAGAGGTTCGCAACATTGTACAAGAGGTAGCAACCAAAACCATCCCAAAGAAAAAGAAATGCAAGAAAGCAAAATGGCTGTCTGAGGAAGCTTTGCAAATAGCTGAGGAAAGGAGGGAAGCGAAAGGCAAGGGAGAAAAACATAGATATGCCCAATTGAATGCAGAATTCCAGAGAATAGCTAGAAGAGATAAGAATGCCTTCTTAAATGAACAGTGCAAAGAAATAGAAGAAAACAATAGAATAGGGAGGACCAGAGATCTTTTCAAGAAAATTGGAGAGATGAAGGGAACGTTTAATGCAAAAATGGGCATGATAAAGGACCAAAATGGCAGGGACCTAACAGAGGCAGAAGAGATTAAGAAGAGGTGGAAAAATTACACAGAAGAACTATACAAGAATGAGCTTAACGTCCCAGATAATCACAATGAGGTGGTCACTGACCTCGAGCCAGACATCCTAGAATGTGAAGTGAAGTGGGCCTTAGAAAAGCTGAGCAACAAAAAAGCTAGTGGAGGTGACAGTATTCCAGCTGAGCTATTCAAAATCTTAAAAGACAGTGCAGTAAAAGTGCTACACTCAATTTGCCAGCAAATTTGGAAAACTCAACAGTGGCCACAGGATTGGAAAAGATCAGTTTACATTCCAATTCCAAAGAAAGGCAGTGCCAAAGAATGTTCAAACTATCGCACCATTGCACTCATTTCTCATGCTAGTAAAGTCATGCTTAAAATCCTACAAGCTAGACTTCAGCAGTATGTGGATCGAGAACTACCAGAATTACAGGCAGGATTTAGAAGAGGCAGAGGAACTAGAGATCAAATTGCCAACATACGCTGGATCATGGAGAAAGCTAGGGAGTTCCAGAAAAACATCTACTTCTGCTTCATTGACTATGCTAAAGCCTTTGATTGTGTGGATCATAACAAACTGTGGCAAGTTCTTAAAGAGATGGGAGTACCAGACCATCTTATTTGTCTCTTGAGAAACCTATATGCGGGTCAAGAAGCAACAGTGAGAACTGGACACGGAACCACTGATTGGTTCAAAATTGGGAAAGGAGTCCGGCAAGGCTGTATACTGTCACCCTGCCTATTTAACTTATATGCAGAGCACATCATGAGAAAGGCAGGGCTAGATGAATCAAAAGTTGGAATTAAGATTGCCGGAAGAAATATCAACAACCTAAGATACGCAGATGATACCACTCTAATGGCAGAAAGTGAAGAAGAACTAAAGAGCCTCTTGTTGCGGGTGAAGAAGGAGAGTGCAAAACTTGGGTTGAAACTTAACATTAAGAAAACCAAGATCATGGCATCTGGCCCTCTCAATTCCTGGCAAATAGATGGGGAAGAAATGGAGGTAGTGACAGATTTTTTTTCCTGGGCTCCAAGATCACTTCAGATGGGGACTGTAGCCAAGAAATTAAAAGACGCTTGCTCCTGGGGAGGAAAGCCATGACAAATCTAGACAGCACACTAAAAAGCAGAGACATCACCCTGTCAACAAAAGTGCGTATAGTCAAGGCTATGGTCTTCCCAGTTGCAATCTATGGCAGTGAAAGTTGGACCATAAGAAAGGCTGAGCGCCAAAGAATTGAGGCCTTTGAACTCTGGTGCTGGAGAAGACTCCTGCGAGTCCCTTGGACTGCAAGGCAATCAAACAGGTCAGTCCTAGAGGAGATCAATCCTGACTGCTCTTTAGAAGGCCAGATCCTGAAGTTGAAACTCAAATACTTTGGCCACCTAATGAGAAGGAAGGACTCACTGGAGAAGAGCCTAATGCTGGGAAAGATCGAGGGCAATAGAAGAAGGGGACGACAGAGAATGAGGTGGCTGGATGGAGTCACTGAAGCAGTAGGCGTGAGCTTAAATGGACTCCAGATGATGGTAGAGGACAGGAAGGCCTGGAGGAATGTTGTCCATAGGGTCGCGATGGGTCGGACACGACTTCGCAGCTAACAACAACAAGGGTGATTACTTGCCAGTCATGTATGTAATAACTTTATCCATTGTTTGCATCCAAATTATGAGGTGGTTATACCTTTTAGAAGACTCTGGGGATTGCACCAAAGGCTTTTGCAGGTGTTGACTTTCTTGGGGATTTCAGATGCTGCTCTCCTTTTGAAGAACTGCCCAGTGGAAGGAACACTTTCCAGCGACAGGAATCTCATTTAAAAAACTCTAAGTGAGCTCTGGCTAATTTCCTTCCAGTCCTTTCCAAAGCTGTTCCTATAAAGTTCCTTGTTTCTTTTACAGTAACAGGAAGAACAATCAACTAACCGAAACCATCACATCTCATGCAGCATGAAAAAGAAGCTTTTAAGAAATGAAGTATAATTAAAAAAGCCTGCCCCCCTGCTAATTTCACCAATTCAGATTTCCAAAGATGTCTTAATTTTTATTTTCCATTTTTAGATGAGAAAAGAGTAAAATAAAGGATGCTGCCCAAGCAAATATTTCTGAGTGTTCCATAGCTGGTATGCCAACAATGAAAAGGATCCTGCTGAGCTTCATGTCATGGTTCCGACAGATGAAACTCTCCAAAGAACTTCGAGGCATTGTTTACCTTAAAGAGTCATCCCCTCCCCTTAGCACATAGTATCAAACACAATTCCCTCCTCTAATTAACAGTCATAAATCACATTCTACAATTAGTTTGAAATGCAGGCTTTCCCTCCTTTACTCTAACCCACCGTTTCTTATCATCTCTTATTTCAAAAATCCTGAGTTCACACACTATTACAATATTATTATGACTAACTAACTCCCATCACATTCCTCCTCCTCCCCCAGCATCATCTAATTCTAAGAGTAAAGCATAAGAAAGAAAAAGGCTGCATCTCCATATGTTGTCAAAGCAAAAACATCCAATGTTAGCAGCATTGACACTTCATTTTGATTGTATGCTCAGTAAGATCCATTCTGAACTGAATTCAGAAATGGATTAAAAACTAATGTCAGGTGGGATATGATCCTAAACACTACCAGAATCATTCTGGAAGAACATTAGATGTATGGGAAACACTTTATTGCTATCAATGGTTGTCAGGATTTTTACCACCTGGACTTCATAGGCCTACTGAGAAGTTCATCCTGCTTCTTTAATAATAACTGCCTCCTCTATTTTGAAGCAACTGAAGATTCCTTTTCTATTTCTTTCTCTGTTCATATACAGTTATAGGTTTTATGTTAGCCACAGAGACCATTTAGCTTTGATAACAATGCTTGAATCCAATAATTTCCCCCAAAAGAGAAATAGATCCGTTATCTTTGACATAAGGTTAAACATTACTGAAGTGGCAGATAAATTAATCATTGACTTTGCTATAATTATATTAATTATTATTTCTTATACTAATATAAGAGAGCTAATATTGTACTGGAAGAACAGATGTCATGGTTTGAGTTTGCCTTCCCAATTGATGCAATAATACTAATTAATAATGAATCTTTGATTATAAAAACAGATCCTTTCAATTTCAAAAGTACAATTTTTAAAAATCTACTTTCCCAACCAATCATATTTTTCAATTTTTAGATGAATCCTGATCTGCTTGCTGGGTACTCATTTATTACTTGATTTCATTGTTAATGTTATATTTAAGGAAACTTTAAGTTTTTATATGCATCCAACACCCTTCCATAATAGGTTGTTTATTTTTAAATAATTCATGTAACATTGCCAGTTATATCCAGGGTATGAAATGTGCAATTCTAATATTGTAGTTAGCCTTAGTTATATGAATTCTGCTCCTTGGTCTTTCTGAAAACTGTACTCATCATTGCTTTATGGATTGGCAGTGCTACTTTGAAAATGCTACACCATTGTGCTATTTATATATTTGGCTGGTATAAATCTACAAAGGTAGATGATTCAATTCATTCTTCATTAAAATAAATGATTTACTTTAATTAGAATAGTAAGACAAGTAGTGGTATATAATTTTAATAGTACATTTATTAAAAATTACAATTAAAAAGAAACATACAAACTAGAAAGTGCAGAAAAGAAAAAATAGAAAGAAAATTAGGAAAGAAAGAAAACATAAGAATGTGGTAAAGAAAAAGAAGAGAAATATATAAAGAAATGACTTCATCACAATAAGTATAAATGACTTATCGCCTTCTTTTAGAATATAACAAATAAAAAGAACACATATCTCATCTGTTATCTATAAACAAATCCTTAAAACATCATTGTCCTGATCAGCAAAAGTACATTAAGGGTTACCAGACAAAACAACGTATCTGTTTTAATATTGATCATATAAACCAACTTTATATACCTTCCTTTTACTTTAACAATATTTTTTATTTTAATCCCATTTATATCCCGCCCTTCTCCAAAGACTCAGGGCGGCTTACAATCTAAGCACAAATCAAATGTGCTTAGCAATAGCCTTCATTCTATGTATATGCCTGCTTATTAGGGCTTTCACCCCCCCAAGTGGCATTATTACAAAGTCAGCTTATTGCCCTCAACAATCTGGGTCCTCATTTTACCTACCTCGGAAGGATGGAAGGCTGAGTCAACCTTGAGCCTGGTGGGATGCGAACCTGCAATAATTGTAGGCAGCTGGTGTTACTTAAGGAGGCATCAGCCCACTGCTCCACCAAGGCTCTTTTTCCATGTCAAGGTCAAACTTTAAACTGCCAGCATGATCTTGATCATCAGTCCCTTCAAATTATGTCTCAGAACTTGATTTCTTTTCACTTATTCTTTCCTATCTCACAAAATTCTTCAAGGTTTTAACAAATCTCTTTTGAAAATTCACTCTAGGAAAGTTATTCAGGTCATTATTTCAGTTTGTTATTTGCATATCCCTGTTCTGTCCCAGCCTACGTACCTCCTTGTTACTTCACAAGCCAACCCCTAATTTAGCAGTAGACTGGATAAATAAACCCCTTTTATTGAAGTTACAGACCTTGTCCACAAACAGAACAGAGCATGAGCCAAAACAAGAAATAACTCACTAGTAAAATAAACAGACCATCATCTCTTGACACAGAAGTTCTTTGCAAACAGTTGCCTCCAGCAACCAGCCCTGCCCACACATTCCCTTTTTGTTACGCAGTCCCAAAATCATGGCTTTTCACTGCTTTCACCTTCTCCCCTGGAGTCCACCCATTGCCTCTCTGATTTACTTGTGTGACCTATCTACATTTATGTGCATCTCTGAGGTCTTCCAGCTGTGCTGCCTCCGAGTCTGATTCATCCTCCCAGCACAACTGGCTTTCAGCTTGACCACGAGTGGAGAGGCCAGGTTCTTCCTCACTTTGTAAGTCTTGTAACTCATCAGAGCTGATGGCTCTGATGGCTCCCCAGGCCCCTCCTCCTCCTCCTCTTCTGATTCCCCAGATTCAGCTGCCAGGATCACAGGCTGGCATGGAATCACAACAATCCCTTTTAATTATTAAAATATCAGTTAGTTTTAAATGTATGTCCAATATAGTATATTTTTTCTAAATTGTTCTTGTAGCCTGTCATTTTTATATCTACTTTCACATTAGTGTCAGTCTTTTCCAATAAAATTAATTCTTCTTCCCTAACATGACTAAGATAGCTATTCCCATGTGTAGCAAATATGTGAAATACTTGTGGGTGATCTCAAGTCCTTTCCTTGTCTGGAGAGGAATTACACAATAATTACACATTATTATTATTATTATTATTATTATTATTATTATTATTATTATTATTATTATTATTATTAATATTAATATTATTATTATTATTATTATTATTATTATTATCCAATTCTTCATTCTCCCAGTCAATGGTTCTGCTTTTATCTTCATCGTCAGTTTGCCATTTCAGTTCCAGAAGTACAAGCAGTTTTGTATTATGAATGCTAGATCATTCCATCACCCAGTGTACTTTGCAGTTTATACCAAACAAAGATTGATTATTACCTTTTTGTTCTATTTTGTCATACATTGTAGCTTTTCATTTATATAGTTTGCTAATGTCAGTTAAGGCATCAGTTATGATGGTGGCTATGGAAAAGATTTCAGATACATTTATCAGCATTAATATTTTAGTGCTGCTGAAGATTCAGAGCACATTAATTAGATCTATCCTAGAGCTATTTTAAATTTTATTAGACTATGAATAAATAATTCTGTATATTTAGACAGTGTCTGTGAAAGGGTGTTCTACCTTCAAAATGATAGATGTTAATTTCTACTGAGGTTTATCTAAAGTTAAAATATCTAATTCATCTCTCTAAAGAATAAATTAACAACTTCATTACCATCAAGGGTCACTGTGAAATTTTATTCTGAAGCTTACCTCAATTGTATGATTATGTAAACACCAGCACTGATGGGGAAGACAGGCAGGGATCAAAACATACAGGATGGTGAACACAATGGTACAAGCCTGCCGCTTTTGTATGTGCATGGAAAGATGTGACAGATTCACAAAACTGAAAGATCTCATGTAGGCAATCAAGCTCAAACTTCTCAAATCCTGCTATGTTTCACTAGTTTTTATCATTGCTAATTATATGTTTCTGAACCTTAATTCTATCTTCTAATTTTGTCTAATATCCTACCAAAATTTTTTTTATTTTATTTTATTTGGATTTATATACCGCCCCTCTCCGAAGGGACTCGGGGCGGTGTACAGGGCAATTAAAACACTATAAACAACACAAAATGTATAAAAATTAAAATGAAATTAAATCAAATAGCCCTAAACAATAAACACATTCTAAAATTTAAAATTTTTAAAATTTAAGATCTAAAATCCCAGTCCCTCAGTCCAGGCCGGCAAGTTCAAATAGCCAAGTCTTCAGGTCGCGGCGAAACGAGCGAAGGTCGGGAGCCATCCGGAGCTCAACTGGAAGCTGATTCCAGAGGGCAGGCGCACCCACAGAGAATGCTCTCCCCCTGGGGGCCGCCAGTTGACATTCCCTGACCGACGGCACCCTGAGGAGGCCCTCTCTGTGGGAGTGCACAGGGCGATAGGAAGTTAATGCCGGCAAAAGGTGCTCCCGTAAATAACCTGGACCCATGCCATTTAGGGCTTTATAGGTCATCACCAGCACCTTGAATCTCACCCAGAAGACAACTGGAAGCCAATGCAGCTTGCGGAGCAGAGGTGTTACATGGGAGTATCGGGAGACCCCCATCACAACTCGCGCGGCTGCATTCTGCACCAGCTGGAGCCTCCGAGTGGTATTCAAGGGCAGCCCCATGTAGAGAGCGTTGCAGTAGTCTATCTGAGAGGTGAGTGACTGTGCGTAGGGCATCTCGGTCCAAATAGGGCCGCAACTGGTGCACCAGGCGAACCTGGGCAAAACCCCCCTGGTCACAGCTCCTATATGATCTTCAAAATTGAGCTGTGAATCAAGGAGGACACCAAAATTGTGAGCCCTATCTATGGGGGGGTAACACCTCACCCCCTATAGATAAAGATGGAATAGAATGGACAACCTGAGATGCCGGTATGCACAGCCACTCGGTCTTGTCGGGATTTAGATGAAGCCTGTTCCTCCCCATCCAGACCCTCACCACCTCCAGGCAACGGGACATCACGGAGAGGGCATCACTGAGTTGATCTGGGGTGGAAATAAAAAGCTGGGTATCATCAGCATACTGATGATATCCCACCCCAAAACCACGAATGATCTCACCCAGCGGCTTCATATAGATGTTGAACAGGAGGGGCGAGAGGACCAACCCCTGAGGAACTCCACAAACGAGAGGCCTCCTGCCAACACCGACTGCGAATGACCCAGAAGGTAGGAGGAGAACCACTGTAAGACAGTGCCACCCACTCCCAATCCCCTGAGGCGCTGCAGTAAGATACCATGGTTGATGGTATCAAAAGCCGCTGAGAGGTCTAATAGGACTAGGACAGAGGAGCAACCCCTGTCCCGAGCCCGCCAGAGATCATTCACCAGTGCGACCAATGCCGTCTCCGTGCTGTACCCGGGCCTAAAGCCCGATTGGTAGGGGTCCAGATAATACGCTTCCTCCAGGAACAGAGGAAGCTGATGAGCCACCACACTCTCAACAACCTTCACTAAAAAGTGAACGTTGGAGACCGGACAATAGTTATTCAAAATGGCCATGTCCAGGGCAGGCTTCTTGAGGAGGGGCCTCACCACCGCCTCCTTCAAGGTGGCAGGGAAGCTGCCCTCTCTCAAAGAAGCAGTTATTACTGCCTGGACCCAGCCTCGTGTCCCCTCCCGAGCTGCATAAACCAGCCAGGAGGGGCACGGCTCCAGTAAACAAGTGGTGGAACTCAGCTTCCCCATGATCCTGTCCACTTCTTCCGGAGTCACAGGATTGAATTCTTCCCAAGTAATATTCCCAAGATCGCTCGATTCCCCATCGTCAGACTCTGCCCAGTCGGAGTCCAAGCCGGCCTGAATCTGAGCGATTTTATCCGCGACATATTGACTAAATTCCTTGGCATGACCCTGCAGGGGCTCCTCCCACACCTCCTCATGACCAACAGGATTAAAAAATTTTATTATAAGTTTTATTAATTTTATACTATTTACATTCAAATATTTGTGAAGCAATACAGTGGTTGGGTAATTAAAAGTAAGGTAAAGGTAAAGGTTCCCCCACACATGCGTGCTAGTCGTTTCCAACTCTAGGCGCCAGTGCTCATCTCCGTTTCAAAGCCGAAGAGCCAGCGCTTGTCCGAGGACGTCTCCATGGTCATGTGGCCGGCATGACTAGACGCCAAAGGTGCACGGAACGCTGGTATCTTCCCACTGTAGTGGTCCTTATTTTTCTACTTGTATTTTTATGTGCTTTCGAACTGCTAGTTTGGCAGAAGCTGGGATGAGTTACAGGCAATATCAAATAACAAGTTATTTGTACATAGCTCAGGTTACATCAACAAAAATTCCCTCTCCACTTCCCTTAGTTATAACAAAGTCAAATTAGTCAAATTAATACGTTTATAATTATGACCTAGTCAATTAAAAGAATTTTCAATATATTTTCACTAATACATATCAATCTCCTGTTTTTAGGTTTTACCTAATTGCAATGAAGTAATCTAAGGTAGCCTATACTAAATGAAAGAAAGATTACTTTTGGGTAACCCACATTTCCCTCTTTCAATAAAAAGTAATTATCCTGTCTACAAAACTTACATTATTCATTTCAAAACATTCTTATTTTTTACCAATATCATCTATTTATTATCTTAACAATTCACCACTTATATCAAAATATCTTATATTATATCTTTCCAAATTCTATAATATATATTGATTCTAATAACTTTCTTTTAAAAATTAAATACAAAATGAGTTTCTATCTATATCATTACAGCTAATATATTCTATAAGTCATCTTAACTGTACATCAATTATTAAAATACTATGTTTTGATATATCATTCCAAATTCTATAATATAGTTTAGAATTATATTCTAAAAGCTTAATTTTGTTTTCCCTTACAGATCTAAAACCTAAATGTAAAATCAGTTATATTTTTTAGAGATTCCCCTTAATCCATTAAAAGATATTTTTATACTCTATCTTTAGGAATCCCAAAAAAGAAACAAGTTCAGTTTTGAAAATCTAACTCTTGCCTTCCTTTTGTGCCAGTCAGGCTTCCCTTTTAGCGTCTTTAAATTCTCAAATGTATCTCCCTTTCTTCCTATACCCCTTATTTGAATCCAGAGAGAGTATCCAAATTTCAGTTTTGCAAAGACTGTAACCATTGAAGTTTTGCTTTAATGGTTCAGTTTTTGATGATTGATGTAATATAGTTGTCATTAGATCAGTCAAGTCTTTTTCTTCTTCCAATTCCATCTGGATTAGGTAGAAAGTAGTAACTGGTGTTATGGTTGTCATTTGATTAGCTGAATTCTCAATATAGTAAATTTGAAGGCCTTTAGTGTCTTCACTCTTAGTATTGCTTTCTTCAGGTGCTATTGCTTTTTGAGTTGTAACTTTTGTAGCTGACATTGAAATTTGGACTTTAAGGTTCTCTGCAGGTTGCATTTGTTGTTCTTTGAAATCTCCTATTTTAGTGTTAGTTTCCACTTCTTCTATTTGCTTTTGGATTGTCATTTCCTCATTTAAGGTCAGAGTTTGATTTGGTGGCTTTAAGTTGTCAGATTTATCTTGCAGTTTGGCTTTAATTTGCTCTGTCATTGCCAAAATCATGTCCAGTATCAGTTTATAATCAAGTGGAAGTGCTGCACATGCAAACCGGAAGCCACCACTAGGATTAATCTTTATCTTCCTAGGAAATAACCCAACCCTCCTCCAATTTTATATTAATCATAGAAATATGATTTTTTTTTGTTTCCAGTTATTTTCTGGAGGTAAACTTAAAACCCGGGGGGAACGTTTATGACATATACTGTTTTCTCAATCAATTTAAATTAAGCCACACAGTGCTTTCTTCCATTTTATAAGTTATTTTATTTATTTTATTTATTCAGTTTCTATAGCTGCCCTCTTAACTAATAACTTTGGGTAGCTTACAATTCTAAAACTAGACTATTCTGAAACTTTAGCTTTATACTTGTCTCCTTTTTATGTTTTTATGAGACTGATTAATCTCAAATCTCACAAGATTTTTTCACTCTAAATCCCACAGTGACTGAAATGAACAATCACCATGAGATTTCTCTCTTTCCCATTTTTAGGAAAGATTCCTGATCCCAGTCTTCTTTAGGCTGATGGTGGTCTGCAGACTCAGAAGGTGTTCTCCTACTTTGTGCTATCCATGGGTAAGGACAGCCATCTTAAAAATGACAAGTTATTTTAAATCAGGAATATAAATTTTTTGAACTGCAACATTTACTATAACAGATGAATGATACAAGGCAAAAAGTAGGCAGGGCCAGGAGAAAAAAACCTGAAAGTGATTTGGTATAAACAAATTCAAATGTAATGAATTGAAACAGGAATTCTGATTGCTTACTATGTCACATTAACATTGATAATTTGTCAGGACACATTCAGTGGCAATGGTAATCACATTTTGTCCTACAACCACATATTTTGCATTCTTGGTCAAAAGACTCAGGCACCAAATTACTTAAAATTTGGACTTTAACCTGATTGCTTGGCCTGACCCTAAAATAAGCTTGTTATTTGTAAGATAATGTATCTTCAAATGGGTTCTGCCTGCAGCTGTCTTGAAGTACTGTTTGAAGAGCTGTCTTCAAAAGCAGCCCCCAATTTAGTGTCTTGCAGTGATCTAAACTGAAGGTTAGCAGAGCATGAGGCATAGCTATTCTTAAAAATGTCACAGCTGGTACGCTAACTTCAGCTGGCAATAGGAGGTGTTTTGTTTATTGGTAAGTTTTGTTTTAAACGCAGATGTCACATGGGCATTCAAAGGAAAACTAGATATAAATGCATTCTGAAGCTATAAACTGCATCTTAAGAAGATATGCACACACTCACATGCACTCTCACAGTTCAAATATGTAGTTTTTTAAGAATAAATTAATCATTTATTCTTTTCCATGATATAAGTCTGTCCTTTCTCCCCAATCTTGTGGCCAACATGACTATATGCTGAGGTGCATGGAACTTTGTTACCTACCCACCAAAGTGGTACCTATTTATCTACTCACATTTGCGTGCTTTTCAACTGCTAGCTTGGCAGGAGATGGGGTAACATCATTCAGCGCTCAGATCTTGAACAGCTTTCCACCTCAGCATCTTTAACCACTGAGCCATTTACTATCCCATTTACTGGCATATTTTGCAGCATTTACTTGAGAGTGACTTGATTTCAAGGTAGGCTTTTTGTGTGCTGTTTCCAAGCATCTTCATGTACATTGCACCGACATTAAAAAAATAACATTATTCTCAATGATGCTGGATGTCACAGATGGTGATAATACAAAACCAAAAAAGCATGTGTGTAACAATTAGCTCTGTGCATTGTTACTTATTGATGAGCAAGTGAACTTTTTGTTCACAATTTGTGCTGCAAAAGCTCCAGATATATAAAGCTTGTTGTCCATGGCTAGGGAAGAAAGAAGAGGAGAAAACGCTAAGGATGCATTTATAGTTAGTTGGTTCACATAGTGTGGTGAGATGGAGGGTTTGTTGTCACTGTGTGTTGGGGAGAGAGAGCACGGGGGGGGAGGCTCAGCTAATCTCAATGTACACATGTTGTACTTTGACAATAAAGGTTTTTATTATTATTATTATTATTATTATTATTATTATTATTATTATTATTATTATTATTATTATTATTATTATTATTATTGTATATCATGACCAGCCAAGGAGTCACCTTTGTATTTTAATTTGTGATAAAATATAATGTAAGCAATTTGATGAATAGTGTCAATTATCAATAAATGTCAGAATACAGTATCTAGATAAGAATGGCTGCCATTTCTTGAAATGTAGATGGTAAAACCATTATCTCCTTAAACCCAGTCTCTTATCAGTAGGGATATTTCTGTAACTTGCTCTTTGTAGTTTGTTGCTGATTGGAGTAGTGAGGCTTCCAGGAACTCACATTCAAAAACCTGTTTCAGTTCTATTGTTCAGCATAGGCAGTTGTGAAATACTTAAAAGGAAAAACTGAGAGCCTTTTCCAGATAGGCTCACTTTTATCACAGTGGAAAAGCCAGTTTGCTTCTTGAACAGGAAAGGTCATACACAGGCCATGGACTACAGTCAATTCTTCAGCACCACGTCATGTCTCCCTTAGCCATCTTTGGAATGTGCAGGGGCAAATTCATAGGGTTTTTATTTTATTATTTATTTATTTAATTACTATTTTTTTCTGATAATTATAGGAGCCCATTACTGGAAATGAGCAGTATGTACAGTGATTCTTAAAAAAATTGTCAACCCTTCTGAATGTTCAATGTTTCTGCATAAATATGATCTGTTGTCCATATAAGCCCTAAAACAAAATAAAGAGAATGTAAACATTATACTTGTGCATTTTCTATCCACATGTCTTCTTGGTAAAGATACAAGGGTGGTTTACCAATGCTCCCTCCCAGGAGCACCCACCACCAATACCACTACCACAATGACGGAGCATGGCAGCATGGCAGGGGATTGGGAAAGTTGTATTCCTAGTACATACAGTATTTTAAAATAATTTATTTAGCATCTAAGCTATTTTCAGATAAACCTATTTCTTTTCTTGTCATCAGGTCAAGGGTAATGAGACTGGTTTCTAGGAGAGACTGAAAGATGGCTATCACTGTAATTATTTTTCTGCCTTTTGTAGGTGATCTTAGTCTAGACCTTAGCCAACAGGCTATGCTTGACCTAGGAGAAGAAATTTATTTGGAAGGAACTAATAAGCTGAAAAAATTGACAGCCATATTACAGCAAGAGCATAGCTTTTTTCTGCTTCACTAACAAGATAGTTGGACCTTACATAGCAGCAGTGGTCTTGCTCTTCCAGTAAAACAGGTCATACTGCTGCAGGAATAGACAACTTTCCTAGAGCAAGTAGAACTGGAACAGAGTTTTTCTTGATGTATTGTCTCAAGTTACTAACATACCACCTCAATTCCAAGACTCTGAATGGTTTAATTGTTCTGTCATTAAAACTAGCAGAACAGCACAAGACAATTCCCATCAACAATGGCAAGCCAGGTTGTCATCATTCTTCAAAAGCATAGCTTAGATAAAATGGTTTGGTTGCACTTGAGGAAGGCTAATAATGAGGAAACTGGATAAGCCTCTGGGGACATGTCTACAGCATCAGGACAACTATCACACTAGTGGAACTAATAAACACAGTCATTAAGAGTTTGAAGAAACATTTCTTATGTAATAAATACTAAATAAAAATATGAATCAGGCTATTTGCTTACATTGTAATGCATCTTTTTAAAGAACAATTCAGGAAAACAACTTTAATACCAAACAGCCTAATAATAAACAGGATAAATATTCAACTTAATATCTCCCATCTGTTCATAAGGCTGTCTTATGTTTCTGAAGTATTTTTGTTCCTGGTATCCCCTCAGCAACTTCCTCTCTTCTATTTTAAGGGATAGTTAATACTCAAATAAAATTCTGGGTATCTGTTCTATTTAGTTTGCTTTATTTTTGGACTGCAAAAGGATATCTAGTGAGTATAGGTTCTTGTCTTCCTATCTTCATAGAGTATCAAACTCAACGATGAAGTCAAGTAATCTCTCTTACTGAGAGTATTTTGGAAATTCTCTTCTTGTGTGTTTAGTTAGCTTAGAGACTCCAATTCAAAAAGATAATGCCCTCTCTTGACAATCTCCATACATTTGACTATGAAGGTCATCTTGAAATTCTGTCTGCTGATAGCCAGAAATATAATATTCTAGTATGAAAGCACTTGATTCCCTCTACTTTCAACTGTGGCTGATAAACAAGATGACATACTTGGAAATTAACTCATGTGAGGCATTTATTACTAATCTCTCTTGAGATGGAAAGAGTGATGCAAGTGGTAATCCATGAAGAAGGAGGCTGTAATATTTGCTACTTGTTCATTTACAAACCTAGAAATAGATTTATATCTGTTTTAATACAGCCTCTCCATCGCTGATTGGGACGCTGGATGCACTGAAGTGCTGAAGAATGTGGAAGGCTTATTAACTTTTGTCAAGCACTGTCTTAGCTCTGTGGAGTTTGTTGGAAGTTAACTTTTATAAATAACTATTTATATCAGGTTTCCTGTCAGGATTATGGCACCCTTCGTTCAGGAAATTCTACTTGTAGCTATTGATGTTCCAGGACTTTTCTGAATGACTCAGAGTTATGTGATTCTTATTTAATTGCAGATCATTACAGACAACAACAACAACAACAACAATAGTGCAAAAGAAAGCCTAGACAGATTTATCTTGAAAGTGATATTTTGGGTTTGCTATACATTAACAATATGTGTCATATTTTCTGTGTAATTATTATTTTTTTGTTGTTGTAATTGTTACAACAGGGCTGAATTGGCTCATCAGAAGTTTAATTGTTTCACATATTTTATTTATAACTAGAAGCTAGGAACCAAAGCTTTTTTAAAGCAGCATGTTCAGTCTGGTTTTGTTTCTGAGTCTGAAAATGAAAGTTAGAAAGGGAACTGGAAAAAAATAATAATTTGTGCTTGTTTTTGTGCTTGTTTTTGTTTTTAAATTAAAGGCTTTTTATTAGTAAATAGGCAGTGTATAAACTTTGTAATAAATAATTCCAGCTATGTTGAAATAAATTGAGATTTGGAAAGCTCAAGGAAGCATCATTTTATCATATGATTTCTTCAAATCCACATTGCCAAAACATCATTTTCAGCCTAGCCTGAAGGCTACATGAATCAATAATTTTCGTGCAAAGGTTAAAAATTAAAGTATTAAACACGTAATATGGATAGGCAAGTACAGTGAAGTAATTCATATTCATATTTCCTTGTTAATGCAAGAAACAAATGTGTGGAAAGCAACTATCTATAGCCACAACATGCAACAAATCCATTGTTCTTTATACTGAAAAGCTATTTTGTGAAGCAGTTACGGTGTGACAACATGTTATAATTGATTTCCCAGAGAAAATGTATTAATTACAACATGTTGTGACATGGAGTGTTTGATTAAAATGTTCATTATCTTTGTTCCCATGTGATTCCTATTTGGTTTCCATGATTTAAATTTGATTTTATTTTATAATATAAAAATTTGTTTAAAGTTAAAACAGTGGGAAGGCCTGGTATTGTAAACTGGCAATGATATACTGAAAGTGTTTGATAATGTTTTCATTTCTCTCCCCCCGCCCCCCAAATTCATGGCTATTCCCTATCTCCACTTTCTTTTAACAAAGAACAGTAGCAGCAACAACTGCTATTGGCCAGCAGAGCTTATAATTATTCCTTTGGATAAATAATATATTTATTAAAATATCTCAAAAATGCTTTTCAAATGCCTTTAGCATTGCTGTTGTTATCTCTCTCTCTCTCTCTCCATCCATCCATCCATCCATCCATCCATCCATCCATCCATCTATCCATCCATTCATCCAGTGAAAGTATGCATGTGTGGATGACATTTTGTGTCTGTTTTCATGTCTTTTACGGACCTCTATGATGACTTGACAACTTTCAACCAATTTTTTTGGAGTACTTACACTTTTATTTGTTATTGTTAAATTAGTGGTTGAAAGTTGTAGGAAAATAATAGTATCCCTAGGATAATATGAAACTGATATTTTCTTTCTCAGTCCAATTCACATAGGGTTGTTGTGGGGAAAAATAGGATGGAGCATTATGTATCTTTACAAGCAGGGCTTTTTTTCTCATAGAACGCTCAGAACGGAGTTCCGACACCTTTTTTGGATGGAACCTTGTAGGGTAGGCAAGGGTTGTATGACATGTGTGAGTTACGGCACCTTTTTCTTTTACAAAAAAAGCACAAGATAGCTATAAAATATATTATTTATAACAGCTAGTTGTGGAGAAGTTTAAGAAATCTGAATCCTACTTTATCCCAAAGTAATCCAAAGAAAAATGTGTTTATCATGAAATAAAAACTTGTATTCTATTTTTTTGTAAAATAAAAATATGCTAAAAAGATTTCCTTTTATATGTGCTATGGTTCAGCAAACAGCTCAATGTGCCATCTATTAGTACCCAAGAGACTATGGTTGTATCTATTTAACAAAATTCTCACGTGTTTCACAAAAATATTCAGCTGCTAAGCTCTGAAGCTCAGCTCTCAGCTGAGGCAAAAACAGATTTATTAACAATGCTAGGAGAAAGGAAATGGAATCTTACATGGTTGACTGCAAAAATTGGCACCATCACGCCTAAGTTTACTTATTTCCATCAAAGTGAATGAAGATCAATTAATTGCAGTGCAGGTCTGCCAGTTTAAGTGCACACTGAATCTGCATTTGATTTAGGAACTAAGAAATAAAGAATATAGCACAATATTTGTAACTTGTCTCATGAAGGTTATTACATTATCCCATGTGAGGGCTCACTCCTTATACTCATTTTACAAAAAGCAGGCATAGAATCTTGAGTGACAAAGGGATAATTATGCTTTTCTCCACTGATAATTTTTTCCTCCTCAAATCATCTCCCTTAAACTCCAATTGAATGGCAGGTCTGGATTAAATCATGCTGAGGCTTTAAACTATGTTGCTGCAAGAGCTATGTCATTAAAAGAGTAGAAGAAAAGTGCAGAGATGGCAAAATTGACTTGTCTGATTAGGAAAAGGACAATAACCTCATTTATTAGTGACTGGAAACCCCTTATGGACTTTTTGTTGAAGAAAAGAAAAAAAAACATGTGATTTATAGGTTTGATGATAAGAAAGGGTAAACTATGGAAAGAAGGAAATTACAATGCAATATTAAAGAGAGAGGTTAAATACAAATGCATTTTTAATTGTGGCTAAGATCAGAATCTACTTTATAACCTCTCTTTTTCTTTCTCCTTTCTTTTGCTTATTTTCTTTTTTAATCTCTTTACTATTTTTTACTTTATCTCTAAAATTTATATTGTTTATATCTTAAAAAAATTCTTTAATCAAAATAATTTTTAAAAAGTAGAGAAAAAGTGTATTACAGCATAACAGGAAAACAGAGCCTTGGTGGAGCAGTGGGCTAATGCCTCCTTAAGTAACACCAGCTACCTGCAATTAGTGCAGGTTCGAGTCCCACCAGGCTCAAGGTTGACTCAGCCTTCCATCCTTCCGAGGTAGGTAAAATAAGGACCCAGATTGTTGGGGGCAATTAAGCTGACTTTGTAATAATGCCGCTTGGGGTGTGTGTGAAAGCCCTAATAAGCAGGCATATACATAGAATGAAGGCTACTGCCAAGCTTGTAAGCCGCCCTGAGTCTTCGGAGAAGGGCGGGATATAAATGGAATTAAAATAAAATAAAAATAAATAAGAAAAGAAAAGAAGACAAAAATAAGCAAGAGAAAGTTGAATGCTGGTAGCTCATAGGATGAAACATACTGACAATATGAAATCTCACCAGCTTTTAAAGTATGTTGTGACTGGCTATGCCAAATATGGAAAAACTTTGTGAATGGGCAAATCTCTCCTATGGTGTTATTTTGAGAAAGCATGAATAATGTTTTCTCAATCGTCACATATGACTTCTCACCCAGAAAGATTGGAAATCCTCACATTAATCAATGATATACAAACCAATTATTTTCCATAATTGCTTCACATGTATTGAATAGTGGGTCATCCATTTGGTTATATTATTCAGCAGTTGCCTAGTTGGGGAGGCAGTATGGAAAGTAAATGTAGCATAAATTGACCTAAGTGTTTTTTTTTTTTACATTCAAAAACTGAACTGACCTGAAAGCAAAAGCTGGTCATTTTGCATGCAGATACAGTAGAGTTTTCTGAGGTCAATATCTGTTTACAAAATCTGGCAATATAATAATGTTCTTGCAACTTTCAGGTGTGAGCTATATTAGATAATTCCTGCTTCCATGCTAACCTTTAGTGACCGTGAATTGGGGATGAGGGTAGATGTGAGCAGGATTGGCTTAAAATAGCATCTGTTCTGGGGATTTCTAATTGTTGAAGCCAAGACCATTCCATATTAGTACCAGCCTCAGCAGACTCTACATTTCAGAGGGACTTCCTAAAAGGAATATGCCATGCTGGAAATCCCAGGGATTATCTTTCAGCCTTTCAAATGCCAAACTCAAAGCTGTTCCTATTGAGCAGTCCAACATCCTTCCTTGGCTTCCTACATGACATGCATTTTCTAAAAATGTTCTCTCTTTCTCAGTCAAGTCCTGGATGATTACCTTCTCTCAGAAATAAACCAACCAGATTGGCTCCCTTCTTTGCTAGGGCTATTTCTTACATAGGATTTCAAATTTATTTATTTATTTATTTATTTTAATTCCATTTATATCCCGCCCTTCTCTGAAGACTCAGGGCGGCTTACAAACTTAGCAGTAGCCTTCATTCTATGTATATGCCTGCTTATCAATGAGACAGCCCAGGCACACCTGGCAGGCATCCTCCAGCCACACATGAATGCATGACAGTATGAGGGTGATTGTTTGGTTGTTTATTATCAACATAAATATGTGCCACCGATTCAAATGCCTTGCATGCCACATGTTTTACTATCTAAGAATCAATGTAAGGTGGATATGAAGTTCCTGCTGTTATATATGCACTGGAATTATTTGTGACTATTGCTATTCTTATTTTCCTAAAGTCATTGTGTTGCTAACATCCTCACATAACAATCAATCCTGGTAGCCTATTATTGTGAAGCAAAAATTATTCCCCTCTAATGCCAAAGTATATCTGGGAAAGTTTAAGGTAAAGGTAAAGGTTCCCCCACACATGCGTGCTAGTTGTTTCCAACTCTAGCTCATCTCCGTTTCAAAGCCGAAGAGCCAGCGTTTGTCCGAGGACATCTCCGTGGTCATGTGGCCGGCATGACTAGACGCCAAAGGCACACAGAACGCTGTTACCTTCCCACTGTAGTGGTCCCTATTTTTCTACTTGCATTTTTATGTGCTTTCAAACTGCTAGGTTGGCAGAAGCTGGGACGAGTAACAGGCGCTCACTCTGTTATGCGGCACTCAGGATTCAACCCACCAAACTGCCAACCTTCTGATCGACAAGTTCAGCATCCTAACCCACTGAGCCACCACGTCCCTAGGGAAAGTTTAGATCTATATAAAAACAAGAAAATGATACCTATATGGATTAGGAAGTTTACACTGTATTCATAAGTATAATGTTTTGCATAAAAATAAAAGAAAAAGTTTTCAGAAAACCAAAATGTCCTAACAGAAAACTCTGTTTTCAAATTACAAAATGCTCCTGGAAAAGCAGGAAAGCAGAGATGATCCTAGCATTCTTTACAATTGAATCTGACTGGGGCTGCTTTTCACTAACCTCTTATTGTTCCCTTACCAAGTTTTCCTCCATTCCTGTGTGTTCTTCTTCAGAGATGGAATTTCTAAACTAGACAGATGAAGCTTGAGATTCAAAAGTCTGTCCATACAGGGGCAAAACTAAAAAGGTAAAAGAAAACTAGACAAAATAATAAATACAATAAATTTCTTATGTACATTTGATTGGTGAATCTCCTTAGTCCAAGTTTTCTAAGATTCTCAAATATATATGGAGCCAATGGTTTCTTTGAAGTCCCTGCTTTACCAAATTTCCAACATTTAGTTATGTTTTTTCCCAGTAATTTCAGCAACTTGTATGGGGGAATAATGCCATCTATGAATTAATTTTAAATCATTCTTTGTATAATGTTGAGAGTGTGGTAGCATATCAGCTCACTCTATTCCTGGAGGAAACTGATTATCTCGACTCGTACCAATCGGGTTTCAGGCCCAGGCATAGCACGGAGACAGCGCTGGTCGCGCTGGTGAATGATCTCTGGCAGGCTCAGGACAGGGGTTGCTCCTCTGTCCTAGTCCTATTAGACCTCTCAGCGGCTTTTGATACCTTCAACCATGGTATCCTACTGCGGCGTCTCAGTGGGCTGGGAGTGGGGGGCACTGTTTTACAGTGGTTCTCCTCCTACCTCCTGGGCCGCTCGCAGTCGGTGTTGACTGGAGGACAGAGGTCCACCCCGAGATCTCTCATTTGTGGAGTTCCTCAGGGGTCGGTCCTCTCTCCCCTCCTGTTGCCCTACGCACAGTCACTCATGCGCTTGTGACCTCTCAGATAGACTACTGCAATGCTTTCTACATGGGGCTGCCCTTGAATACCACTCAAAGGCTTCAACTGGTGCAGAATTCAGCCACGCGAGTTGTGATGGGAGCTTCCCGATACTCCCGTGTAACACCTCTTCTCCGTGAGCTACATTGGCTTCCAGTTGCCCTCCGGGTGAGATTCAAGGTGCTGGTAATGACCTATAAAGCCCTAAATGGCTTGGGTCCGGACTATCTAAGGGAACGCCTGCTGCTGGCATCATCTTCCCATTGTCCTGTGTACCCCCACAGAGAGGGCCTTCTCAGGGTACCGCCAGTTAATGAATGCCGGTGGGTTATTCCCAGGGGAAGGGCATTCTCTGTGGGTGCGCCTGCCCTATGGAACAAACTACCCATGGAACTTAGGACTGCCCCTGACTTTTGCTCATTTCGCCGAGACCTGAAAACTTGGCTCTTTGAGCTGTTTAGTCCAGACTGTGGGGTTGTTAATTTAATTGGGTTTTAGATTTACTTTTGGGGCTTGAATTTTATTTAATTGTTTTAATTGATTTTAATTTGGCATTTCATGGTCTTAACTGTCCTGTAAACCGTCCTGAGTCCTACGGGAATAGGACGGTATATAAATTCAATAAATAAATAATCTTTGGTGATATAGAATGTGACTTAGATTTTTTTCAGAATGTAATCCATTATGTGTCTGAGATATTGATTCTTGTCCATTGTTTTTGGTGATTCAGTAAATAGGGTTCAGGGAAAATCCAAAGTATTGAAATAACAGTATTATATTTTCATTTATTTTTACTTCATTGAATGAAATATATTGACTTATTTAATCATTTTAAACACAGAATCACACCTTGAATGGCCATAGAAAAATTTCTTTGTACCTGTAAATGGTTCCATTTAAACCTTCCAAAGTGTTGTGTACTGGGTTCTTTGCTTGAGTGAAGAGACGAGGTGAGTGAGTTCAGTCAGAAACATTCTTTATTTGCTTGCAGGAACTGAAGTGGGGAACAGGGCTGCAAATGCAGCTATTTATACCCTGGCCTCTAGGTGGAGGCCAATAGGTTTAAAGTAACCTATTGCCACCCTAAAAGCAGCCAATGGTGGCACTGGAGACGGGTTGTCTGAGGAGCTGGGAGCCATTAGCCAGCTCCCTGCTTAAACAGCCTTCCAGCAATCAACTCCACATGATACACTTGGTAAAACAAAGCCCAATACATTACACTCCTCCCCCCTAGAATGTACACACATTAAAGCAACAAAAGAAATAAGCACAGCAATTACAGAATTTACAAAATACAAAATAGTAGTATGCATGAGTACAGCATTGTTCCACATTTCACTAATACAGAGGCTTTCTTGACTAGCAGCAATTTCAGTGACAAACACATTACAGCAAAATTATTTTAGGACAAAATCCTGTAAGTACGCAGGAGGTTTGTGAACCCTTGTAGATCACCTGGGGGATCATGGCAGCTCCTGTCTACCAGGTTGCCTGCCGGGCTGGGTAGACCAGGGTCCTTGAGTCCCATAGAGTCTGGCTGACTCGAAGTTCTGTGGCCGGCCATTCCAGGTCGGCCCATCCCAGAGTCCATTGTTTGTGCAGAGTTAGCACAGCAGCTGTAATGTTCAGGTTGACTTTCCCCATCAGGGGACCTATGTTGCACTCCCGGGCTTTGCCCCTCTATGAACACCTCCTCATTGCTCTGACTGGTAGGGTCCTCAGAGCATGGGAATTGTTCGGCCTGGCTGCCGGTTGGAGGTCCGTGGATTGGACCTGAGTCAAAGTCCTTGCTTTGTGGCCATTCTGGAAACCGATTCATCAGCTGATGAATATGGTGGCGAATGACTCGCCCGCCATCTAGGGCCACTTTGTATGAGAGAAGGGCCAATATTTTAGTGATTTTGCTTGGCACCCACAAGTTCCCATGCCCATAGTTCCGGGCACACACCCAATCACCCACTTGCAACCCCCTAGGAGGTCTTGGGCAAGAGGCATCTGCTGCCACCCAGTCTGGGTGCAACCTGTCCAGTTCCATGATTAGTTGTCTTCCCCAGTGCAGCTCTTCTGGGCTTTTGCCAGTTGCCGTGCATGGCGTGGTATGCTGGAAGAGCAAAAAATCGGCCAGTCTGTGGTGCCAATCCCCAGTCACTATGCACTTCAGTGACTCCTTTGTAGTGCACACCATTCATTCATCTTGCCCATTGCTGGACGGATGAAAGGGAGCCGATGTTGCGTGCCTAATGAGATTAGTCCTCAAGAAGGCCTGAAATTCTGCTGCTTTGAATTGGGCCTTGTTATCGGACACTACGACGTCTGGCAGCTCGTGTGTTGCAAAGAGTTTCCTAAGCACCTGGATGGTCCTAGCAGTAGTCATATTTGCGATTGGAATAACTTCCAGCCATTTAGAGTGGCTGTCAACCACTATAAAAAATAGCTCTCCCTGAAAGGGCCCAGCGAAGTCGATATGAATCCTCGACCAGGGAGTGTGTGCCTCCTCTCATCTATGGACAGGAGTGTGTGGCATTTCGGGCCTAGACTGCTGACACATGTAACACCCATGTACTTGAGCTTCAATGGCTTTATCTAATCCTGGCCACCATAAATAGCTTCATGCCAATGCTTTCATCCAAACAATACCCGGATGACCTTCATGAAGCGATTTCAATACCCTGTCCCTTACTGAAGTGGGGACAATGACCCTGCTCCCCCATAGAATACAACCCTTATGAGCTGAGAGTTTGTGTCTACATGTGAAGTAGCTTTGGAACTTGGGTGCAGGACTGTTTTCCAGCCACCCTGTGTGAACCCAGGATAGCACTCTACTTAGAGTCTTGTCTGTAGCAGTTTCTGCAGCTACATCCCCAGCATGGAGTGGAAACTCCGGCAAGTCCTGAATAGACAAAATGCAGGCTGCTGGGGCTGGATCTGGCTTGATTTGAGGCAGTGGAAGCCTGCTGAGGCCATCTGCATGGCCCATATCTTTGCCGGGTTTGTGAATTAGCCTGAAACTGTACATACTAGGGGATAAGATGTGGGTGTCTGTCTGTAGTGAATAACTCCAATAGCAGTTTATGGTCTGTGAAGACCATGAAGTCCCTGCCATACAAGTAGTCGTAGAATTTTTTTACTCCCGCTACTATGGCCAATGCCTCTTTATCAATTTGTGTGTAATTACAGTCTGCGGAGGACAGTGTCCTGGAATAGAAAGGAATTGGGACTTGAGTCCCATCGCTCTCCAAGTGGCTTAAAACAGCCCCCACCCCATATGGGGATGTGTCACACACAAGGCACACGGACATCGACTCTTTAAAATGGGTGATCCTAGAACTGGTAGACATTAGGTTCTTCAATGCCTTAAAGCTGCTTTCATGTACCTTGGTCCATTTCCAAGCAGTATTTTTGTCCAAGAGCCAGTGTAACGGCTCTGCCACTGTGGCCTTGTTAGGAAGAAATGCACGGTAAAAATTTAGGAGGCCTAGGAATGCCTGAAGCTCTCCCTTTGTTTTGGAGCTGGGTGCCATCTGAATGGCTTTCAATTTTGACTCAGTAGGGTGGATGCCATCGGCATCTATATGGAAACCCAAGCACTCAGTTGAAGGGACTCCAATGCTACATCAAAGTTCTAACATATTTAATATGCATGAACTATCAAAGATTAAATAAAACCTACTATATATGTCTTCTATTTTCATGGATTACCATATGTACAGTACAACCATAATTTGATATTTATATATAATATGACTTTAGCATCAGTGAAAAATGCTGATAGTTTGTAAGTTTAAAACACAATGGTAAACAAAGAAGTATGAAGAGAAAAATAATTATGGTACAAATAAACTGGCTGCTTTCCCTGGACTCAAGTGGCATAAGACTTTAGGGAAAAAGGTAAGGCATGGTTTGAAACTAGGATGAGTTTGTTAGATATTGAATTTAGTAGCTGGAACAGTAAGGTATACAATAGGACAGAACACATAGTTGTAGGTGAGTAGTTAGGATTATCATCCTGGATTGATGTAGAAATAAGAAATAAATAGTTAACACTGGTAGAACATTTTAAAAAATATGATTATGTCAGAAAATATAGAAGCTAGTTTGAATAGGTTGAATAGTCAGCATAGCTGACGCAGGAATTCTGGGAGTTGAAGTCCATGAGTCATAAAAGAGCCGAGGTTGCCTACCCCTGTCCTAGACCAACAAATTCAAAAACAATGATTATATTCTAAAAGCATTGTGAAGAAAGGATGTACACACTGACTTCCAGTGTTGGTCCATTTACACTTAAAAGCTTCATGCAGTGTTTACCAAGCAAACATGGGCAAGTATGAACAATATTTTAGAAATCAATGGACTCTGAAAATAATTTTGTTCAAGGTTGCAGTTTTGAGAATAACCCAAAATATTGATAGAGTAATTGGCAAGAGCAGATGTAACTTTCCTTGTTTCTTCTAATTGCCTTTGAAAAGAAGGATTATTATGTGCAATGCTAGATTTCTTTGCATTGTAGGATAGCATGATCCCAATTTTCCCTTCCTATGTATTGATTGGTAGATTGTACACACATTAGTTGGTGAACAGGACTTACTGTATTGAATAAGGCACTCCAATTATGGCCTCTGTAAACACGGAAAAAGAAATAGCTATTACTCTTCTGTCTTTTCTCTGGTTATGTGCCATGGGGAGAAAGGTGTGAATTTTCTCATCTCTGCTAGCAAAGCTGCTTAAGTCTATTGGAATTTCTACATTACTTTCTTTGGGATAATACCTAGATTGAACCCTGGGTGTTTGATCTTAACTGTCACAGAGATTACAATTTTACATTAACATAAATCTATCAGGCTAAATGAAATTGCTTTGGGTTCAGCCAAATGCAAGTAATAGAGGGGATCAAAATCTGGCATGTTTGCATAGAGCTTTTAGATGGGGAAATTCCCTCTCCCCTGGTTTTCCATTTAATACAGTAAGCAATGCTTAATGTAATGTTTTCTTTTAGTATTTAAAATACTGCCTCCTGATACAGTGAGTAGATTAAAATGGCAGGGTTCCAAGGAATATCTAAAACATCACATTTTCTTTTAGGGAGGGTTCAGACAGGATAAAGGAAGATACTTGATCATTCTCCCACACTCACTGTTGTCTCTGCTTGCCACATAAAGTAAATCTCACAGGAAACAACAGGAGTGCAAAAGAGATGTAAGAAAGGACAACACAAAAGTAGCATTCTTCATCCCCTCAAATAAGTTCAAAGCATCATAGGGAGAAATTTGAAAGAAAGAAAATTCTCAAGGACACAGAGTTAAGTAAGAAAACAGAAGCAGGATTCTCTTCACCCGATTTCTCTGAACTTTGGAAAGGAACCAATGACTTTGTAATTAAAGTTTTAGGGAGCTTGTATGCTATTATTTTACATCTGGAGCTTTTGTCCTTTATAAACTTGCGTTTCAGATCTGGAATCCCAGATATCTTTCCGGCTGTCAATGTTTCATAATTTAGTTAGGACAGCTGCTACTTTAAAGAACATTTTACATTTCCCAGTACCACTTTTCCATCACATATCACAGAATAACAAAGTACAATTAGTGTTTGTATCTTAAATTTTTCTAGATATTTCCATTCATTTAAAAGATTATTAGCAAAGCCTCACAATGTTAAGCAAGAATCTTTATTTTCCCATTAGTGAGTTGTACACTCAAAGAACAAAACCTGATAGAAAAATAAGCCATCTGCAGAAGGAAATAGATAATCAAGTTGATATGTATATCTTCAATAGTTCCCATTTGCAAACTTGATCTTAGCCATATTAGATGTATTCATCTGCTTATCTTTATCTACCGATTCATTAAAATAATCATTCAGTTCTCCAGGATATTTGGATTTACATGTCAGATATAGTTGCTTATCCATAGCATCAATCATCTTCATTGTCAGAACAAAAAGTCTCATTTCACTCTTCTTATATGTTTTCCCATGATCCCTAAAGATAGAAAAAATAGTTGGATATCAACAGCAAAGGTTGTAGTAAGCCATTATGACATCAAAATCAAATTGCACACCCATGGTATTTGTTTTCTAAGTGACACAATTATGAAATCTAAAACAGTATGAATGTCATGTCATTTGTATGATGATATTATGAGATATGTCATAATTTGTGGATGCCCATGGATGTTAGATTTATTGGAACCTAGTCAAAACTGACTGATCTCAGAAAACCTGATTAACACAGATATAATGAAATAAAATAAAAAAGTAAAAAACCACTGGCAATTGCTAAGCACATTGGTTTGTGCTTAAATTGTAAGCCGCCCTGAGTCTTCGGAGAAGGGCGGGATATAAATGGGATTAAAATAAATAAATAAAATAAATAAAACAATTTCAGATCACTCCCAAGTAAGTACAATGGACATGTTTATGTTTTCGTCAGCAATTGAGTTCAATGTGAACATTTGATTGTTTAAATTATTTTATACGTAGATTTCTATTCATTTGTTTTTCTCTCAGGCTATAAAATGAAAAGCATATATTTTAGATTCATGAAACTTGGCTTATATGAAATATCGAGTCAACATGCACTGCTTGCCATATTTTTTGAATATCTATTTTTTATCATATTTGTCAATCAAAAATTTCTGGCTACCATGGAGACTAGTTATTGATGGATTTTGGAAGTAAGATAATACTCTGTTTTAAGTATTTTAACTTACATCAAAGATTCAGTGCTCTTTTAGTCAAATGTTCATTGCTGAAATAAGAGTTTCATCATTTCCAGGATTTTTGTCTATGTGGATAAACTATTCCTTATCATTTTGCTTCAAACAATTGCTGATCTTTCACCTCAATGCAACTAAGCTTTGAATGTTCAGAAAAGAAATCCCAGCCATTTTCTTTAGTAAGAAGAAAAATGAAAGCTGTAAATCTTTTTGTCAGAAGATATACCAGCACTGCTGAAACTTGGCATAGTATGTTGGGGGTGATACAAATAGTAGAGTTCACAGGCAATTTCATTATTTCAATAAAAATGTATAAATTTTCCTTATTACATCCTGGCATTTTTTTTAAAAAAATTGATGGGTAGGAGTATTTTAATTATTTTAGCCATTCCCAAAATTCTTTGTTTTTTAATGTTTATCTCCAGAGATTTGGAGGTTCCCAAAATGTGATCTGGGGCAACCTGTGGTATGTGGGCTATGAATTACCCACCCCATGCCATGTAGTCACAGAGCCATTCCGCATTGCTAAATGCCCAGCATTATCATGTTGGAGCCCAAGGTACATGATTGGCAGTCATGTTCCATATAAAGCCACAAGTTCCCATGGCATCAGTAATGTGATTGTTATTTTTTTGTGTCTATAGTGCTTTGACCAGCTGACCTTTATAAATAGTAGAGATAGTGATCCTATGATGGTGTGAGTGATAAATGACAACTGCAAATGCTTTTAGTCATGTTATTAGTTTTAGCAGATCATTGTTTTATGGTCCCATAACGAGGAGCTAAAAAATCATTGAAAATGACAGAGTGCACTGTCCCACATGTTCATGTGCCCAATATTTCTGGAATGCAAATACAAACTTGCACATTGCCCCATCATCATATTGAATAATCATATTTACAGAAAGACCAGAACCACAACACAGTACAGCATAGGTGCCAGTGCACTGACCACATCTTAGCTCACCTGCATAATCATAAGAAATTTACAACAATAAAATGAAATAAACTGAAGTAGAAACATTCACAAGAGCTGAGCTCTTGTGTTGCAGTTCTGTCATTTGCAGTTTCTAGTATAGGTGTTAAGCCATAAATAGACTGACTGTTTTGATTAAGTAGGTTTGACTGCCTCGTTCATTAATGGAAAACAGAGAGCGGCTATTTCAGCTGGAGATATTGTTGTACTTGTAGTCCAAAAAAGATTGAAGGGTGAAAGAAGACTTTATGGGCAGATAGGAGGGTTGATTCCATAGGAATTGGCAGAACTAAAAGGAGCTGAAACAGAACATATAATTTCAGGTCACCTCCCTCATATGCATCAGTGTGCCCTTTTTGGCCCACCTATGAAGTCTAGAAACAGTATAATATAGAAAACACCACTTCTACAGTGGAGCACCAATGGTTTTGGGCTCCCTGAAATGTGGGCTCCCCTTGGAAAAATAGACAATGCATGAAGACTCATGCACTGAAACCAATAAATGGAATGGTGCCCATTGTGCGGTTAAGAATCTGTGTGGAGCTGGCATTTGATAGCTTCTCTGAGATTTGATGGAAAAAGCAGACATCATAAGCTTATTGATAACCTCACAATCAACATATTTGGACGATCTTACTGCCAGTTTCCAAAGGACTAGATAAGATTGCAGCATACCATACATACACAATGCTCAAACCTGCGAGAATCTTCCTCAGCCTCTGAAACTGCTGTTCCAAAAAAGGAATTGGAATCAGTGAAAAATTATTCTATCTAAAGCAATTCTAATTAGAAGAATTTCAGCTAACAGGGTCCAGGAGAAGAGCCTTTTCTTCTATGACCCTCCTCCCCTCTAGAATATTCTTTTGCTGGAGCTGAGGTCAGCCCTCACACTCCTGGCCTTCCAGAAGAGCCTAAAACCCTGCCTCAGATGGTTGGCCATGGGTAGAGAGAAGACCCCACATTCATCACACACCCTTTTCATTTTTAGTTTCTAATTTAATTTTATTAAATTTAATCAGTTTGTATTATATTTTTATCCTTTTATAATTTTGTAAGCTGTCCAGCGTTATTGAAACAGTGAGATGTGCAGCATATAAATTTGATTAATAAGTAAATCAAAGCTTGCTTGCTTTGGAAAAACCATGTCTATTTGTATAAAACCCTCCTGGGAACATTACTTCCCTCTGACTTGTTCCTGGCTTCACCATCAGCTAAAGTAGTACAGTATAACAAACTTTTTTTATGCCCCATAAATGGTCCAAAGCCAGCTTGAAATGGACAAGTTCATTGAAATAGCCCTGCTACTAAATAGAGAAAATTTGCCGTTATACTGACTTTGTGATCTTCACTGGTTTGTTAATTAAAGCAGACTTGGTAATTCAAACATCTATATCAACTGAAACCATTTAATTCCCCTTTCCCAGATGTTTAGTAGAATAAAAACAAGTATTTCCAAGAATTTTTTTAACAAAAGGTGAATTAATCTTTCATTTATCTATTTTAAATAATTTAATCATATTTTTCTTTTGATTGTTTCATTACTTTTATGTGAGACAAATGTTATCCTTTAACTCAGCAATCGACAGCAATCAGCTGTTCAGACATCTAACTGCTTCTATCTTCTTTTAGGACTGTCGACTGTTTTTATAAACAAACTACCTTAGAAAATTCCTAAGTTTGAATGATGCCAGTTTTTATTCATGATGCAGTAGCTCAAACAATTTTGTATAAGCCTAGACTTGCACAGGTATCAACTCTTTTGTGGGAGCTATACTGACTGCCAATCTGCTTCTAGGTACAATTCAAGGTGCTGTATATCACCTTTAAAGGCTTATATAGTTTGGAGCCAGATCTCTCCCCTATTACATTCATCTAGCCTGCTAGGATGGGAAGGTAGGGTATGTTATGGATCCCATCAATATGGGATGTACATCTGGTGGGACCATGAAAAAGACCTTCTCTGTGGTAAGGCGAGTAATAATATTATAATATAATATAATATAATATAATATAATATAATATAATATAATATAATATAATATAATATAATATAATATAATATAATATAATATAATATAATATAATATAATATAATATAATATAATATAATATAATATAATATAATATAATATAATATAATATAAATAATATAATATAATAATATAATATAATATAATATAATATAATATAATATAATATAATATAATATAATATTATATTATATTATATAATATAATAATATAATATAATATAATATAATATAATATAATATTATATTATATTATATTATATTATATTATATTACTGTATATTATATTATATTATATTATTATATTATATTATATTATATTATATTATTATATTATATTATATTATATTATATTATATTATATTATATTATATTATATTATATTATATTATATTATATTATAATAATAACAACAATAATAATAATAATAATAATAATAATAATAATAATAATAATAATAATAATAATAATAATAATAATAATAATAATAAGTTGGAAGGGACCTTGGAGGTCATCTAATCCAACCCCATGCTCAGGCAGGAAACCCTATACTATTTCAGGCAAGTGGCTGTCCAGTCTCTTCTTAAAAACTTCCAGTGTTGGAGCATTCACCGCTTCTGAAGGCAGGTTGTTCCACTGGTTAATTGTTCTAACTGTCAGGAAGTTTCTCCTTATTTCTAGGTTGCTTCTCTCCTTGATTAGTTTCCATCCATTGCTTCTTGTCCTGCCTTTGGGTGCTTTGGAGAATAGCTTGGCTCCCTCTTCTTTGTGGGAGCCCCTGAGATATTGGAACACTGCTATCATGTCACCCCTCACCCTTCTCTTCGTTAAACTAGACATACCCAATTTCAGCAACCGTTCCTTATATGTTTTAGCCTCCAGTCCCCCAATCATCTTTGTTGCTCTTCTCTGTACCCTTTCTAGAATATCAACATCTTTTTTACATAGTGGTGACCAAAACTGGTTGCAGTATTCCAGGTGTGGCCTTACCAAGGCATTGTAAACTGTAAACTTAGTTCCAGATTGCTTCTCTCCTTGATTAGTTCCCATCCGTTGCTTCTTGTCCTGCCTATCCCTTACTCTCCTCCCATTGTTAGTAACTTCATGACAGAAAAGAACATACAGGCAGCTAAACTGTTATTGTTATTGATGATGGCACATGCATTTGCTTGTTCTTTTCAACTACACATACAGACCCATCATGCTATTCCCATTTGGAGTAAACAATGTTAGGCAAAGTGCAGAAAATGAGTAAGAAATAGTAAGCCAAAAAAAATTAGTGCAAGAAGTAAGAAAAAGAAACATAGCTACACTGAACAGTCAAGGGATGTTGCATACCTTGCCTTGCTACTCAATGTTGAAGCTTTCTCTAAACATTCCATTTATTCTTTGCTTTACTTCTTTAATATACCACTTTCCTGTATTCAATAATTAATCTTAATAATTAATAATAATTAATCTTTCAATATTCATTGAAACCATTTTATAATTCAAGCCCATTCACTTTATTATAAGCTGTTCCTAAATTAACAAATATGTAATACATGCACATTATCTGATTCATACGTTCCTCAAAGATCTGCTGAATTTATTTTTAACTTTTCTATAGAATTAATGACAGATGGTAAGAGGTGTATGCTGATTAAATGGAACAGGAAGAAAATGTCTAACAACTTCACCCCATATTGATTAATTTGATCTTTAAAACAACATTAATAGGATTGATAAACAGTTAAAAAAACAAGAGAGCATTAGCAAAAATCCCTTTTTGTTTAGATTGGCTAGGTATTCAAATCAAATCAAATTTACTTGAGTTGGCGACTTTAGTGACATGTCTTTGTAGGCTTTTTTCTTTTAAACAACAATGTGGAAGAGTTCTGTATTGTCTTCTAGGACTTTTTTCCCCATACCCCAATCTATTTATTTATTTATTTTATTTAGTTACATTTATATACCGCCCTATTCCCTAAGGACTCAGGGCGGTTTACAGGGAATTAAAAATCCAACATACAAAAGTTAAGAACCAAATTAAAAAATATTAAATTGACCCTGTACTCAATTAAAAAGAACCCCAATTAAAAATTTCTCCTCAGTCTGGGCCCGAGAGCTCGAAGAGCCAGGTCTTCAGGCCCCAGCGGAATGATCGGAGGTCGGGGGCAGTTCTCAGTTCCACCGGCAGCTGGTTCCAGAGGGCAGGCGCTCCCACCGAGAAGGCCCTATCCCTGGGTGTCACCCGCCGGCAATCTTTTACCGGCGGGACCCTGAGCAGACCCTCCCTGTGGGAGCGCACTGGGCGAAGGGCGTTTGATGCCGGCAGCAGGTGTTCCCTCAGATATCCCGGACCCAGGCCATGTATTGCTTTATAGGTGATAACCAGCACCTTGAATTTCACCCGGAGGGCAACCGGAAGCCAATGCAGCTCACGGAGTAGAGATGTTACATGGGAGTATCAGGAAACCCCCATTACAACTCGCGCGGCCGCATTCTGCACCAATTGAAGCCTCCGAGTGGTCTTCAAGGGCAGCCCCATGTAGAGAGCGTTACAGTAGTCCAAACGGGAGGTCACAAGCGCGTGAGTAACTGTGCGTAGGGCGTCTCGGTCCAGATAGGGATGCAACTGGCGCACCAGGCGAACCTGAGCAAAAGCCCCCCTGGTCACGGCTCCTATATGGTCTTCGAAATTGAGCCGTGAATCCAGGAGGACACCCAAGTTGCGAGCCCTATCGACGGGGGGTAACACCTCACCCCCCATCATTAAGGATGGAATAACTTGGTTAACCCGAGATGCCGATATGCACAGCCACTCAGTCTTGGCAGGATTGAGACGAAGCCTGTTTCTCCCCATCCAGACCTGAACCGCCTCCAGGCACCGGGACATCACGGAGAGGGTATCACTGGGTTGGTTCGGGGTGGAAAGAAAAAGTTGGGTATCATCAGCGTACTGATGATACCCCACCCCAAAACCACGAATGATCTCGCCCAGCGGCTTCATATAGATGTTGAACAGGAGAGGCGAGAGAACCGATCCCTGAGGAACTCCACAAATGAGAGACCTCGGGGCGGATCTCTGCCCTCCTGTCAACACCGACTGCGAGCGGCCCTGGAGGTAGGAGGAGAACCACCGTAGAACGGTGCCTCCCACTCCCAGCCCCCTGAGACGCCGCAGTAGGATACCATGGTCGATGGTATCGAACGCCGCTGAGAGATCTAATAGGACCAGGACAGAGGAGCAACCCCTGTCCCTAGCCCTCCAGAGATCATTCACCAGCGCGACCAATGCCGTCTCCGTGCTGTGTCCGGGCCTGAAGCCCGATTGGTACGGGTGCAGATAATCAGTTTCCTCCAGGAACAGAGGGAGCTGATGCGCCACCATGCTCTCAACAACCTTCGCCAGAAAGCGAAGGTTGGAGACTGGACGGTAGTTGTTTAAAACAGCCGGGTCCAAAGCAGGCTTCTTGAGAAGGGGTCTCACCACCGCCTCCTTCAAGGCGGCAGGAAAGACACCCTCCTTCAAGGAAGTAGTTATTACTGCATGGAACCAGTCTCGTGTTCCTTCCCGAGCCGCATAAGCTAGCCAGGAGGGGCACAGATCCAACAAACAGGTGGTGGTGCTCAGTCTTCCCATGATCCTGTCCACATCATCAGGGGAAACAGGGTCGAACTCATTCCAGATAACGTGCTCAAGACCGCCTGATTCCTCCACATTAGACTCTGCCCAGTCAGAGTCCAAGCCGGTCCGGATCCGAGCGATTTTGTCCGCCAGATGATGACTAAACTCCTCGGCTCGTCCCTGCAAGGGATCCTCTCTCACCTCCTGATTAAGGAGGGAGCGAGTCACCCTAAACAGGGCGGCCAGGCGATTATCTGCGGACACGATAAGGGCGGCAAAGTAGTTAGACTTCGCCGTCCTTATCGCCGCAAGATAAGACCTTATAAAGGTTCTTAACTGCAATCGGTCGGATTCGGATCGGCTGGATCTCCAACCGCTCTCTAGACCTCGTCTCCGACGCTTCATCTCCCGGAGCTCCACAGAGAACCATGGGGCCCAGCGGGATCTGCGTCGGGTCAGAGGTCGCATGGGTACAACGCAGTCGAGTGCCCTGGTGGCTGCCGTTTCCCAGGCCTCCACCAGGGCATCGACTGGGCTGTGGGTAAGGGTGATAGGTATAGGCCCCAGCGCCCTCTGGAACCGATCTGGGTCCATTAGGCGCCTGGGGCGGAACCTAGTCTACAGATATAGAATATCCAGAGGTAACCACATCCAACTCTGCTTAGCTTTTTGTAATCAGTCAAGGTCAGTTAAGTGCTATCCTCTGCTGTCATTGTATTAGTTGGTGGTAATATCTTCTGCAGAAGATTTTTAAACTAAGTTTCTTTATTTCCCTTGAGCATCTGGTCAAATTTCAGTCTGAGAAGCTAAATAAATACCTATGCTCAGATAGGATTCCTAGTAAATCTATTCTTCATTAGATTTATTTACTAAAAATATTTTAAAAGGGATGGGATACCAGAGATACAGGTACTCCTAATTAACATTATATATAGTTATTACCTGTATTAAGAGAAACCAAACAATGAGGATACCCCACTATTAGGTAAAGGAAAGCATTACCTCCAGCTTCAGATTCTGGTGTTCAATAGGAAAAGCCTGCTGCTTATAAGAAGAATGGCAGTGGCATTGAAGAACAATATAATTGCTTGGTCAGGCTACATTTTTTAATGTGACGAATTTCTGTTTTTTCCGTAAGTAAAGCAATAAGGGACGTGTTGGCTCAGTGGGTTAGGACGCTGAGCTTGTCGATCCGAAGGTCGGCAGTTTGGCAGGTCGAATCCCGAGTGCTGCGTAACAGAGTGAGCACCTGTTACTTGTCCCAGCTTCTGACAACCTAGCAGTTCTAAAGCATGTAAAAATGCAAGTAGAAAAATAGGGACCACTATGGTGGGAAGGTAACAGCGTTCCATGCGCCTTTGGTGTCTAGTCATGCTGGCCACATGACCATGGAGACATCCTCGGACAAGCGCTGACTCTTCAGCTTTGAAACGGAGATGAGCACCGGCCCCTAGAGTTGGAAACGACTAGCACGCATGTGCGGGGGAACCTTTACCTTTACCTTTACTAAAGCAATAAAAATATTTGTCAGGCCAAATCTTAACTTACAAGAAATAAAAAAAATCTACATGTGAAATTAATAATTTTCTGTATTAAAATGGATTGTGCCAGACAAACCTCTTTTTTGATAAAGTGACTAGAGTAGTGGTCCAAAGAAATGTTGTGGTCATAGTACACTTGGACTTCAGTAAGGCATTTGACAAACTAGAACACAGCCTACGTCTTGGTAAGATAGAAAAATGTGAAATAGACAGCACCTTCACCAGATGGATTTGCAATTGGCTGACCAATTGCACCCAGCATGAAGTCTTCAATGGAATTACATCAACATGGAGTGAAGCATGCTGTGGGGTACCTCAAGGTTCTATCTTGGGTCCAGTACTCTTCAACATCTTTATAAATGATTTAGATGATCATTTATAAATGATCCTTTATAAATGATTTAGATGAGGGAATAGAAGGATAATTCTTCAAATTCAAGAGCCTTGGTGGAGCAGTGGGCTAATGCCTCCTTAAGTAACAACACCAGCTGCCTGCAATTAGTGCAGGTTCGCATCCCACCAGGCTCAAGGTTGACTCAGCCTTCCATCCTTCCGAGGTAGGTAAAATGAGGACCCAGATTGTTGGGGGCAATTAAGCTGACTTTGTAGTAATGCCGCTTTGGGGGGTGTGTGAAAGCCCTAATAAGCAGGCATATACATAGAATGAAGGCTACTACTAAGCTTGTAAGCCGCCCTGAGTCTTCGGAGAAGGGCGGGATATAAATGGAATTAAAATAAATAATAAATAAATAAATAAATAAATTGTAGATGATACCAAGCTGGAGGTGGGAGAATTGCTAATATTTTGAAAGGTAGGCTCAAGATCCAGAAGGAACTTGAGAAGCTTGAACACTGGATCCTATCTATGCAGTTCAGTGGTGAGAAAAGTAAAGTCTTGCACTTAGGTAGGAAAAACTGAATACATAGATACATAATAGGTGATACATAGTAGTAACTGTGAGAGAGAACTACATGTCCTAGTGGACCACTGCTTAAGTATTAGTCAATAAAGTGCTGCAGCTACCAAAAAAACCCCAATGCAGTCCTGGGCTGCATCAACAGAGGGATAGTTTCAAGATCACGAGAAGTGATAGTACCACTTTATACAGCACTAGTGAGACCACAGTTGGGAATATTACATCCAATACAAAAAGGATGTTGAGACTACAGAAAGTATGCAGAGAAGAACAACAAAGATGGTAAAGGGTCAAAATTGCATGATAAATGGTTGAGAGCTAGGTATGTCTAGCTTAACAAAGAAAAAGGTTGGGGAGAGATGATAACTATTGTCAGAATCCATTTATATCACATTTCATAATTGTATAGGTAGAACAACGTGCTATTACTGGGGATTCTGCCATCTCTCCGAGGGGGGGGGGGAGAGGATGGTTACTAAAGCGATTTTCAAACAACAGGGGATGTTTTAACGGGGGAAGGGAGGGGGACAGACAGATCTGGTTTGTGTCTTCATTTACAACTGAAAAGGGAAGCAATAACCATAAAACCAAGGAGAGTTCCCTTTCCCATGGAAGGACCTGATACCTAGCAACTGACGACAGCCTGACCAAATGGATGAGGGGAGGGACTGGAATGGGAATGGTTTATATAGGATTGAAATGTAACTTTTCTCAGATTCCGTCTTGTATTCCCACAATTGATTCCTTCCTAGTAAACATTTTCCTTTTGGACTAAACTTGCATCCAAGAGTTCTTATTTCCTAAGATGTGGATTGAGGTGGGTCCTGACAACTGTCTTCTAGTACTTGAGGGGAAGTCACAAACACAAGAAAATTGATTTATTCCATAAGGCACCAGAGGGCAGGACAAGAAGTAATGGGTGGAAGCTTGTTAAAGACAGATCTAACCTAGAAGTAAGAAGAAAATTTATGACAATGAGAACAATTAATCAATACAATAGCTTGTGATGCCCCATCACTGGAGGTTTTCAAAAACAGACTGGACAACCATTTGAGTAGAATGGTATAAGGCTCCTGCCTTGAGCAGGGGACTGAGCTATAAGAACTCCAGGGTCTCTTTCAGCCCTAGGATTCTATGTTTTATGATCTATTTTTGCTCTATCAATCTGATCCTTACAATTCATCAAGCTTAACTTAAAAGGACATGCTTCTCTAAGGATACCACTAATTGAGTACATTATGTATACAAGTGTACACACACACACACACACACACACACAGAGAGAGAGAGAGAGAGAGAGAGAGAGAGATATTTGCGTGTATATATGTGTGTGTGCATAAGTGTATGTGTATGGGTGAGAGAGAAAGAATTAGAGGGAGAGGGAGAGAGAGAGAGAGAGAGAGACTTGTGTTGAATCTGAGAATAAAAGAATGGTGCTGGGACACTACATTGAAGAGTGCATTATGAGATGTACAGGCAAGCCTAAAACAGTATGTTAAGAGGAATGAAGGGATAAAGAACATTTTTATTTGCTATAGAAGCAAAAGCAAATATCCTATTTGTATTTGTACTATTTCCCTCTTTAAAAAATTAATAGATTTAATTTTAAAATTTAATATTAATTCCAATAGAGTTGAAATTATTTGCTAAATTATTATGTCAACTATTTTGAAAGAAGTATGCTTAGATAAGTAATGCTTCCTGAGATATGGATGCCAATTAAAGAAAAATGTATAATGCCATGCATTTATTCCCATAAATTGTACTGAAATTGCATATTGTACATCAAATTATGCAGATCAGTCCTATAACTGATGTTCATGATAATAACTATTGTTACATATATTCCTATTATTAAGAATATAACAAAGCCTGTGTAAATAAAAATGTATAATAGAATTTAATACTTCATTCACAATGTCAGTAATAGCATTGTCAGTGCTCTCAAAGCTACAAAAGATGATGGATACATGATTTCCAAATCTCAGAAGAGGCATATATATAAACAATATAAACAAAAGGTGGAGAACCACCTAGCAGACAACAACCTGAAGCAAGTGTGGCAGGGACTGCAGCACCTAACCAACCATAAGGGCAACACGAGGAACATGGTTAATACTGATGCCTTGTTGGCAGAGGAGAAGACCAGACCCCGTAGCCTCTGCTGGCCAGCCTTCTGTCTCTCAGCCACTCATCCTGTATGAACATCAAGTGAAAGCTGTATTGAAGACTGGGAATCCCAGCAAAGCTGCATGCCCAGATGGGGTGCTGGGGATAATGGTTAAGAATTGTGCTGATCAATTAGCAGGGGTCCTGACAAGGATCTTTAACATCTCCTTGCAAATGGCCTGTATACCATCATGCTTGAAAGCAGCTACCATTGTCCCAGTCCGGAAGAAAACAGCAATTGATTGCCTAAATGACTACAGACCTATTGCACTAATGTCTGTAGTGATGAAATGCTTTGAAAGACTGGTTCTCTAACATCTTAGGACATGCCTCCCACCAGACTTGACCGAACATCAGTTTGCCTACAGGGGGAATAGGTTGACAGATGATACCACAGCTACTGCTTTGCATTCTGTAGCAAGCCATCTGGAGAAACCTGGAAGCTATGTCAGGATGCTTTTCATTGACTATAGCTCGGCTTTCAACATTATTCTGCCAAGCATCCTTACTAAAAAGCTAATTGACTTGAATTCTTCCCCGCCCTCCATCTGCGATTGGATTAAAGACTTTCTGAGGGACCGGCTACAAACAGTGAGGGTTGGGTCTGTTTCATCCACCCCCCTGAAGCTTTGCACTGGCTCACCACAGGGCTGTGTGCTTAGCCCCTACCTCTATTCACTGTACACATATGATTGTGTATCATCCAACCCATCCACTGCGATCATTAAGTTCACAGATGATACCACCATAGTGGGTCATTACAGGTAGAGATGAAACAGTGTACGGGGGGAGGTACAAAAACTATCCTTATGGTGTTTAAAGAACAACTTGCACCTGAACACCGGCTAGACAAAGGAGATGGAGGAAAAGAGAGGAACCTGCCCCACTTTATGTCAGGGGAAGGGCTGTGTGGAGAGAGTCTCCTCCTCTAAATTCCGTGGAGTCTACCTTTATGAAGATCTTACCTGGAAAGTCAATACAACCCAGGTGGCCAGAAAGGCCCAACAGAGACTCCACTTCCTCAGGGTCTTGCAGAAGAACAGGGTAGAACAACGACTAATGACCTTTTTTTACCAGTCTACTATAGAGAGCATCCTCTCACACTGTATTGTGGTTTGGTATGCTGTCCTGACAGCTGTGGATAGGAACATATTACAGAGGGTGGTGAGCACAGCACAAAACATCGTGGGCTGTCCCCTGACACCACTGGATGACATCACCAGGGCTTGCTGCCTTGGAAGAGTGAGGAAAATTCTCAGGGATGACTCACACCCTGGTCGGTACCTCTTTATTCTCCTCCATCAGGTAGGAGATATAAAAGTATAGCCAGCCACACCAACACGCTGAAGAACAGCTTCTATCCATGGGCTGTCCTGAATGGGAAATAACGCTATGTATGATTGACTTGCGAGACCAGTGTGTTGTGCGATTAGCTCACATGGTGTAACAAGATGGTGGGTTTGTTGTCACTGTTAGTTGTGAGGGGGCATGAAGGGAGGCTCAGCCAATCTCACTGAATACATGTTGTAGTTGGATAATAAAGGTTCATTCATTCATCTAAAGTGGCTTTAGAAATTTGTGACATTGTCTTCCTTTGAAATATGGTCCTATGGTTTCCCTTAAAACTGCTCAAGTATTTGCCCACAGCACTTTCTGCCAGTGTCTCAGTGGATGAGTTGGCTAGGCAAAGCAGTTTGTTCAGGTTCACATGGAGTGCAAACTCTTGCCTCTTTTCCTTCCAACAGTATGTTCTTAAAAAAAAGTACATAAAAAGTATATACAAGTACAAATATTTATTTCTTTTTTAAAACATTATCACAAGGCATGTTGGCATGTTAATTCTCTTTCCTCTCCTTTTCATTGAACAATGCAGTGAGAGCTCCCTCTTCTGATTTAATCCATTTTAATTGTCGGTCAGAAACTGGGACAGAAAATGGATAGCTACGTCCACAGCAAAGTCACTTTGCAAACTCCAAAAAATGTTTTTTTGCACTATTTCAGGCAGGTTGTAGCAATATATTTTTCAGAGATGAAGAAATATTCTATTAAATATATTTCCACTTGAGTAGCCTTTATGTTTCCCAGTTTGTGGGATAGGTTGCCTTAAGACAGAGAAACAATCTGTGGTTTAAAAAAGTGCCTTTGATTTATTCAACTGTGTGGGCTAGTTGCAAACAGCTGCTGGCTGCAGCTATCCACAGGCCTGATTATTCAAAGTTAACATAACAATCCCTGTTCCTTAAATGGAGATGTATCCTAATGGACAGGACTCCTTTAGCTTTAGGATGTTAGAAGCTTTTTTGCAAGACGTGTATGACATTTTAACAACTTCTAATTTTTTGCTTCTGTCCTCAACTTTGTGCCCTCCAGATATTTTAGTCTGTAATTCCAAAATTGGATGGGAATTCTAAGAGTTGCATTCCCACCCACTTCTGGAGGGTTTACTTAGGCTGTTACCGAATGATTCTATTCCTTTCTAGAATACACAACTGGATGAATTGAATTGTGCTAAGGAGAAAGTGAAAAAAAAAACCTTTTAAGATCATTGCCAGCATGTATGTGATGTACTTTATAACCCATACATTTTGCAGCTAGTTAAAATATTTCCTGTGTTTCCATTATACAATGACAAACACAGTGCAGTACACCCAAGTACTACAGTTCACCCCATAATTTAGGAAAAAGCCAAAATAAATGCTGCTTTAAGGGAAAAATAATAAATGTCAGTGGCTACATTGGTAGAGCAGTTGATATAACAAGTAATCAAACTGCATAGTCATGTAAGAGAAAAATGTTTAAGGCAGCATGACCACATTAACTATGAAGAAATAGTATATAATCTTTAAATATGAAGTCAATTCTGTGGAGAACAGAAGACATTCTGAATTATAGTGCGAATGAATCAAGTTAATTTTACAGAACATATGGAGATTATATTTTGAAAAAAAATTAGATCCACTTTCTGGCACATTTTGTAAATGTCTATTGAATGCTCATGCTTCCCATTCCAGTTCTGTACAGTGTTGATTGACCATATTATGATGTTATTAAAAACATGATACTCCCCATCCCCATTAGATTATATACTTTATCAATTTATTCTTTTTTAAAAAAAAATCAGTTTAGTAAAGAAGAATTGGACAGAGAAAGTAACACCATTCTGATGATGCTTTAGAACACGGCTTTTCAACTGGTGGTATGTGTACTACTAGTGGTACTTTGGCACATGGTAGATAGTACATGACCATCCTAGAGAAGTGTAGGGGAATGAGCTGAAGCAACCCAAGCCTGAGGGAGAGGCAGCTGGAGCTCCAGGACTGTCCGGGCTTGACAGAATCTTGCATGGGAATTGCAGTGGGATGATTTCCCCCCCCCCCACACACACACTCTTTCCCTGGCTTGCCCCTCATCTGGAGTTTTCCTCGTGAGGAGACCTGCAAGATTTCCTGCTTGCAAAAGGGTGATCACTTCTGCCTCTCTTGCAAAGACAGGGATTTCTCCAGTGGAACAAAGCAGAGAGGTGAAGAACATGGAAGTACGGTAGGAATGCAGTTCCTTAGCTTCAGTAACCATGCCTGAAGTCGAACACTTCCCACTTCCATTCCCAGCACAGAAAAGCAGCCAGCTGCCTCTCCACCTTCTTGCGAGGGGTGGGATTCTGGCCACTGTCAGCATAGCCTGCGGGACACTACGGGTATCCCTGGTGGTGCCTCTGAGGGCTGGCACCGACCTCCTTGTTCTGGATGGCCCTCTTGCTGCAGTTGGAGGGAGAAGATGCTCGTGCCTGGCTCTGTGTGAGGCCTGATCTCTGACTGTAAGCACAACCGGAAAAAGATGGGCCCATGTGTTGGGCTTGGATGTGAGAGCGCAGGCCTGTTTGGGCCACCTGCACTTCGTTAGCAACCTTGGCTGAAGGACGGGGCGCTCAGAAGCCAGGCTCAGTGTGTTCAGCTACAGCTGAGCTGCGCTCAGAAGCCACCTGCGTGGGGTGCTTGGAAGCCCTGAGCAGGGGGCTTGGAAGGTGCTCAGAAGCCCTGCATGGGGTGCTCAGAAGCCCCACACGGGGAACTTGGAAGGTGGTTGAAGGTGGTTGCAAGGCGCTCAGAAGCCCCGTGGGGGGGGGCTTGGAAGGCACTCAAAAGCCCTAAGAGGGGCACTCAGAAGGTGCTCAGAAGCTCCAAGCATGGGGCGCAAAAGGCGTTCAGAAGCCCTGTGTGGAGTGCTTGGAAGGCACTCAGAATCTGTCCTACTCGTGCGTGCAATTGGCCCCCACACTGCTGCCGCTGCCGGCACCTGCAATCTGCCCAGCCTCTCCTCTGCCTGCTTTGCGCAGCTCCTCCTGGGCCCCCTGTGCCCACTGTTAACCCTCCTGCTACCATGCAGGGTAAGGTTGGTGCCCCCCCACATGTTTGTGAGGCTATCGATAAGTTAGAAAGTCTCATGGAACTTTTTTTTTGTCCCACAAATGCGTGGCGAAGGCTAAGAAGCGAATGGAGAAACAGAATGCAGCTGAAAGCAGGTAAGTAAAAAAATGCTTTTAATTTTTTGTTTACAGTGCTGTTCAACCCATCCTATGTGTACCACCAGCCAGGTGCTCACATACCACTATTGGTATCTGTATCACTGGTTGAAAACCCCTGCTATAGGGCAAAGCAGAACACCCAGACATAAGGACAGTTTTATCCCCCATGCCGTCATTCTGCTTAACAACTAATTCCTATAACACTGTCAAAGTACTTAGTAAAGCTGCATTACTATAATTCTCCTCATCTTTCCTATTACCTATCATCTTATGTCTATAACTTTGTTGCTTGTATTTTACAATTTATATTGTTTTTAGTATCCTACTATGATTTATGTTGTTTGCTTAGCTAGTATTCTATGACTATCACTAAATGTCGCAGCTTATGATTTATGATGAAGTGTTGTATTTTACGATTTATGATAAATGTATTCTCATGTTGTATATGATCATGATTATCACTATTATTTGTATGTACACTGAAAGCTTATGCACTGGAGACAAATTCCTTATGTGTCCAACCACACTTGGCCAATAAAGAATTCTATTCTATTCTATTCTATTCTATTCTATTCTATTCTATTCTATTCTATTCTATTCTATTCTATTCTATTCTATTCTATTCTATTCTATTCTACTCTACTCTACTCTACTCTACTCTACTCTACTCCATTCCATTCCATTCCATTCCATTCCATTCCATTCCATTCCATTCCATTCCATTCCATTCCATTCCATTCCATTCCATTCCATTCCATTCTATTCTATTCTATTCTATTCTATTTCCTATCCTATCCTACCCTACCCTACCCTACCCTACCCCACCCCACCCCATCCCATCCCATCCCATCCCATCCCATCCCATCCCATCCCATCCCATCCCATCCCATCCCATCCCATCTCATTCCATCCTAAAGGCAATTGTGTGCAACTCTTTTCTGTGGGCTGTTTTCCTATTAAATTTTGCCTAGTTTCATTCCTACTGCCTCTGATTTTGTAGTTCATAGATTCTATTCAAGTTATAAGTAATCCTCAGGTTATGTCCATTTGTTCAGAAACCACTCAGAGTTACAAAGGAAGTGGAGAAGATAAGAGTGGTGGAGAATTATTGAGGCATTGTCATCTTGGCTAAAGGGCAAGGGTAATACAAAAAGGGAATGGAGATAGATGAGTGTCTTTCCTGAACCTCCCTCTTGGGTGGCAGAGATAGAGGAGGAAAATCGGTGAGCCCTCCACCCTTCAAGGCTGTCCTACCACCACCTGTACATGGTAGAGCCAGTGCAGCTGGTCCTGGTCATGCTGCTCCTTGGCTTGCCAAATTTGCTCTACACCCATTTCCTCTAGGATTACTCAGGCACTGGCAGCACTAAGGGAAAAGAAGCCAGTGGCAGCTGTCCCAACAGCACTCAGTCCAGGCAGCATATGCTTGCCAGTTAATTCAAGTACAGCCCCATGAATTGCATGGTTTCTACTCCTTCTGCTAAAGGATTTATTGGCTGATGAGGAAAGTGGCAGCAGAATACAGCAGCCTCTTCATCTTGGTTATGCTGTGCAGAATGGCTAAAATGACAGAAATGGGTGGTAGGAAATAGGTGCCTATTGATAAGAATATGTTTCAGAACAGGACCTCGTGGAACATGACTGCTGGATTAGGCTTCTGACTCATGTTGGCAACTTGCTGACATATTTAATAGAGGAGAATTCAAAAAAACAGGTTGAATTAGTCAACCTTCCTCCTTACCCAAGAGCAGGATGGAATTGGAGAGTCTGGAAACGGGGGCAATGCAGAGTGAATTAGCAGTCTGATTAACCCACTAAGCCCATTATGAAAAGCTGTCTTTTAACAAACATATACAAGGAGAATGCAATTGAGATCCAGTCAGACAGGCATCTGGACTTGAATGCACCATTTGGATGCTCAAATGAGACTACCTTCAAAGTTGTATATGATTATATTCATTTCTGGGAACACATACCAAAAATTATGTTGGCTCACATCCTTTGAAAATTTTGTGTTCTTTGACCCTCCAGTGAAACTCATCATTACCTTGAAGTTAGAAAGTAAACAAAAGTATCCTTTTAAGGACTACTGCTGTCATAGAAACTGTAATCAAGAAAACTCTTTCATTAGAACAATTATCTTGAGATAGACCATCAATTATCAAAGAAGATTGAAAAGTGTACACTGCTTTGTCTTTCTTCCTACTGATCTTCACTTGTTTCATTGATTAACCAGGACCTTGTCATCTTTCACTCAGTGGATACCTAAATGATTCATGGCAATTGTTTAGCCCCTGCCAAAGGAACAATTGTCTAAGAATTCCAAAACCATTTGAAGTATTGGTACAAGAAGTTCCCACAATTTCTTCCTTCTTAAAAATGTTCCCCCAAGTAATATAGGTACAACTTTAATTATAGATAAAGAAGCATCAGAATTAGCAACGACTATGTTCATATGACATGGAAAGCTACTGGACAGTGGCAGAAAATCCAAAGCCCTCATGTGGCCCTTTTGGGATCTTAAGAACTTCCTTAGAGGTTCCCTGAATATGACAAGTAAAAAGATTCAGGCCCATTGTTTAGAGATTAAAAGAATTGATGTAAACAACCCTTAGCACCCAAACCTCTCTAATTTTTCTCCATCTTTTGGAATTTTGAAACTTCAAATCCCACCAAGTGGAAAAAACTCATAAAAATTTAGTCCAAGCCATTGTGATGATATCATAATGTCACCAGCCATCATCAGATGGCCCAAGATAGTACAGAAATAACAGGTTTAACTGCCCCCATCATACATCCAGGAAATTAGTGGCCTACCCATGCTATAAACTTATGTTAATGGATATACACCCACTGACTTCTTCTCCTTAAATGCCATGGCTACAGATATTCCTCATTTAGCAACTTGGCCATTAAGTGAAGTGGTCATTAAGTGAAACCATAACTGTGCTCATGATCTTTCTTTAGCTTTCATTTGTTTTACAGACCTGTGAGGGTCATAAATGCTGATAATTTCGAAGCACCAACTATAAACATTAGGAGGACCTAATTCTATTTGATACTGTATTCTTGTTCTCCAAAGTCCCTTCATCGGTGTTCGGGGAGTTTTCAAATAAAAAGCTATAGGAGAATATTTAAACTTCTTCCAGCTGAAAGCCATCATCTCGATCAGTTCCATGCATACATACACATATATTATCACAAACAAAAATCACAAAGGTAGCTGCAAGGTGTATATTTAATGAGCCATGAAATTCCACTCCAATAGTTCATTCCGCAATGTGTTTTTATATCGTGTCCACCATTAACAGCTTTGTAGAACCAGATAAACTCTTTGGGGCCTGAATATCACCATCTAGAGTTTGGATCTGGAAAGTCATTTTCTGGCTACCACTAGCAGCAGCTGGAGAAATAATGTCAACTAATAGCTTTTTCAACCCTATGCTGCAAAAGAAATATCAGATTTCATGTAGCAGAACAGAAAGGGAGGTATCAATGATTGTTTCGATTCATAACTGAAAAAGATCCAATACCACTTGGGATTTTTCCCAAGGCCATGCCTCTGTCTAATATCCAATTACAGATCTACCGTACACCCTCCATGCAGTACTCCTCCTCAAATCAGATTACGGGAAACTAAGCAGAAACAGATGTTATTTGTAGTTAATTGTTCATGTTATTTTCATGGGAAGGGAAAGATTCCTCACCTTTGTGGTTTAATGAGAAAAGTCATTTTTCTAGTCTGAGACAGAATTTACAGTTTTCTGTTCTATCTGTCTGTCTGTCTGTCTGTCTGTCTGTCTGTCTGTCTATCTATCTATCTATCTATCTATCTATCTATCTATCTATCTATCTATCTATCTATCCTGAACCAACAGTTAATTATTCAACAAACCATAATTAACAAAATTGTGGCTTTGCTCAATATGTAAACACATATTTATGCTCTATTCCAAACTCTTCCTGGATTTATGTGGTTTCTTTCTTTCTTTCTTTTTTGGAAGGGTCTCCTTCTTTCAGAGACATGACTCTTTGCTCATACTTTATTTTTCTTGTCTAAGATATAAACCTTTATTTTTGTCACTAAAGTGAAACATACTTTTAAACCAGTCTTTATTATACACTAAATAATATTTTTCCTCCAATATTTGGTAATTTACCAATTGGGTAATTTACAAAGAGCATAGATTGAAAGATTCAAAGTGGGAATATAAGAATATGTTTTTCTTTTTCCAATTATCTATGAATCATACTTTCTGCTTGTAAAATTCTTGCTCAGGTGATATATTACTTAGAACATGAATAGTACTAGTCTTAGTATACTTCATTGATTGGTCAGTTGACCATATCAAAGCACGAGCTTCAACCATACTAAAATATTATAAAATGAGATAAGATACAGAGAAATGAGATAAAATGAACTGTGGTGAGATGAAATAGAATAAAATATAATACATTAGATGAAGTAAAAATAAAAGCATAATAATAAGATAAAATAGTATAAAGTAAAATAAAAGATGTATAATAACATGAATAAAGTTCCAAAACAGTGTATGTTTCTTTGCACGCAACCCCAATGTGTTCTATAAAATAGAAATTCATAAGTAACCACAAGCACACCAATCAGTCAGCACAGCTCTTAATATCTTAGCATAGAAGTATCTATATCACTGAGATGATCAATTCAGAGCAAAATATTCCATTTTTTAAGTTTAAGTTTTTTATTATTATTTAATGTTATTATTATTTAATGTTAGTTTTATAAATGCAACATTAAACATGTTTGTGCCAAAACTTTTCTTTTTAAAATAAACTTTCCTATTTCACTGATAAATATGTATATTTTATATAACTACTTCTAAAAAGGACATTAACTAAGCAAGTATAAATCAATGCTATGTACGTTTAAAATCAATGAACGACAAAAGAATGTGTAGGCATTAAATAAGAATTCTACAAGCTTATAGTGATAAATGTGTCATAAGCACATTTAATTATGCAAAAGGTTTTTTATAACTTTATTCTATAAAACCAAGATACAAGATACATACATTGATTCCTCAGTGTTTTGCAAATCTTTTTTGTTTTCTTCTTTAAATTTAAAATATTGATGGTGCAACTGGAATATGGTCCAATATTACAGTTAAACCATGGTATAGTTATCTTCCCCTTCATGGATTACTGCCTTGTCATGGTGAAGGGGCTTGTGTAATTCAATGAAGCGATGAGCTATGCCGTGAAGGGCCACCCAAGATGGACAGGTCATAGCACAGAGTTTTGACAAAATGTGATCCACTGGAGAAGGAAATGGCAACCCACTCCAGTATCTTTGCTATGAAAACCCCATGGACAGTACCAAAAGGAAAAAAGATATGACGCTGGAAGATGAGCCCCTCAGGTCGGAAGGTGTCCAATATGTTACTGGGGAAGAGCAGAGGGCTAGTACTAGTAGCACCAGAAAAAATGAAGCGACTGGGCCAAAGCCGAAAGGACGCTCAGCTGTGGATGTATCTGGTGGTGAAAGGAAACTCCGATGCTGTAAAGATTTTTTCTCCATAGGAAACTGGAATGTAGGATCCATGAATCAAGGAAAGCTGGACATAGTCAAACAAGAGATGACAAGACTGAACATCGACATCTTAGGAATCAGCAAACTAAAATGGACAGAAATGGGTGAATTTAATTCAGATGACCATCAGGTATACTACTGCAGGCAAGAATCCCTCAGAAGAAATGGAGTAGCCTTCATAGTCAATAAAAGAGTAGGAAAAGCAATACTGGGATACAATCCCCAAAATGACAGAATGATCTCAGTTCGAATCCAAGGCAAACCATTCAATATCACAGTAGTCCAAGTCTATGCCCCAACCACCGGTACTGAAGAGGATGAAATTGACCGGTTCTATGAAACCCTACAGCACCTTATAGAACTAACACCAAAAAATAATGTCCTTAACATCATGGGGGATTGGAATACTAAAGTAGGAAGCCAAAAGATAACCAGAATAACAGGCAAGTTTGGACTTGGAGTACAAAATGAAGCAGGGCACAGGCTGATAGAATTTTGTCAAGAGAATACGATGGTCATAGCAAACACTCTTTTCCAACAACCCAAGAGACGGCTCTACACATGGACATCACCAGATGGTCAACACAGAAATCAGATTGACTATGTGCTCTGCAGCCAAAGATGGAGAAGCTCTATACAGTCAGTAAAAACAAGACCAGGAGTTGACTTTGGCTCAGACCATGAGCTGCTCGTTGCAAAATTTAGGCTTAAACTGAAGAAAGTAGGGTAAAGCACTAGGCCACTCAGGTATGAACTAAATCATATCCCTGACAAATATACAGTAGAGGTGACAAATAGATTTAAGGAATTAGATCTTATAGACAGAGTGCCTGAAGAACTATGGACGAAGGTTTGCAACATTGTGCAAGAGGTAGCAACTAAAACCATCCCAAAGAAAAAGAAATGCAAGAAAGCAAAATGGCTGTCTGAGAAAGCTTTGCAAATAGCTGAGGAAAGGAAGGAAGCGAAAGGCAAGGGAGAAAAAGAAAGATACGCCCAATTGAATGCAGAATTCCAGAGAATAGCTAGAAGAGATAAGAATGCCTTCTTAAATGAACAGTGCAAAGAAATAGAAGAAAACAATAGTATAGGGAGGACCAGAGATCTTTTCAAGAAAATTGGAGAGATGAAGGGAACGTTTAATGCAAAAATGGGCATGATAAAGGACCAAAATTGGCAGGGAGCTAACAGAGGCAGAAGAGATTAAGAAGAGGTGGCAAAATTACACAGAAGAGCTATACAAGAACGAGCTTAACATCCCTGATAACCACGATGAGGTGGTCACTGACCTCGAGCCAGACATCCTAGAATGTGAAGTGAAGTGGGCCTTAGAAAAGCTGAGCAACAACAAAGCTAGTGGAGGTGACAGTATTCCAGCGGAGCTATTCAAAATCTTAAAAGACGATGCAGTAAAAGTGCTACACTTAATTTGCCAGCAAATTTGGAAAGCTCAACAGTGGCCACACGATTGGAAAAGATCAGTTTACATTCCAATTCCAAAGAAAGGCAGTGCCAAAGAATGTTCAAACTATCGCACCAATGCACTCATTTCACATGCTAGTAAAGTCATGCTTAAAATCGTACAAGCTAGACTCCAGCAGTATGTGGATCGAGAACTACCAGAAGTACAGGAAGGATTTCGAAAAGGCAGAGGAACTAGCGATCAAATTGCCAACATATGCTGGATCATGGAGAAAGCTAGGGAGTTCCAGAAAAATATCTACTTATGCTTCATTGACTATGCTAAAGCATTTGATTGTGTGGATTACAACAAACTGTGGCAAGTTCTTAAAGAGATGGGAGTACCAGACCATCTTATTTGTCCCTTGAGAAACCTATATGCGGGTCAAGAAGCAACAGTGAGAACTGGACACAGAACCACTGATTGTTTCAAAATTGGGAATGGAGTCCGGCAAGGCTGTATATGGTCACCCTGCCTATTTAACTTATATGCAGATCACATCATGAGAAAGGCAGGGCTAGATGAATCAAAAGTTGGAAGTAAGATTGCTGGGAGCAATATCAACAACCTAAGATATGCAGATGATACCACTCTAATGGCAGAAAGTGAAGAAGAACTAAAGAGCCTCTTGTTGCAGGTGAAGAAGGAGAGTGCAAAAGTTGGTTTGAAACTTAACATTAAGAAAACCAAGATCATGGCATCTGGCCCTCTCAATTCCTGGCAAATAGATGGGGAAGAAATGGAGGTAGTGACAGATTTTATTTTTCTGGGCTCCAAGATCATTGAAGATGGGGACTGTAGCCAAGAAATTAAAAGACGCTTGCTCCTGGGGAGGAAAGCCATGGCAAATCTAGACAGCAAACTAAAAAGCAGAGAGATTACCCTGTCAACAAAAGTGTGTATAGTGAAGGCTATGGTCTTCCCAGTTGCAATGTATAGCAGTGAAAGTTGGACCATAAGAAAGGCTGAGTGCCAAAGAATTGAGGCCTTTGAACTATGGTCCTGGAGAAGACTCCTGTGAATCCCTTGGACTGCAAGGTGATCAAACCGGTCAGTCCTAGAAGAGATCAACCCTGACTGCTCTTTAGAAGACCAGATCCTGAAGTTGAAACTCAAATACTTTGGCCACCTAATGAGAAGGAAGGACTCACTGGAGAAGAGCCTAATGCTGGGAAAGGTTGAGGGCAAGAGAAGAAGGGGACGACAGAGAATGAGGTGGCTGGATGGAGTCACTGAAGTAGTAGGCATGAGCTTAAATGGACTCCAGAAGATGGTAGAGGACAGGAAGACCTGGAGGAAAGTTGTTCATGGGGTCACGATGGGTCAGACACGACTTCACAGCTAACAACCACAACAACAGTTATCTTCCTGATCAAGAAACCAAACAATAATTCCAGCAACTCTTATGAGTTTTTTGCTATGAAAAATAATAAAAATAATAATATCGAAGTGGAAACCCAAGCTACTGTATATCCACCAAATTTAAATTCCTGGAAATATACCATGGCACTTTCCGTGAACAGAAACTCAGTTTACCTAATGCTAACCCCAACTCATTCTTTCTTTCTTCACTTTTGATACTTTGACAACTGTGTGCAACTATTCACTTTTGGTTGGCACATAAAAAGGGGGGAAGGGGGATTGCCAGGTGCTTCGCTAGTCAAAATAATATTTTGTCCCATGGGAACCAAGGTCATCGGCTGCTCCCAGGATTGCTGCTGAGCATTTTGTGAAAAGCCCACCAAGAAGATGTATTCGGGAACATAGTTGCTTGCATAGCTTTAGAGGTGGGATCTCTTAACTTTGTATTGGGGAATTGTTACATGTGTCTTTTGACTTGGTTGCACTTTGGCCTGCTGATACTTTGTAACTAATAAACATATTCTTTGAGGAATTTCCAAGTCTCGGAGTTCTGCTTTATTTGTCTCTGTCTGTCGGAACCATGACAACTTACCTTTCCAGGGGCTGTGCTGTGATATGGAGTTATCCTTTCTGGTAAAGAGGCAAAAGAAAACCATAGACACATGGAAACTCAATATTTTGCTTCCTGCAGGCAGTCCGTCACCTGAAGATAATAGATCCTTCTGGAATGTGCCAGAGTAGGTCTCTTCCCCCCCCCATTCTCTCCCCGCATGAGTGATCATTATCTTCTTAGGATATTTTTCCTGGAACTAAAAACATCTGAGAAATAGAAAAAGACTAACTTTAATTTAATTTAATTTATTAATATTTCTATACCGCCCTTCTCCCAAAGGACTCAGGGCGGTGTACAGGGCAAGAATAAAACACAAAGCTACAAAAATTAAAAGGTAATTAAATACATGCCCATAAAAAACAATAAATACATTAATAAAACCCCAATAAAATGATAGTAAAAACCCCACCAATCCCCCCTCAGGCCAGGCCGGCTTGTTCGAACAGGTATGTTTTCAGATCGCGGCGAAAGGAGCGAAGATCGGGCGCCGTCCGGAGCTCAACCGGTAACTGATTCCATAGCTCCGGGGCGCCCACAGAGAAAGACCTCCCCCTGGGGGCCACCAATCTACATTCTCTGACCAGTGGCACCCTGAGGTTTTCTAGTGGGGAATAGAACTACAGAATTCCTTGTAAAAATCTCTGAATGAGACTGAATGATTGCACAGTAAAATCTGATATGGGAATTCTCTCTGCTTTACCTAGATTGTTCTTTCTCCCCAGGGTCCTGATAACATCGCAAACTTTTAAAGACATTTGGGGTGGCTTATAAGATGAACTCATTGAGACAGAGCCTTCATAAAATATGCACACCATTGTTGACTCTTATCCATTTAATACGTAGCTTAGTAAAAAAAGCTTCCTTTTCCTTTCATTTAAAATATTCAGGAAGGAGCTTTTTTTTCCTTTGCAAAAAAGAAACAATATTGACAGCATCTTCCTGTAGCTCAGTCAAGAAACGTACAATTGGGATCATTAATACTAATAATACTGAACTCTGAAACATCACATTTGTTAAAGAGCAGGGAAGAAATGACTGACCCCCACAGCACCCTCTATATAATGGACCAAATGAGCCAGTCTCTCCTCCAGGATCACAGCTGGAACTGTCCACTGATGAAAATCAAAATCATTGCAAATTAAAGCCTCCTGTCTACACTCTTTCCGGACAGTTTCAGCAAGATACCACACTTGATGGTATCAAAAGCTGCTGATAAGATCAGGGAAAATGTACTATGCCATCTAGGTCTCAACAAAGGTCATCTAAGAGAGTGATCACTTAAATGACACATTGCACACTGAGAAGGTTAATAATTGTATTGTGAGTTTTAAAACAGTAGACAATATGGCATTGCTTCTTTAGAGACAAGCATCTCGGAGAACTGCTATAGGTTGGATAGCCAGAGAACTTATTACCGGTAAATCAAATAACACTGTACTGGAATCCATGGGGCATATATTTAACTGTTAATTAAAGTTTAAAGTTTAAAGGGACACTTAAATAAAGTAGCAATGATCAGATCTAATTTATTGCACAAACTGAAGGACTGATTGATTTGTTTCCTAAGGCTAAGCATTCCAAAGACACGAATCAATGAAGACCTTCTGATGCAAAGTAATGCTATGCATCTTTCAAAAATAATTTAAAGGTGGCACAAAATCTCTCTGCTATTCATTAAATCAGTGCATATTTTTCAGGCTTAAAAATATACCTATATGACTTTACCTTGATTGCATGAAAATCTGAAAAAAGATGCATTGTTTCAAGATGAGTAATTGTTTGAGCAGGATGCTGATTGAATTACATTTTTTACCAAACAGGATTTTGTAAAAAGGAGGGAAGCACACTCATTGGTTCATCTTATCAATAATGTTCAAGAATCAAATGGTATACTTCAAATTTCTTTGGAAGGATTATGGAACAATAAAATGTGGAATAACTTATCTTTCTGTTTCTATATCTGTAAAACTAAAAGATGAAGCCAAAGTTGGTTGACTGGTGCAATTCTAGACATTTATTTATTTATTTATTTATTTATTTATTTATTTATTTATTTATTTATTTATCATCAAGCAGAGCTGCCCAAGTAATTACACCAAAAAGGTGCAATATAAAATATATTCCATACAATATTTTAAAGAATTTAGATATATCTATCATTTAAGCAGACTTAACTCAGCACATTTAAACCACCAAAATCTTCTTACCAATTATTCTTGTAGCACAACATGAACTGAGTTCAAAGTTCAGAGAAAGCAGGGTATTCATTTACTTCTGACTATTAGTCAGGGAGATAGTGATATACATTGAAAGAAAAGTGCGTGTGCTTGGTGTGAGAGGAGAGGTAAGAAAAAAAAAATCAGCATTCAAAGAATTACTTCACATCATTCCCAATCATTATGGCTGCCTGTGTCTAATGTTTTCCCAATTTCCATAAATTCCTTTCCACTTTCCCTGCATCCATTTCAGTATCTCTTCAGAACATCTCACCAATATTATCTGGGTGTTGGTAAATACCACCAAACACAAAATGTACAGTTCCAAGGAAATAGAACTAATACCCTCCATCTCCCCACAATATCTTATCCAAAGTTCAAATCATGCAAAAGTTTAAATAGCATCAAAAATCATTAATAGCAATATAGATAACATTGTAATTAATATCTTTTCCCCTGCAATGCAACTTCTTGCAATCTCTGGCTGTTGCTTTCCATTTCTGTTTCAGAAAGAAAAAAAGAAATGAAGGAAAATAACTCTTCAATATGAAGAATGTTTCTGTTAGAAGTACAATGAAATTGTTATTGTTATGATATTATAGATAATATGAATGTCCAATCTGGAATTGTTACAAGCTATATTTAGTAGGTTGGTATTATAACATTTATTAAAGTAATATAAGTTAATAAAATAAGCAACGATCCAAAGAATTAAAATGCAAGCTATGTAAAAATCGCACTAAATCCAAATATGTCTAATGTATTCAATAGCTAATTAAAAGCCAGCAAAGATAGGACTCCCTGATACAATAATAAAACACTGCAAAACAATTAGCAATATGCATTTCTGTATCCTTTTCTCAATTAAGAAACAATTTATTCTGAATTTTATGTAATATTAATTTGGGGGTTGATTATGGAGAAATAAAAGACCAAAGGAGGATTTTTTTTTAAATTCAATATCTGGAGTAGGTATAAAGAAAAGAAAATGACTTATTTTCTTCATGATGTTTTAGTACAGTGGTCCCCAACCTTTTCAGCTTGGGGGCCTGGCCCCACAGGTGTGTGTGTGTGTGTGTGTGTTGTGTGTCTGTGTCTGTGTCTGTGTCTGTGTCTGTATCTGTGTCTATGTGCATGAGTGGCAGGGCTCTACTCGTGTGAGCGGCAGACACTTGCACTTGTGCACAAAGCTCCTCTTGCATAAACTGAGAGTGCTTGAGTGGAGGGCGCTTGTGCTGACATGTGCAGCTCCACTCACATGAGTGCAGGGCCCTTGTGCCTGAAGCTGCATTTGCGTGAGTGGAGCTTTGCACATGATGCAAAAGCCCTCCACTCATGCAAGTGGAGCTTCATATGCTTGCTCTTGCCCATTTCTCCCTTGGCCCAGTTTTGAACAGGCTGCAGCCCACTACTGGAGGTTGGAACCCCTGATTTATTATGTGTATGATATAATCAGCTCTTTCCTGAGACAATAAGTTAATGTATGCCATTCAGTCTCCTAGTATGTGAAAGGAAGCCTAAAGACAAATGCATTGACTATTAAAATTGGCTGGGTTTTTGTCAGCATGATGCAACTTTGGAAGAACATAAACTGTGCAATAGAATTGTTCCACCAAAAGTCAACCACCATATTTTTTGAAACATGTTCCCAATTTACTGTCTTGAAAAATCCAGCTGTAGTTCAGTCTGAATGTTTAAAAGTAGTTTGTGTGACTGAATTAGTACTAATTAACACTAGAAGTAGAATATAAATTTAATGAGCAATATCAACATAACAGCTTTGAAACAAATTGGCAAAAATCAGGTGATACCTTGTTTTTACAGCTTATCTATATATTATTAAGACTCTGGTGTCTGTAATTTTTAACTGGGTAAAACAGGCCATCATAGAGCAAGAATTTTAAAACCAAAATATCTCAAATGGGCTAGTTTATAGTCCAAAATATAGGACTCATGATGACTCATGAAAATGAAATTTGGCAAATTTGTGATTACGTCAGTACAGATTATATGTATTTGTCCATTCTTTATTCTTAGTTTGATGCTATGACTGTAACATAAAAAACCAATTGCCTACGAGAAACAGATAAGATAATGTATTTATAGCCACTGTTGCAAGTTTACAATTCATTTCTCTATCTTCTTTTATAATGGTTCGGCAGTTAAAGATGCTGAGCTTCTCAGCTGGAAAGCTGATAGCCCAGGTTTGAGACCTGAGCACTGTGCAATGGGGTGAGCTCCTGTTACTTTCCCTAGTTCCTGCCCACCTAGCAGTTCAAAAGCATTCAAATACAAGTAGATAAATAGGTACCATTTCAGTGGGAAGACAACAACATTCCATACTCTTCGGCTTATAGTCATGCTGGCCTCATGATCACAGAAATGTCTTCAGACAATGGTGAAACAGAGATGAGCACCGCCCCCTAGAGCCAGACACAACTGGACAGGGTAACTTTCTTTATATAACATTAAAAAAGAACAGTTATGGGACCAAAACTACAGGAATATTTCTACCTGAAATAATTGTCCAGATACAGTAGATAATCTGGTCTTTATTGAAAAGATAATTTATATGGATTTTTAAATGTTAAAAAGCTGGCCTCTACTGTAAAACATATGAAATATGCCCATGGTGTCTACAATATATCACACAGAGGGAGCAAATTCCAATTACATATCACTTCATACTTCTCTCTTTTCCCTATAAAAAGCCCTTTTATTATTAGCATTTCAACAAACTGAGCAAACAGGCAATTTTAAGATGTGTATCAGCTTCTTTTATCTTATGATAAAGAGTCTTTTATATTATGACAAGGAGTCAAACAGAATGATCCCAATATATCCAGAATCCCATATTAAATCAGCTCACCTGTATGTTGATAAAGGGTTGACTTCTCTTTTCTTGGGGATTGAAGTACAATGAACATTTAATTTAATGGACTGTTTAGGGAGAGGTGGAAGCTATGTAAGGCATACTATAAATACCTTTTGCTTAGACTACTTATGCTGTACATTAGCTGAAAATTTCAGAAACCCACATCATGCTGCAAGGACATTATTCCATAAATAACACTGCTCATTTTGAGGTGGCTACTGGTACTCAAGTGAATAATAATGTTTCATTTTTGGTTGAATATAATTTTAGTAGCATGCACAGAGTTTTGCATTTGTCTGATAAACTGATTAAGGTTTAGGTGTTTTTCATTTTCACAACTAATTACTCTGGTAGTTCATAAGCAGTAAACTGAGAAGAAGGGGGAGAATTAATTGAAAGATGAAAAATATAGAAGTGTGGGTGTCTTTCCACTTTTCTGTAGCAACTTTTATAATACTATGAGGAGGAGTTGTTTTTAATGTTATGTTATTTGAAACATAATGCTGGAAATAAGTGCTTTTGTACGTATATCCTTGTAAGAATTTTCAGGAAAGTAGAACAAATCAAAATAACAGATAACATGCTTCTTTTAAGAGGCTATAATGTTTATCCATGACTTCAAGTTTTTTTGGAATATGAATTCTATTTAATTAAAGATTAACCACTGGGCTGACCCAGCAGTTTTGGAGTTTAAAGTGAATGACATGAGGGCTAGTCATTTCCCCATTTCAGGTGTAGAAATAGATTAGAATAGATAATTGAATTTTTATGTAACTTAGGGAACTCAGGAAAAATAACTTGGCTTCCGTTTAAACTCTATTATTTATTAAAGAAAATAGCTTAGATTTTAACTTTGTTTCTCATAGGCCACAAGTGGCTCTAAAAAAACTATCAAGATTATATTGTTGAAATTTGGTCAAAATTTTGATGGTATGATTTTTTACATTTTTAAAATCACTATAATAGGTATGTTAAACCACTGCTATTGGGAAAATACTTATTCTACTTTTTTTAAAAAAAACATCTCTTCCCTCCACACACACACAGCCTGAAAAAGGAGACAAAATGTTCAGCCCTGATTCCTTCAATGTCATCTCCACATCACTGCCAAGACCTCTGCAGAGTAATTGGAAACTGGAAGTAATAATAGTTGTAAAAGTATGATTGCACCAGCCAAAATAAAGTTGTCTGCCCCTTGGATAGTGATTCACATGTAACATTTGGAAGTAATTGTGTTCCCCTTTATGGGATTCCAAAGGCAATTGCTTCATTTTGCCTAATAGTAGGGCTAGTTCTGTCTAATTAAAGGCAGGCTCTTGGACCTTTACCTCGCCCAGCCTTTATCTATTTCACAACAGTTCCTCTCCAATGGTCTTAATTAAGCCTTCTCCTGGGTTTAGCTGAACTGAATTAAAATATCCAGAATAGCTTCTCCTATATTACACTATGAATACGAAATTTCATCAAAAATGTTAAAATAACGGCATCTATTTCTTACACCAATTCCACACATTTGTCTTGGCTTATTCAGAAGCAGTTTAGAGTAACTTCTTCCCAATTGAAACAGAACTATGGAATAAGGATTGGTGAGTCTTTCTGAAAATATTTTTTCACATTCATGACATAAATTCATTTCTGGACTTTTACTGCATCATTTTGTGAATTTGGAAATGCATATAGTGTGTATGTATATTTATAAATAACTTGCATAAGTCCCCAAATTAGTACCTATTTGCATGTATATTTCTTTTAATAATCCCCTTTTTGGTCTACCATTAATTTTTTTCCAAGCAATTTTCCCGTCAATATCTGCTCCATCCTTATTCAGGAAGCATCACTATGGCCATTTTTCCACTAGTATCTTCAGAACATCATATATTCTTCATTGAAAAGATGTAAAACCTGTCCTCATACTTGTTACTTGACAGAATAATAATTAGATGAGCCTAGAAGATGCTGTAAGCCACGAGTGAACTGGGAAATGAACTCTGAGTACAAGAGAAAATAACAATAATAATAAACCTTTATTGTCAAAGTACAACATGTGTACATTGAGATTAGCTGAGCCTCCCCCCCCGTGCTCTCTCCCCCCAACACACAGTGACAACAAACCCTCCATCCTACCATACCATGTGAACCAACTACACCACACACCAGCCTCCCAAGTCAATTCTGCATAAATTCACGGAGATTATGTATATAGAAGAATAGTAAAAACAGAAAATAAAGAACAGAAAAAATAGTCTCAAAAAAATAATAGGAAGTCTGTCTTTCCAGATTATAGAAAACTTTTTTCAGTTCAGGATTTATTTTTGAAATCTTCTTTTAACTTTTCAATTTATCACTCTCAAAGAATAATACATCTAAAATGAAAGTTTGGAAGGTATTCCTAATTCCTTCTAGTTTTATTGCTCCTATAGAAGATAGTTGTAAAGACATAATAATAATAATAATAATAATAATAATAATAATAATAATAATAATAATAATAATAATAATAATAATAATAATATTTGTATACCGCCCTTCTCCCGAAGGACTCAGGGCGGTGAACAGGGCAAACATATAAAAATACAAGAATACAAACATTAAAAGAGATTAAACAGGATGCCCAGAAACTAACAACAATGAATTAAAATACATTAAAACAATGTTAAAATCCAAACCCATCATCCATCAGGCCAGGCCGGCTTGTTCGAACAAGTAGGTCTTCAGATCGCGTCGGAAGGAGCGAAGGTCGGGCGCCATCCGGAGCTCAACCGGCAAACAGTTCCACAAATCCAGCGCGCCCACAGACATGATGAAAATAATGTTAAAGATTGGTGTAAATTGTGTAGCTTACAAAAAAAGATTAAATGATACCAGTTACCTAGTATCATTTTTATTCTGCCACTAACACAACAATCTAGTCCAATTAAATTCCTATTTTTTTAAACAAGGAGACAAATAAAATCTTATTTCAAGATTACCAATCTAGATTTGTTTTCTGTCTTCTCAGGACATAGCAGGCGTGCCTTAAAAGCTAATCATAATCCATCTGGGCACAAAGACTTTAAAGTCTGCAGGAAAGGTAGTTGCTCTTTTAATAGTATAATCACATGCTGTGGTAGATAATGCCAAACTGTTTGTGATGCAGCAGACAGATCTCACAGCAAAGTGTTATTGTCTTCCACATTGATCTTTACTTTAAAAACTGCACAATAAACCTTCTGTGGCAAACATTTCTTATCATGATCATAAAATATTAGATCTTGATGAGTTAGACCCTCATTATGATTACTTGCATTGCAATTTCAGCTTCTTTCATTACTTGGCAAAAATTCACAAGAGTCTATGTTTGTATGACCTTGGTTAACCTCAGAAAAGAGGAAGCAATACCAAAGTATGAGATTATCAAGTTTTTAATTAGACTGAGAAAATTTTAAAAAATCTCAAAAGAATACAATGCCAAATCAAGTCCATATTGATGCAAGAAAACATTATGGACATGCCCAGATAGTAATATTCTCATCAGGCATTTAGTTGTTTGACTGAAGTTAGACTTTATATTAGTCAACAGTAATATTTTCAGTACTATATAAAAATGAAAGGTGATGGTTGTTTTGAAGAGCAAATGCTAGGTATTGAAGTAGAGATTTTCTAGTTTACGAATAGGTAAAGGTAAAGGTTCCCCCCGCACATGCGTGCTAGTCATTTCCAACTCTAGGGGCCGGTGCTCATCTCCATTTCAAAGCCGAAGAGCCAGCGTTCGTCCGAGGACTTCTCCGTGGTCATGTGGCCGGCATGACTAGATGCCAAAGGCGCATGGAATGCTGTTACCTTCCCACCGTAGTGGTCCCTATTTTTCTACTTGCATTTTTACGTGCTTTCGAATTGCGAGGTTGGCAGAAGTGGGATGATTAACAGGCACTCACTCTGCTATGCGGCACTTGGGATTCGACCAGCCAAACTGCCGACCTTCTGATCAACAAGCTCAGCATCCTAACCCACTGAGCCACTGCGTCCCTAGTTTACGAATAGAAGGATCTAAATAACCTCCCAGAGAAAATAAATTGGGAACTTATCTGCCAGAGTCAGTTATAATGGTAGAGAAAAATTTATTCTGATAAAGAATTCTGCTGAAGGTGTAAATTTAACTTCCTGCTTGACTATGAAACTAATTGGGCCAGTTGCTAACTCTCAGTCAAATATGCTGTATGGTCTTATAGTTGTAGGGATAAAATAAAGTGATATATGCCACCTTGAGTTTCCAAATGGAAAGACAGGATAGCAATGTAATAATAAGCAAACTAATAGTCATACAATTGTATCTCTTCTTCTGTTAACACTTATTTTTTTCCAAGTCAGGGCATGTGCAATCACAATTTTATACCAGCAACAGAGAATAAGCAACATGGCATCATTAAATATTGGTTAAGGACAGGATTTCCAGGTAATCAGGCAAAACCTGAATTTAAGGTGATTTTCCACAGCCACTCATCTCCCAGTTGGATTATTGCAACATGCACTACATGGGGTTATCCTTGACGAGTATTTGGAAACTACAACTGGTACAGAACACAGTGGCAAGGACAGTTCTGGATGGCACATGTGATACCACTGTTACGTGAGTTGAAGTGACTGCCACTTTCTTCTGGGTTCAAAAGTGTTGGTCATTAACTTTATTTATTGCATGGGTCCAGGGTATGCAAGGAACCATCTCACCCTAATGGGACTAACCCACCCCACTCTTTTCAGTGGAAAGGACCTACTTTGGATCAGTCAGACAAAGGATTTCAGCTGGCAAGGTCCAGGAGCAAAGCCTTTTCTGCTGTGGCCTCTGACCTCTGGAATATTCTCCTGTTGGAGGTGAGGTCCACCCCTATACTCCTGGCCTTCCAGGAGACTCAAAATGTGGCTCTGCTGCTTGACCTGGGGCCCCAAAACAGGTCTGCTACATTAGGAGTGGGCTGATGGGTTAGAGAAGATTCCTACCTGCACGTTGATTTTTAATGTTTAACTTCTCTATTCCTTCCCCCCCTAATTTTACCTGTTTTTATCACTTTTTAACTTTTTATTGTATTGTAAGCTTCCCAGAGTCACTGCATCATTGAGATGGTGGCATAGAGATAAATAAATAAAGCACAGAACATATTACTCAGGGATGTTATTGAAGCTGTTACTTACCAGAAGAGCCTTTTATGATGGAAGCTTTTAGTTTCCATTTGAACATATCTAATACCACTCAGCTGGATTACATAAACAATTATTTGAGAGTAACAGCTTACTCCTGAGTAGACAATTACTGTCAAGATGCTGTGTGGCATGCTCCATCACTTTGCCCTTGTGGATTTCAATATATCATTGTCAATAATCTTTTGGTCAGATGGTCCACCGATCTCATGACAGCTCAGTCAGAATGACAGGGTTTAGTTTTGCCTTAGCTCCAGGGCTCAGATCTGACATTGTAGGATCTGGCCTTTCTGCTCTTGTGTGCTACCTTGCCCCTGATCTCTTTCTCCTCCTTGGACAGAGATGTACTTGGAGTAGCCATGACAGAATCTCTTGTCAATTGTTTCAGAATCTTCTTCTCCATTTATTTACTGGAAAATAAATGCATTATTGTACAAATGATGAAAACATTTGCATTACATTTCATGAGAATTGCAATAGCAAAGAATTTTTTGTTTTTTCTTTAAAAAAAGCAGAGTTAGAAATTTCAAAAATAGTGAATAGGATGACTATTAATCCTATCCAAAACTCAGTGTTTTTTAAATTATTATTCTTAGATTTGCTAGATTTCTATTTGTATTCATTTCTGTGGCAAACCTGTCAGTTAATGAAAGAAAATTATCCACTTATGTGTTGTATAATAATCATTATAGTACATCTACTCCCACCCTAAATGCAGATTACTTGCTCACGCTTTGGTAGCTTTTGTAGAGTCTTGCAGAAAAACTGTAATACTGACACATGTGCTTTAAAAAGCAGCAATAAAATACTTGATGGATACTGGAGATACCGGCTAATAATTAATCACCATTAAGCAGACAGAAATATCTAATGTTGGGCAGTCGTCAAACAGATTTGAGAAATAGGTGGTTCAATCAAATCAGGACACAGAACTGCTCTTTTCCAATTAGTTTATGGCTCAGAGTTGAAGCTTCAGTTGCCAAGAATTGCTAATGCTAATGGCAGAGAGGAAAATGTCTGTAATGGGTGGGGCAGCGATAAAATCACCCATACTGAGAGTCCCCTCCACCCCACCCCCATCCTGGCCTCCAATTTTGGAAAGATTTACAATTCTCATCCTTTTTTTATGTACTGTCTATCGTAAGCTTCTTTATCATGTATTTTATAATAAAAATTGCAAGAAACTGAACAACTGATATTTGGCAGTTATAACACCAACATTCAGCCCTCTTATTCTAGGGAACACTTTTATTCTAGAATCACAAGCTATTCATAATTAATTTAAAAGAAACAGGAAGGATTTTTCTGTCATTAGAGGTGAATGGTTGCAGAGGTCCCAGTCTACATACAGAGGCACCTCAATACTCATTGCTAATTGGTTCCAGGAGTTATGATGACTTCCAAAATGATGACTACCAAAGAAATTTTTCCCATAAGGAATAATGTAGTGAATCATAAGGCAGCTGACACAGACAAATTCTAGCTTGTGCATTGAGAATCAAACAAATGATGAGTACTGGGATAAAATTTTGCATCAAAATGTGTTGAGTACCAAATTCAATGAGTTTCAAAGCAAGGTGCCGCTATATCTCAGTGAACAATTAAAAGGGTATTCCTACCAGAATGTGCATTTTACTATGAATTTTCACTTTCACTGTAGACAGATTGACAAGCTCAGCATTCTTTTTCCCTATGCCATCCTACATTCACCTTCAAGTAATTGGAGATGCATTGGTTCATTTTTGAAGCCACTCTATGGAGATCAAAAATTGAAATCCTTCCTTCTGCACTCAGAACACTTTTCTCAAATATCCCTTTTCTTGATTTCTACAATCCCAAGGAGATAGTGAAGTTCAATATTTGGTCTGATAATTAAGGTGGGATCTATATATTATTAGCAGATTGATAAGCTTAGTAGAAACTATTTTTCAACCATAAAAAAACAAGCACACACATGGAATGCAGACAAGGGGTTGACAGTGATCCTGCCTTCTTAGACAGCATCTAGAAATATTTAAAATATTTTAATTTTTTAAAAAATTCTTAAAATATTTGCTGCACATGTTCATTCATTCACTTACACTGACTCTTTTTGGTCTTGCGGGCAGGATTTTACCATTATTTTCCTATCTATTACTCCTTCTTTACTTCTTCTATCAGGGGTTTTCTTAATTTCCCTCATATTTTCCAAGTATCAGGATCTTTTTCCAATGATATTTTCCTTCACACTGTGTTATCCAAACTGTTTTAAGTTTTACTATTCCTTCCAGTGAGCAGTTTGGTCATGGTGACCTATTTAAAACTAGGGGCTAATGCCAATTGTTACTTCAATGACATTATCCCATAATTGTTTCTGGATTACTTTAGAAGACCCAATTTGCCTTTGCTAAATGTTCTTGTTTACAGAGTCTTGTGGCGATAAGGAGGTGATTACCTTGTGTTGGTCAAGGTCACTTGAAAGATAACTAGCATTGTAGTCAATATTACAAAATTTCTATTTTCTAACATCCCTTTTTCCCAAAAACATGTTGTTGTTGTTGTTGTTATTATTATTATTATTATTATTATTATTATTATTATTATTATTATTATTATAAAAGATCTTGACACACTTGAACAATGGGCCCTATCCAACAAAATGAGTTTCAATGTGGAGAAAAGCAAAGTTTTACATTTCGGCAGGAAAAATCAAAGATACAAGTACAGATTGGGCAAGGCCTGGCTTAAAAACAGTAAGTGTGAGAAGGACTTTGCAGTCCTAAGTGGACGATCACTTGACTTTGAGCCAGCAGTGTGCAGCAGCCGCCAAAAAAGCTAATACAATCCTGGGTTGTATAAACAGAGGTATAGAATCAAGATCACACAAAGTTTTAGTACCACTTTATAAAACCCTAGTAAGACCACACTTGGAATACTGGAGCCAATTTTGGTCACCATATCATGAAAAAGATGTTGAGAGTTTGGAAAAAATTTAGAGAAGAGCAACTAAGATGATTAAAGGCCTGGAAACTAAAACATACAAAGAACAGCTGCAGGACTTGGGTTTGGCTAGCCTAAAGAAAAGAAGAAATAAGGGAAACACAATAGCAGTATTCCAGGGGCTGCCACAAAGAAGAGGGGGTCATGTTATTCACCAAATCACCAGAGGGCAAGACAAGAAACAATGGTTGGAAACTGATCAAAGAGAGAAGCAACCTGGAATTAAGCAGGAACTTCCTGACAGTGAGGACAATGGAACAGCTTGCCCCCAGAAATCGTGGGTGCTCCATCACTGGAGATTTTTAAGAAGAAGCTAGACAGTCACTTGTCTGAGATGGTATAGGTCCTCCTACTTGAGCAGGGGGCTGGACTAGAAAACCTCCAAGGTCCCTTCCAGTTCTATTCTATTCTATTATTCTTTGATACTTATTAAATTAGATTACTTGAAAACATTAGAGAGATTATGAGGCAGTATTTTAAAAAAGGTCAAGAAATAAAACAGCCAGTTGAAGACAGTTTTTTATGTACTGATCAAGTCACGTCCTTATCTTTAAGTTCATTTCTTCTTTATTTCAAGACTCTTTATCAACCACATTTTCAGTTTATTTTCACAATGACATCCTTCCTGCTATCCAAGGTTATTGACCAACCCCTATTTATTTCAAGCATATGTAGCCTAACGATTTCTATAAAGATGATCAGTTTCCATAATTTGATGCTACTATATATTCCACTATTCATCTCTGTAAAGCAGGGGTGTCAAACTCAATTTCATTGAGGGCCGCATTAGCATTGCGGTTGCCCTCAAGGGGCCAGGTGGGCGTGGCCAGGGTGGGCGTGGCCTACTGGGCAGGCGTGGCTAGAGTGCATATGGCCTACTGGGTGGGCATGGCCAGCTCTACATCGTTCGCATTAAGGGTGCCTATAGGGGCCTGGGCAGGAATGGGACAGATCTGAGGGTCTCTGGCAGAAGGAGGGCATCTGGGCCAGAGCCAAGGCAGTGGGGGCCATTCCCTCACTGTTTCCAGGATGGCTTCGCGGGCCACATGAAACCACTTTGCCGGCCGGATCCGGCCCCCGGGCCTTGTGTTTGACATGTCTGCTGTAAAGGAATGCCTACATATGTCCTTTCCTTAAGTAGATAACAGCTCCAAGCCACAAGGGGTCAGAGGATAAAGTTATGGTTTTTTCCTGTATATTCAGCACATGCATGGAAGGAATGTCTAGACAGGTTAGGTTTTGTAGAAAGCTACATACTGTAGACCCCAGATGTCAGCCTCACTGATAAGACCTTGGCAAAAGTTCCTGAATACTCAACTTGCTGTGGTTTGATTAAGCTTTAGACTTGAGCTCAGCTTACCCTCTCAGTTGTACAACATAGCAGGACTAAATACAATTTTTTTGTACACTAAAACAAATAAAAAAAGAAAAGGTCACTAAAGTATTTGTTTTTCCTTTGTCAAGAAGAGGCAATTCCCGTTTTATATACATAGTAGTTTTGTTTCTGCTTCTTCTTTCTCTTACCATTCCAATTATGCAACAGACTGTTTACTCTGCAGCTCAGTTTTGAAGCTGGGTAATGATTAGTTGTTGATACAATTGATTAACTCTAATAATAGCTGGCTCTCAATTTAGTACCCACATCATGGCAATGTAAAGCATTCAAACATTCAGAGTCTTCCAAATTTGCTAACTGTTCCTGAATTTGAATATGACAAAAGAGAAAACTATTCAGTATTACATTTAATATATCTAAAATTTAAGTTAAAGTTGCTATAAGTCAAATCAGATTGACAGTTTGTCCTGGCTTGGCCTACTATTTTTTACAATGTGGTTTCTGTCATGCTACTCCAAGTTCAAGCCCAGCCTGGAAAAACTGAGCAATCCTGGTGTTTGCATACTTGTATTCAATTTATTGAACAGTGAAAAAAAATGCTTTGAACTTCTCTCATCCACATGCTTATTAAGAGTCTTTATATCAAGTCCCCACTATGACTGAAGGCTATTTAAGGGGGAGGGGTAGTATTTATGGATTCTCTTCATCTGCCTAAAACTCTGGGAGCTGGAATTCCAATACATTTTGAAGACACAAGACTAATCATGCACTAGGGCAATTTCCAAAGCACCACTGCTTTATTTTCAAGTTGCCAGTCCTATCCTTAGACTCTGAATATAAAGAGCATGATAAAGTCCTTTATAATTGATAAATTTGATGAAACATCCAACTGAAGTAACATATACTTGTCCCTTTAAAAGATGTTTACAGGTTGCAGCACTCAGCTGCAACCTGTTTACAGGTTGCAGCACTCAGCTATGGATTAAACCCATAGCTTGGTTCTCGGCTGCAGTGGCCTTCTGGAAAGGCCTGTGACTGAGAAATGCAGGCCTGGCTGCAGAAGATGCCGCAGAAGTGGGCCAGCGAGGAGAGACGTGGCAGCAACGTAAGTGGGTGTGGGTGCGTTGGACAGCTCCACCCCCACCCCCACCCTAGCTTGATTTTAGGTGTGTGCTGTGCCCCAAAATTAGGGTTTATTTTTGTGGTAGGGCTTATATTAGCCCCCCCCATCCCCAAATCAAGCTAGGACTTATTTTTGGGATCGGTCTTACTTTCAAGGAAACATGATAGTATGAGAGTATCTTAAGAATGCTATCAGGAAAAAAAAGTACAAAACCAGTCTATATGAGCATGCCATTCTTCAAATAGTTTACAGAATCTGTAAACTATTTGGATTTTTGTTTTTCCTTCCATTCAATTATGTCTGATTCTTGGAGACTGGAGAAGTCCCAGCAGTCTCCTTGGCAAGAGTTTCAGAAGTTATTTGCCACTGGCTCTTTCCAAGGGCTGAAAGAAAGTGACTGGCCCAATTGGCTTTGTGCCTAAGGCAGGACCAGAACTCACGGTCTCCTGGTTTCTAGTCTGATGTCTTAACCATTGCACCAAACTGACTTTCCACAAACTATTAGAATAAAAATGGACAAAAATTACTTACTACTGAACTAGAAATGGGAATAACCTCTGCCAATTGGCCCAGGCCCAGATGGGGATGAATCATACTGAAGGTGGCTAATGGATTAAAAAAAGTTTCTGCTTCCACATCCTTGTCAATTTTTAGGTTAATTTTAATGTTATAGTTATTATTGTAATATTTTAATGTGTTTTCTGTTCCTTTTACTTGTTGTAAGCTGCCTAGAGTCACTTCTTGCTGAGACAGGCCACATATAAATTTCATAATAAATCAATAAAACTATTATAATCAAAAATATTTTATTATTTTTATTGTTTTAAAATGTTTCTAGTATTTTAATTGTAATATATACTATATATACTAATACTATAATAATATATACTATAATACTATAATTAATATATTTAATTGTAATATATACTATATATACTATATATACTAATTGTAATATATATATACTGCTAAGCTTGTAAGCCGCCCTGAGTCTTCGGAGAAGGGCGGGATATAAATGGAATTAAAATAAATAAAATAAAATAAATATTTTTTGAATAGTAAACTAATCAGAGTCATTGACTGACATGGGCAGCTATAGAAATTGAATTAACTGAGTAGCAGTCAAGGAATAGTGATCCATAATTCAGCCCTTAGCAAACAGTATAAATGACCCCCCAAATGGAGACAGACTACCTCCTCACCAGCTAGGTGAAACTAAACATTTCAACCAATTTGTTGATAGCATTGGAACTTTCATTTACAGGCTATTGGATTGCCACCAAACAAACAAACAAAAATGACAGTATACCCTCAGACCCTAATCAATCATCTTTAATTCTTATGTGTTTCCTCAGGTCTTGTGGTTGTGAGAATATTATTCAGTCTACAGGGTAAGCACATGCAATAGAAAGTTTTCCTATTAGGAATGGGTTAATCTATCAATTCTATTTTGCTTAGGTTCTTTTCCCATTTTTGCTTCCTTTTTGTATCAGTTTCTGGTACTTGTGTGTGTGTGTGTGTGTTGTTGTTGTTGTTGTTTTTTAAAATCCCTATGAAAACTCATACAATTTTCATACAGTTTTTTTCTTAATGGTCACATTTTCATACTTACCGCCCCTGTGGTTTCTCTAGTTCTGAGATATTGTGCTTCTCTTGCATTAATACAGTAAATATTTGCAGAACTGTACTTCATGGCATCACAACTTTGCTAATACTTTCACTTAGTGTAATTACTGTGGCATCTTTGGAAATGTAAATCCTTAAAATGATAAAGTAAAATATTTCTTTAGGATTTTAAATCAATGATGGACTAGAGAATTACAGAATATAAACCTTTTGCAATGTGCAGCACTAGGACAAATAAGCCTTCATGTACCGTATTTTCCGGTGTATAAGATGACCCGGCGTATAAGACGACCCCCTACTTTTAAGAAGTTTTTCAAGGTTTTTTGTCTTATACGCCAGAAAATACTTATATGCCCTGCCCTCCCTGTCCGTTGCAGAGGAGGCGAAGGCCCGACTGGCCCCGCCGGCCCTCCCGCTGCTCCCGCGCTTCTGCCGGCCCCCGAGGCGCAGCGTTTCCTGGGCGGCAGGCAGTGCCGGAGGGCAGCCGCCACCCCGCCATGGCCGGTGCCCCTCCTGCTTCCCCCCAAGGCCTTGAACTTCTCCCATTCGGTGCAGGGCGGGGCAGCTCCGCCCACAGCCTCTTTTTCATGTGCCGCTTCCCTCTCACCGTCGGCCGAGGCGCGCTCGGCCCGGGCTCCCGGTCCCTCTTCCCAGCCAGCTTCCCGCCCTGCCCCTCATGGAGCTGGACTGGGCGTGCAGCCTCTCGGTGTGGCTGCTTTTCCTGGGCAGCCTGGCGGTGCGGTTCCTGCACTCGGACCTGTTGCTGAGCCGACGGCTGCTGCTGCGCATGGGGCTGCTGGCCATCCTGCCGCTGCTCCTCAGCGCCGCGCTCACGGCGGCTGCCTGCTGGCTCGTCTCAGCCAGCACCGCCCAGCGGAAGCGCAGCGTCGGACGGGAGCAGGACTTCCCTGCCGGCTCCCGTCCGACACTCTTCCCTCTGAGGCAGCTGCTGCCTCAAGAGGGAAGAGCGTCGGACGGGAGCCGGCTCTTCCCTCTTGAGGCAGTAGCTGCCTCAAGAGGGAACAGCGTCGGACGGGAGCCGGCAGGGAAGTCCTGCGTGCGCGCGCGTGTGCAGGACTTTCCTGCCGGCTCCCGTCCGACGCTCTTCCCTCTTGAGGCAGCTGCTGCCTGAAGCGGGAAGAGCGTCAGACGGGAGCCGGCTCTTCCCTCTTGAGGCAGCAGCTGCCTCAAGAGGTAACAGCGTCGGGCGGGAGCCGGCAGGGCAGTCCTGCACACGTGCGCACTCCCCAGCTGCTAAGGAGCAGCCAGGAAGTGCGCACATGTGCAGGACTGCCCTGCCGGCTCCCGCCAGACGCCACCCACTGATTTTCCGGTGTATAAGACAACTGGGCGTATAAGACGACCCCCCAACTTTTGAGGTGATTTTCATGGGTTAAAAAGTTGTCTTATATGCCGGAAAATACGGTAAAAGGAAAAAGCCAGATCTCCCATAAACATGTGCTGGAATGTGCTGTAAATTGTGATGACCCAAGAGAAATGCTTTCACGTATTTCCATGTGAAGTTGTGATGCACGTACAAAAAGATAAAGCTTGTGCCATGTCAGCATACATTTTGGCATGGATACAAATGGGTGCCAATAAAATCTCTTTCAAGTATATTACTAGGTTTTCCACTTGATCCTTCAAATAAGGGTAATTCCTTTAATCTAAATAACTCACTCATTTCTCTTATTCCTGACTGATAAATCAATGTTTCACTTACAGTTGATTGGATGATGCTTCCTGACTGCATCTACCTAGAAAAATGAGATGTGGCTCTGGAAAAATAGTCTAATGTCAAATGAACGAATTCAGGCAAGATGAAGCCATATTTGAGCAGCTTCCAGTGATTTGCTGTCTGCAGATGATCATTAGATGGCACAAGGATGTTTTCTGTATCTCTTCAAAGCCAGATGGATTTTTGCAATCCAGATTTGGTAGCCCTACTCTGTATGTTTGGATTAAATTTCACTTTTTAGCCATCATCCAATCACAGCATTTAAAAAGTTATTTCTAAGAAAAGTAATAGTGAACATTACTTAAGCTAAGCAGAAATTTTACTGTGGGAAGTTGCATATTAAATTAACAACCTTATTGGGAAAGTTTTTAGCAAGCTATTTCAATTTTTTAAATCCAGAAAACTTAATCTTTTTTATTTTCCTGAATAATTCAACTTTTCATATTAATTTCATTCATATCTGATTCTTTTGAGTTCAGATTCTATTATTGGTTGACTCATAGAATTGACTTTGATGATTCCTTCAATAGCAACCTTATGTGAACTTCTTGGTGTTTTGTAACCTCAGGCAACTTGACTCTTCCCTAATTTTAACTTTCTTTCTCACTTTATGTGGGCAAGAACATCCTAATATTCTCATCTTGGCCCAGCTGGTATATGGAATGTCTGATTCAGGCATCCTGTTTTTGAAGCCAATAATTGCACAGTCCTGTGTTATCTTTGCAAATTTTCATGCCCTGTGAGGTTGTACCAAAGGCAATCTCTCTAGAGCTATAAAAAGACAGCTACCTCCTCACCCCATGAGAGCCACTAAGTTTAAGATAATTTCAGCTGAAGTTACATTACAAAAGTTCCCGTGGGAGAAAATGTCTCCTCCCTTGTGCACCCACTTACTGCATTTCCATAAATCAGTAGGTCTGATTTAAAAATAATCCTACCCGCACCCAGCAACTACTGACTCATTTTATTATCCATAATTACATGTAGTGACTCTTAGTAAGTAAAAGGGACAGCAGAAAAAAAAAGCATTTAGGAAGCAGCTCCTTAAAATAACTCTGAAAGTTAATTTATGGTAAATATGTGAAATACATGTCAGTTGAAGACTGATTCAAACATATAGGTGCTTATTATATGTCCTGCACAGCTCTCATGGGAATTTTGCTATCTCCATATGCACTTCTTGGAAAATACAGTACATCTCTCTAGAAACCCTTTCAAACATATTCTGTGAAAACATGTTTGCAAGAGAGGACTGTATTTAAGGTGGAATCTGATTCTAATCAGTGAATAGGAGCAGTTGCTATCTTATCTGGACAGAGAAAAGAACAAAAGAGAAGCAACAGTTATCTGGGAAATGATACGGTATTCTGCTAGAAAAAAAAGCAAGTAAAGAATTATAAACAGTTTATAAATTTTACTTATTCCAAATGAATCAAGTTAATATTGCTTAACGGAAAAGCCACTTTATAAAACAAAAGTTATCTTGTAAGTATGTGCGCATCTTAATTATTTTCATTAAAAGTGATCTTTAGGAAGAGTTGTAAAAAGGATTGCTTTTAATGTAGTTTTTATTCATTACCAACATCAAGCATACTGTAATTGTATGAATTTGAATTACCCCAGGAAAAGATGCAGCTGAATTGTACAGGGAAGTGGGCAACATTTGTGCTCTTGTATGCTCCAAAGCACTGCACTGCCAGCCATGTTTCAAATTAATAGATCTCATTTGGAAAGGAAGAGGCTGGAAGCTGAAGGGATGAGTTCTGATTTCCCATTTTGACAATTTGCTGTTAACTTCTCTTACTTTCTCAGTATTTTGTCTTATCTTCACGGCAGATGGTCTGGTTATCTGCAGGACTGCATGTCTTGAGACATTTCTGCTCACCCATATGTACAGACAGAAGGAATTGCTCCAGGTCTCCTCAATTCACCCTTTGTCCATTCTTCATCCTGGGCATATGATCCAGAGTGGACCTTAAATGGTTTGTTCAAGGCTTTCTGCTGCACAGATATACCCCAAAACATAGAGAGACAATACAAGGAAGAACAGAAACACATGCATAAATATGGGGCATACTTTGTTCTATAGAATTAAATACAGATGCCTCCTATGGTCACTCGTAATAACTCAGTTGAAAAGAATTAAGAATTAGCAACTACCTTCCTAATTTTAAATTTTTCCTAGTGCAGGGGTGTCAAACTCAATTTCATTGAGGGCCGCATCAGCATTGCGGTTGCCCTCAAGGGGCCGGGTGGGTATGGCCAGGTGGGCGTGGCCTACTGGGTGGGTGTGGCTAGAGTGCATATGGCCTACTGGGTGGGCGTGGCCAGCTCTACATCGTTTGCATCAAGGGTGCCTATGGGGGCCTGGGCAGGAGTGGGACAGACCTGAGGGTCTCTGGCAGAAGGAGGGTCTCTGGGCCAGGGCCAAGGCAGTGGGGGGCCGTTCCCTCACTGTTTCCAGGATGGCTTCGCGGGCCACATGAAACCACTTCATGGGCCGGATCCGGCCCCCGGGCCTTGTGTTTGACATGTCTGTCCTAGTGCATTCAATGTTGTGGAGAGAATTGCAGCTTTACATCTGAATAGTGAAGAATCTTAGAGTTCAACAGACAGTTTGTGAACATGGGTATCCCAATTTGTCTATGAAATCAAACAATAGCTTAATTTTCTTTTGGGCCCTTCTTGAGCTCCTTCAGTTCATTTTACAAAATTTACTCAGCTGAAACAATTAATAAACATGGAAGCACAAAATGGAACTCAGTTCTGTTGGCCTTTAAAGTGTGATTTACTCAAACGTAACCTGAGCATTACTACACATTCTAACAAATGATTTTTTTTAAAGTCAGTTGTTTGCAAAGGATGTCATATTATCATGTTCACTATTGTCTGTTAACTTCATCTAAGAACAGACTTTGATATTTTTTTTTTACTAAAATACTTTATATATTTATACTTAAATGTTTTGTACCTGGTTGTGTGAATGGTGGGAGAAAGAAAGTTAATTTTAATGATTTTAATGATTTTTCTTGACAGATGAATTAAATCAAATTATGGCTGGCAGTTAGAGGGGTGTCCATAGGTAAATTGTAATACCAATATGGCAATACACACATATCTGATGTAAGTTGCAGTATTTCCATGATCATCCCATAGACATTTATTGTTTATAATGTTCCTATATTTTAATTGCTTAACTGTCATATTCATAATTTAAAATAAGAAAACTTCAATAATAAAATATTGGTGAAAAATTTATCCTCTGTGAGGATGGAAATCTCTTGAATATTATGCTACAACAATTTTCCAAATATTATATTACTGAGGATCACAACGATCAAAGGAATGTTTAAGATGATATATGAAGCTGTCTAATATCAAATCCAATAACTGAACCAACTTTCTCTCTATTATACACTACTCTTAATGCCAGTACTTTTTGTGGTTTCAAGTAGAATTCAGTCTTTCTCCTCAAGACCCTTTTAAACAGAAATATCAGTGACTGAATCATACAATTTTCTTTTATTGATGTATTGCCAATTCCTTGAACTGCACATGCAGAATATAAAAACTGATTATTTTATTCTATTGGCTATATATAACATAAGGTAAAAAGGTAAAGGTTCCCCCGCACATGCGTGCTAGTTGTTTCTGACTCTAGGGGCCGGTGCTCATCTCCGTTTCAAAGCCAAAGAGCCAGCGTTTGTCCGAGGACATCTCCATGGTCATGTGGCCGGCATGACTAGATGCCAAAGGTGCACGGAATGCTGTTACCTTCCCACCGTAGTGGTCCCTATTTTTCTACTTGCATTTTTACATGCTTTCGAATTGCTAGGTGGGCAGAACCTGGGACGAGTAACAGGTGCTCACTCTGCTATGTGGCACTCGGGATTCGACCCGCCAAACTGCCAACCTTCTGATCAACAAGCTCAGCGTCCTAGCCCACTGAGCCACTGCATCCCTACATATAACATAAATGAGACAAATAGACACTTTTGTCTTTTGTCAATTTGAGGATGTGTATGTTTCCTACAACCATTAAGTAGTAGGGAAATTCTGCATATAGTATATATTACAAAGTGAACATCCTTAAAAGCCCATTCAATTATCCTTCTTGTCTCTTCTACTCTACTCTTCTGCTCCAGTGTAGAATATCTTCCAGTAGCATTAAAATCATTAGTGCTTAGAATTAGCAACTACCTTGCTAATTTTTATTTTTTCCTAGTGCATACAGTATTGTGAAAGAACATATCTGACTAATATTAGAGTTCAACAGACAGTTTGTAAAACCATGTATGTCCTAAATCACAGATCCAACTCCTTTACTTTTATTTTATTTTTTATTTATTTTATTTTAATTCCATTTATATCCCGCTCTTCTCTGAAGACTCAGGGCGGCTTACAAGCTTAGCAGTAGCCTTCATTCTATGTATATGCCTGCTTATTAGGGCTTTCATACACCCCCCAAGCGGCATTATTACAAAGTCAGCTTAATTGCCCCCAACAATCTGGGTCCTCATTTTACCTACCTCGGAAGGATGGAAGGCTGAGTCAACCTTGAGCCTGGTGGGATTCGAACCTGCACTAATTGCAGGCAGCTGGTGTTACTTAAGGAGGCATTAGCCCACTGCTCCACCAAGGCTCTTTATAAGGCACAGCTATACCCATTCATTGATTTTACTTATTTTACACGATTCATCCCATTTTTAAAGGAATGTTTCATGATATGCTTAATGCACCATTCCATAAAAAAGGTAAAAAAATAGAGACCAGAATATGAACAAGTACCAAGTTTCAATTGGTTAAAGCTAAATGTTCTAACAAAATACATAACTCTTCTAATTATGGCTGACTTCTATTGAACTTCCTAGAACTGGAATCCAGTTAAATTGCAGTACTACCCTATAGATATCTTTGGTTATGAAGCATCCTTGGTAAAGCTAAAATGAATGATCTTGGACATGGAATTCCAAAATGAAATTAATAAAACTTTGACAGTATATGAGCTAAGCTGGGAAACCATAAGAATGGTTTTATACTACCAAAGCATCTCATGCAAGATATATAATTCTTAGTATCAGCAGTTCTTGAGGGTAAATTCAGAAATATCTCTTTTCCAGAACTGTGGTTGCAGTGTGAGTTCCACTGAATTATTAGTTCTCATTGAACTCTACTATGATTCCTACAGCTATTAATCATGCACCTTCTGTGAGGGTCTAAAAAGTCAGGACAGCAGTTGTATCAGTACAGAGGCATGTTTTGTACATCAATCAACATTACATGCATGAACATAGGAGTAAGCTTTTGAGCATACTGTTTGACTGCCATTCTGACTTTTCTGACAATTGGCCTTTGCCCATTATATTATTCTTACACTTATAGCATCCAGATTAATTTATGTACATCAACAATTGTTGGGCAAAAACATTAGAACAATGCTATATCTGTAGTTTACAAGATATGATTTCTATTAACAGTAGACTACATTACAGTGGAACACCTTATTCTGTTTGGTAGAAGTCAATTCTTTGACAGTTGGCAGTTTACATTACTCTTGACTATCTCCATGAATATAGAGATGTGCTGTATTGGTATTTTATTACTTCAATATTAGTCAGTGACTGCAATGAAACATACTTAGATTTTGAAGACTCTTTCTTTTGAATGTTCATAAAAATAAATGCAGTATAAAATAGAATCTCCTAATATTTTTTAACAAAAGATTTCAATGACATATATTTTAGAGTCCTTTTTAGGATAATATATGTATCTAGTAACTGAAGCAATCATAGCTATCTTGGACAAGCAACAAATTGACCTGCTATTGGTCTAATTTTCTAAAAAAAATAATAAATTATGGCAAATGAAAGTCTACCGAAATAATTTCTAAATGGGTGAAGAGAAGCAGAATTTACACTATATCAAATGAACTGTTAAGAATTGTAGATTAAAAACTAGCTTTGTTATTTGCCTAAAAGTGTGCATGAAATACTTTGTAAACCTTTCTATTAATATTTGGCACAGTATGTGAGAATATTGTTTCCATAAAATGTGTATTACATTTGCTGATGTCACTGGGCCATTCTGAAAATATTTATAATTCCCAGTAGTAGTGTTCTTAGCTTCCAATCTATTTGCTATTCCCTTCACTGAGACTCGTTTGAGTCCCTACTTCCTATGCATTCAATATACTTTAAGGAAATATTTATTTATCTAGTTTAACATTTAATAGCTTTGTCCAAAATTTTCAGCATTATTGCATTTAAGCTATTTAGGCAGTTTAGAGCTAGTTAAGGATAGCTTCTATATGGCACTAAGTGATAGTGTTAATTTAAATTTCAGAAGAGGATAATTAAAGAGACATTTCACACTCAGCAGTTTTCAAGAACAAGCTACAATCATATCATCTTTGTTGTCATCATCATCCTTCAGTTCAGAAGATAAGTTTGGGAGTTGTAGTGGTTCCTCCCTAATACATTTCCTTTTCTGCTCATTGGCACTTGAAGCCATTGTATAAATCTAAGGCAGATTTTAATAGCAAGAGGAGAGAAGAATCAGCCAGTCTAGGGAGTTACTGAATTTTGTCTCCCTCCCCAAATGCTAATATGAGGGGCATGTATTAAGGAAGGGACTCCTGTGGCTATTATCTAATTGTTGAATGTAAACTGTACCCTAGTATATAGCCTCTACTCCAGATTTTTCTACCACCCAAATTTCAAACCAGAAAAAAAGCAGAACAAACCATCTCTCTGACTATTTACAAAATCAAGGGCTGCTCAGATAGAAAATATTTCTTGTTATGTAGGATATTCAGCAGCCATATCAAAAAGTTGGTAGTCTTTGGGTGAGCTGGATACAAATGTTCCTTATGAATAAAAGTCATTTATCCTCATCCTGTCGATTGGAGATGGTTGCATGTTTACATTCTCTGCATTCCTTCTCTTCTGTATAGATAATTCTCACAAGGTAACCTGAGATACCTTGGGGGTTGGAGGGAAAGATTAGTAGGGATTTAAGCAAACATCCATCTCACTTCAAATAGCAGCAACACATTGTCTTTTATCGCTTGTATAGTCTTGCCATTCCAAACAAGCTCCTTAATAAAAGCCAGGTTAACAGGGTTGAGAGAAGTCACAAAAATAGCAAAGGCTCCCTACATCTTCTAGAAAGCAAAAGAAACTTCAGTGACGGGCTGCAGCTTGAATTCTTGATTTCATTATATCTCATTTCATGTTGGTTCTATATGAAGATGTGCAAGAGAATATTTCCTAAATGTTCTCAGGAAACAATATTTTTAATTCTTTTCCTGAGGCACTTTACTGATAAAATTTCTTTTATTTTAATTGGAGTGAAAGCTTTTAAGGTCTTGATTGTGGCAGAGATGTTTGAATGTAACATATTTTATAGCACAAGCTGTAATACGTAGTTCATTATAGGAAATATGCAACAAGGAAATAACTATCAGTGTTCAAATATGTCAAAACCTATGCAGAAATCCAATTCCCTTTAAAGGTATAGTTTTATGAAAGAAGCATGATAGATGGAGCAGGCAATAAACTACTCAATAAACTATTCAGCTAACCTTGCTCAGAGAGAAATAACAAGGTGAAAGAATTTTGGAGAAAGCAAATTATCTCCCTTCTTTCCATCCAATGGGTACTAAGAAGATACTTGCTTTATAGGAAACAACACTGTTGTCCCCAGTAGCATTGCCTTACTAGACAATAGTGAAAGATGCTATTATGTGGCAGGTGAGTTTCTTATGTGTTCAGATGTTGTGAATTAGGCTGGAATTAGGGTTTATAGTTATAGCTTCAGAGAGGAGATATTCTATTATCTATCACCATCATCATCATCATTAATAATAATTGCACAATCAGCCAGATGTTCAGACTGGATTTGGCATTTTTGTCTACCTATCGAGTCCTTACCAAGGACCTGGGATAGGCAGATGTGGATGTTTGATGGTGTTACAAATATGTCACAGGATGTAAGCTGTTCCAAGTAAAACTGCCTTTTGCAATTGACTGATGGTGAATTCGTCAATGCCGATGGTGTTCAAAGGATGTTCCAGTTGTTTTGGGATTGCACCCAAGGCACCTATTACTATTGGTCAGTGGTGGGATCCACCAGTTCGCACCACTTCGGCAGAACCGGCAGCTAATTTTTTGTTGCCCAGGCCCAGAATGGACTTCTGGAAGCAGCATCCACACAGAGAACTGGTTGTTCACATATTTGAATCCCACCACTGCTCTTGGTACTAACTGCTTGCTTGCCACAGTCGTTCTATTTCTGTTTGCAGATCTTTGTATTTTGTTATCTTCTCCAGATATAGCCATGTCCATTATCCATACTTTCTTGTCTTTCTTATTAACAGTTGTTAAGTCTAGGGTGTTATGTAGCAAGTGCCTATGTATTTGAATTCTAAATTCTCAGAGAAATTTAGTTTCTTCATATTCTATGACCTTATCTATTTTCTGGTTCCACCAGTTCTTGTGTGCAGGCAAATGATATTTCTTGCAGATCATCCAATGCATCATTGTTGCTACTGCTGTTGCTTGCAGTCAGTCTGTGCAATCTTCTTGCAGCAGCTAACCAGGTGGTCCACTATTTCTTCAGCTTCTTTGCACAGGCAGCACTTACTGTCTGTTACTGTCCTCTCAGTTTTGACTTGGTATGCATTGTTCTTAAGGCTTGGCTTGTGCAGCCAGAATTTTATTTTATTTTTTATTTTATTTATTTTAATCCCATTTATATCCCGCCCTTCTCCGAAGACTCAGGGCGGCTTACAATCTAAAGGACAACTCAATGTGCTTAGCAATAGCCTTCATTCTATGTATATGCCTGCTTATTAGGGTTTTCACACACACACACACACCCAAGCGGCATTATTACAAAGTCAGCTTAATTGTCCCCAACAATCTGGGTCCTCATTTTACCTACCTCAGAAGGATGGAAGGCTGAGTCTACCTTGAGCCTGGTGGGACTCGAACCTGCACTAATTGCAGGCAGCTGGTGTTACTTAAGGAGGCATTAGCCCACTGCTCCACCAAGGCTCAGTTGTTGTTGTTGAATTGTTGTTGTTGTTACCTATCATCTATAAATCGTCTATCTTTATCTTCAAGGATAATCATGAAAAATACAAATGTCAACCAAACTGTTAAATATCATCAAGGTTTTCTAGTTTTTAGTTTGGGGTGGGTTTTTTTATTTCTTTGTTTGATAATTCAGGAACACAGGTTTTAAAAATGTGCTTTCATTTTTTTATGTGCATTATGTGAAAGAAAGGTTCTAAATGACTAAATACTTCATCAGAGATGAATTATATCTTGCATGACTCTAATTACTCTGGCTACTCCATCTATTTCAGTACCTAATATAGCTTGTCTTGAATTAATCAGCTTGACATTTGTGTTAAATTGCAATATTTTAAATCACCTATCAGCACATATTGTTCAAGTGCTTTAAAGGTAACATGACATATTTTTTTTTGAAATGGTCATATTATTACAGGAGAGAAGCTATTAACATTCACTCATCCCAGTTTGCAACAATTTGTAAATGAATCATTATAAACCTTGAGAGATCCATAACTCATCAATTATTCTTCAGTTGCAGTCAGCATCTGAGCTAAATGCAAAAGCAATGGAGATTCTAAAATAAGAACTTCACCTAAACTCAATGTTTTTGAACTTTATACAAAGGCTCCAGGATAAATTAAGTGAACTCAATGTACATACTGTATGTCATTGATATGACATATCTTGGACATCCCAATAATTCATCCTTTTCTGAAGACATGAATTTGAAAATCCAGTTAGACATCAAGAAACTGGAGAAAATGTGTAGCCCGAACCAGGAATAAGTAAAATAACAATGTATAATTTTGTATGGGGAAATATGACTTGTGTTTTAATAACCTAATGGTGAAAGCAGTACAAATATTGGCATGTACTTTCATACATTAAACCTGTGATACATGCATTTCCTAATACTGATAGTCATTTAGAGTTTATTTAGTGACTGTTCAAAGTTACAACAGAACTGAAAAAGTTACTTATAACCTTTTTTTCACACTTAAGACCATTACAGCATCCTCATGGTCTCGTGAAACAAAATTTGGATACTTGGCAACTGGTTCATATTTATGATGGCTGCGGTGTCCTGGGGTCATGTGATCACCTTCTGTGACTTTCTGACAAGCAAAGTCAATAGGGAAGCCATATTCATTTAACAACCATGTTCCTAATTTAACAACTGCCAATGATTCACTTAATAAATGTAGCAGGAAAGGTCATAAAATGGGGTAAAATTCACTTAACAAATGTCACACTTAGCACCAGAAATTGTTCATCTAAACTGTATGCCACCCACTTATATATTTTGTATGCTTCCTGAAATGTCATTAATGGTTAACTGGTAATACAATCTGAGTCCTAGTAAATGGTGTTTCACTAGACAGCAAAGATGAACAGCTAAACATGGAAATAACCTTTAATTTAACCAATCATGTACTGTTTTATAGAAATCTTTTGCTTTTACACAATGGCAATGTATACCCTTCAGTACCTCTTGGCTATGGTGCACACATGAAAGAAACATATGAAAACATGGAGCTGTGGTTGAAGCACATCCAAGTACAACTGGAATTTCTGTGGAGACCTAAAAGTAGTAGCTGTGCTACTTGGAATGCAGTTCAGATACATCTAGTACTGATGTTGCATTTATTTATTTATTTATTAATGGGACTTATATCCCGCCCTATCTCCCGAAGGACTCAGGGCGGCTAACAACAATAACATATAATAAGTACAGAAATTAAGATAAAATTAAAATTAAAGTTATCTGTGCAATAAATTAAAATTAAAAATAAATTAAAAATTGTAAACATAATTAAAATGCCTGTCAGTCCAGGTCAGCCAGGTGGAAAAGGAGTGTTTTGAGGCCGCGGCGAAAGGACTGGAGATCTTGGGCCATCCGAAGCTCAGGGGGGAGCTGATTCCATAGGACTGGCGGTCCCACAGAGAAGGCCCTTCCCCTGGGGTTCGCCAGCCGACATTGTCTAGCCGACGGTACCCTGAGGAGGCCTTCTCTGTGTGAGTGTACTGGGCGATGGGAATTCATTCCCGGTAGCAGATGGTCCTGCAAGTATCCCGGGCCTAAGCCATGTAGGGCTTTAAAGGTAAGTACCAGCACCTTAAATCTCACCCGGAGGGCAACCGGTAACCAATGCAGCTCATGGAGCAGAGGTGTTATATGGGAGTATCGGGGAGCTCCCATCACTACCCGTGCAGCCGCATTCTGCACCAGCTGAAGCCTCCGGGTGGTTTTCAAGGGCAGCCCCATGTAGAGAGCATTGCAGTAGTCCATACGGGAGGTAACGAGTGCGTGGGTGACTGTACGTAGGGCATCTCGGTCCAGAAAGGGGCGCAATTGGTATACTAGGCAAATCTGGGCAAATGCCCCCCTAGCTACGACTCCAATATGATCTTCAAAACTGAGTCGTGAATCTAGGAGGATGCCCAGATTGCATGCTCTATCAACGGGAGGTAACATCTCTCCTCCTATAATCAAAGATGGAACCTCTTGGACTAAACGAGATGACGGTATGTAAAGCCACTCAGTCTTGGCCGGGTTGAGCCGAAGCCTGTTCTTTCCCATCCAAATCTGTACCGCTTCCAGGCAACGGGACATCACATCGAGGACATCACTGGGTTGGTTCGGGGTGGAGATGAAAAGCTGGGTATCATCAGCATATTGATGATACTTCACCCCGAAGCCATGGATGATCTCTCCCAGCAGCTTCATATAGATGTTGAACAGGAGGGGCGAGAGCACCGACCCCTGAGGCACTCCACAACTAAGGGGCCTAGGGCTTGACCTCTGCCCCCCTGCTAACACCGTCTACGAACAGCCCAAGAGGTAGGAGGAGAACCACTGCAGAACGGTGCCTCCCACTCCCAACCCCTCAAGACAACCCAGTAAGATACCATGGTCGATGGTATCAAAAGCCGCTGAGAGATCTAATAGGACCAGGACAGAGGAATAACCTCTATCTCGGGCCCGCCAGAGATCATTCACCAGCGCGACCAATGCCATCTCCGTGCTGTACCCGGGACAGTCATGCAAGAGAGTCATATTACATTAAAAAGAAATGGCAACTCTGAAAGAATTTGCTTCCAGAACAGAACAGAACAGAAAAACATAGCACATGTTTATTGATCCAACAAAGATATTTTTGCATCCCCTTCATGTAAAACTCAAATGTGAAAAATGTGAAAGTGATAAACAAGGAAGGTGAAGGTTTTCATTATTTGATGTTTACAAGAACAATTGATGCCAAGATTAAGGAAAACAGTTTTGTTGGTCCACAGATCAGATATATCAACAATGATAAGCAGTTCAAAGATCTGTTAGTGGCATCAGAGAAAATCACCTGGAAAGCATTCACAGATGTCATTGAGAATTTTCTTGGCAACTACAGAGCATCAAACTACATTCAGCTGGTTGACAAATTTCTTACAGCATCTAAGACCATGAGGTGCAACATGTTACTGGAGACTCATTTTCTGCATTTACATTTAGTCTGCTTTCCTGAAAATTTAAAAGAAAGTCAATGACAAATACGGTGAAAGTTTTCACAGCATATGGCCACTATGGAAAAACAGTATCAGAGCAACTGGAATCCATCACTATTGGCTAACTGTTGCTGGACACTGCAGTGAATTTTATTGGACACTGAGTACAAATGAAAATCAGTAGCAAAACACTTTTAGCCTTGTTGAATTCATGCAGCATTATGCAATTAAATACACTATAGTTATTAAAAGTTAATTTCTCAAGATTCCTACATGGTACAGTCATTCTGAAATTATATTTTTGTTTGTTTGAAGGCTCTATCATAATCACCAAAGTTTTTCAGGAAGCAAAGGTTTGAAAAAATGTGTTGTCCAGTGATGAATGCCTATGTTCCAAATAAATAAAAATAATTTACTAGAGCAGCCTTTTTAGGTGATTATAATTAGCAAGTAGTTCTCAATGAAATGAAAAAGTAATGCAGCAACCCATTCTGTGTCTTGTCTTTACATATTCCTTCAGATTACATCATTGGGAAATGTTTAGATTCTCACATTATCCTTACCATATATTTTATCTTGACACATTAATATAGAATAGGTTTTATGACCTTTAAATTGTTTCTTTTGTGGAGATTAGATGTTATTTTCTTCTATTGTGATCCTCTAATCTGCCTGAAGGAAAAAAAAAATATTTGGAGAAATGTGATTGGTTTTCCATAATGCATTTTCTTTCAATTACTTTTCTTCTTATCTTTATTTTTTTCAGGTCTCAACATTGTGTTTTATTCCCCTTCTACTAAACATTTGCAAAATTACTATTCTGAAAAGGCAATAATATTTCTCGGTTTATTGCCTTCATCTGGACCTGGATTCTCACATTTGTTTTTCCACATGGAACAATTACTCTAATGTGTATTTTATGATTCACTTTAAAATGGGAATGATTTAATTTAAATATATTTCTTTCCTGAGACATATTTGCCATAATTTTGTTTTGCTTTACTTCTTCAGAACACACAACTTCAGTAGACTTTGTGTTGTGGTTGATTGCTATTTTAAAATTTATAGTAGTGTGAATACTTCCATGTTCCCACAACCAAATGGACATCTGGCATGGAAAAACAGGGTAACATTTGTTTACAGCTAAGAATAAGTTTTGCATTTATTTGTAATTCAGGCTAATATAGTTTTTACTTCCTGAAGTTCTTGAATGAGAAACAATTTATGGTTCTTGTTCTTTGGTTGATGGCTGGGGCCCTTCTCCAATCTTTTTACTTAATAGGAACCTTTTTTCTGTAGAAATGACATAAATTTGTATTTTGGAACTTCTAATCTGATGAGCTTTCCATTATGATCAGATTTCAACTCAAAGAATGCTTAACCAGAAGTGTATTCTCAGTGTATATGGTGTATCAGCATAATGAAAATTGACATTGAATGACACAAAATATATTTAGTGTTTCCACCTACTACAGTAACATAATTAATTGTAAGACTCCTATATCTGGCCTGTAAAAATTGAAAAGATGATTAGATAGTATATAAAGAAAAAATTATATGCTGTCATGTACTGATCATCCATAGTTCTGTAACTCCTGTGTGGAAGCCCTACCAATTGTAATAAAAGGTCTAGATATGTATGTGCATTATTTCTATTACATCATTCACTATGGTATTTTTTTACTCCTAGCTATATTCAAAATAGCTATGGATAAAAAAATATTAAAAAATTAGAAATTTTAACACACAAGGGACCTAGTAGAATTTGGTGTTAATTTAAACATGTGATCCTATTTTTTTGGCACTCTATTACATCTTAATCATGCATGTAGATTTTGCAGAAAAAAAGACTAAATCATCATGCATTTGTGATTACTGTACTTGTGATCTGACTTTTTTATCTGTTTTCTTTGCTCACTACAGAATTTGAAATGAAAAGACTAACCTATGGATATTCAGATTGGATGAAATTTCCCCCAATTTCACTGGTATCTGTTTTCAAGTCTAAACACCTAGGAGTAAAGATTTATTCACTGGAATAGCCATTCCCATTCTGTAATTTTAGGCTTAGAACTCACAACTAGATACCGTTTTAGGGATTTTAAGGATTGTAAAAATGAATAGAATATGATCTTTATATGAGCAATGGATGAAGAAATTAAACTCAATTTTTTTTACTAGAAAATTCATTTCCCACCTTGACTTTGATCTATTTTTTGAAGGGCATTGATTTCATGTGTTAACTAAAAAAAACAGTATTAGAAAAGTTATTATAGATTATTTTTTCCATATGGCAAATATGAGATCATAGCTGTCAAAAATGTTTATTGGAAAGTTACAAAATAGTAACATACCAATTGTTTGTAAAAAAAGAGCAAGAATAAGTAATAAATGCTCCCAAAATTGCATCCTTTTCTGAATGCCTTGTTCTGTTTGTCCAGTCTTATGAGGCCACTTATGGTATCCAATTCTTAAGTCAAAAATTATTTTGCAGCAGGCACACAAAACAAAAATATTTTCCTTAAGATGCATTTGAGAAAGAGGGTGGGCATTCCCCTATTTTGTCTGCAAGGAACAGAGTATTTCAAATTAAAAATAACTTTACACTTCAAACTAACCAGATCCTCTTGCAGAATTCATTCAACAGCTTAAATAGTGGCAGAAGGGAAACAGGAAGATACCTGTCAGTCTGTTCCTTTATTTCCACTTCATTTATCTTAAAATCTGGAATAGGTTTCCAAGGAAAGGGGCTTCAGACATGTTGAACCAGACAACTATTCCAAAGAGGTTATGTACGAGATGTATATTTTTCCTGTGTACATCCAAGGACTAGAGGTATAGATTTCTGTAGCATTGAGAAATTGTATCTGAAATTAAATAACTTTAATGTTTGGAAAGGTATTTCTGAATAAAATCCTGTTCACTGGAAAGGCTCCATTAAAGTCAGAGTGAAGAGAAAAGAAGAATGCCAGGAATCTAATTTTAATCAGGACATATATGTTATACACCGTGCTGTGATTAACTGGCTAATATAGGAATAATATATTTGTTGTCAAATTATATGGTTCTAACCATAACTGAAAACCTCTAATAATTTTGGCCAATTGTTTTGAAGTTATATTTTTGATTCTCCTTTCTCAAAAATGTAATTGCTTTTCAAAACACGTTTATTGGAAATGTTCACTTATAAAATTTAAGATAAATCGTTAAGAAAAAAGAAATAAGTAACCACAAATTGCAGTGTTCCTAAAAGTACTTTTTTGCTTCTGACATAAGATATGGGATATATATATATATAAGAGGAAAAGAAATTGTGACCTTGACAATTAAATATAGAAAAGAAAAAAGAGACTACACACTATACACATTATATGTAAAAGTTTCTAACTTGGAATTAAAGTAAATGACAAATGATTCTATCATTTATTGAAATTATATCATTTGCATCATTAAAATTGTTCCCTTCTGATATAGATTTTATGACATTTTATAATATTGAGTCTTTTTAATTAGTCTACATCAAAAGCAGGTAGATGGTATATAGCCTTTTCAAAAACAGATATCTGGAATAATTCTTCATTTCCAAATTCCCCAAATAATTCTCTTAGTAACATTCCTGACTTTATTAGAATTTATTAAAGAAATTTTAAATTCTAATGGTCAGAAACTGTTCAAGGCTTCTAAACATTTTGTATCTAGAGAGATTAGAGCAAACTGACCAACAGACTTACGAGATTTCATTAAAAGAAATAATTGTTTCTTCTTTAGTGAAATCACTCTAGACACATTATGTTCCAGCCAAGTGTAAAATTGCTTAGTGCCTTTGTTACCTGAATCCCTGAACAGTAAATTATTGATGCTAGTTGTAATGTATTGGGCCTTTTACTTGAACTGTTTTCACGTGTCTTTGAATGCTGCTTGAGATTGCTTAATTAGGATGTCTGTGTAACGGTTGCTGGCTGCCCAGACATGCAGTCTCCAGGACGATCATTGGTTGGGTCTGGGGTGGAAATAGGTTCCTTTAAACCTATTGGCCACCACCTAGTGGCCAACCATATAAGTAGCTGCGTAGAAGCCTCTGTGTTCAGTTCTGTTCCTGTTCTACAATAAAGCAATATTCATGTTTGAACTCTCTTGTCTTGCCTCCTACTTGCAAGAAACCCACTACACAACACTAGTATTCTTATATTTGGTGCAAATTGTTGTTGTGTCTGTTTCACATCTTTAGTATAGGCATATAAATATTACAGTACTATATAAAACTACGATTTTGCCTCTGTAAGTGTCCAAGTGGCTAAAGAACTTGGCAGCTGAATTTCTAACTAATAGGATCATTTGATGTATTAGGCTAATTGATAAAGTAAATATCACATAGATAAATATTTAATAGTTTTCAGTCATAAGTAAAACTATGTCTCTTTGTCTAATGTTCTAATACAATACAATATTGTATTATTGTATGTCATTTTCTGTATAATTATTAGAATTTATAATATGCATGTATGGCAAATATTTATTTAGTAATACCATCTAATACCATCTAGTGATGAAAACCTTTTAGTTTATTGTCTCTAACTCCTGTTGAACCTTCTGAATTACGGGATTATAATTATGTTCTATTAATAGACAGAAATAATCTGAATTTGCAGATACCATTAGCTCAGTGACAGAAACAACCTGCCATCTTTTATCTTTTACTGATTTTACTTTAATTTCTTTGCTTTATTGTTGTGAAGAATCATTGAGAGTTCAGTGGCATACGGATTTAATAGTCTTATTATTAAATTATTATTGTTCTCAGATTATGATTCATCAGTGGCATTGGATCAGGAACTGGATGATCCAGGACTACTTTCTATGTGAATCTGTGCCAAGCAAAACAGAGATTGCTAAAGCTATCAAACAGTGCAAAAATCGCAAATCTGAAGAACCCAGTTGAGTTATTGTGGAAGCAGGGGCTCTCTAGTATGCAATTATATTCACAGCCTAATCTCAATGGTATGGATACAAAGACCCACTGACATTGTGCCTGCATTTTAAAAGGATAGTAAAATACAATGTAAAAACTATCAAGGAATCAACCTTCTGTTCATAAAGAGAAAGGTCCTTGTGCAGAGCGTGCTTACAGCCAATACAAGAATCTCTTGTAAATCTCCCAAACTTGGAAGACCTATGTGGCTTTAGACAAGGCTATGGCTACACAGACTTGATTCTCATTGTCAGTCAAGTGCATGATGACTCTAATGTATTATCCAAGTCATGGTTGTCATTTATGAGAGCACCTTTTACAAGATTAAAGTGCATAGTGACAAAACAGGGATGTAATGAGGGTATATATTATCATTACTGCTGTTTAATGCAGATTCATATTTATTTAAGAAGTAGATTGTTTAGGTATGTAACTTTTAAAATAATAACAATTCCAATAAAAGAGAATATTTGTAACTAAGGGTTGAAGTGAGTGGTCTTTGATGCTCTCTCAGCTTGGTTGTTTTCTTGCAGACATTTCATTATCCAAACATGGTAACGTCATCATGCTGATGTTACCTAGTTTGGGTATGAAACATCTGCAAGAAAACAATCAAGCTCAGAGAATGCCAAGGAGCCCACAAAAACAACTCCACTGTTCTAAAAATCCAAATAAGGTAAACTGTTAATACTAGGGAACAAATCACAGGCTTTTTGGTAGGTATGCAAACAATAAATGAATTTAACAAAGAACAAAATCAAATCTCCAAACTTCATAAATATTGTTTTTGGATCTATAATGTGTGTGTATGTGTCTTCAAATCAGTGTCAAACTTTCATTCTACACTATCACAAACTGGACCAGCTTGATCAGAAGGATTGGAAGAAATGTAATACAGTGTCTGAAAGATGGCCTTCAGTATACCTTAATACAGTAAAAGAGACTGAATGGCATTGAGAGGTCAGGCAAGACCAAGAGCACTTTCTCCATTTTGCATTCTTTGACCAAGTGACAAAATTAGTGGACCAGAGGAATGCTGTGGATATAATTTACTTGGACTTCAGTAAGGCATTTGATAAAGTAGACCACAACCTACTACTTGATAAGATAGAAAAATGTGGGTTAGACAGCATCACTACCAGATGGATTCAGAGCTGGCTGACAGGGCGTACTCAGCATGTGGTCCTCAATGAAACTGCATCTACAGGGAGGGAAGTGTGTAGTGGGGTGCCCCAGGGCTCTGTTCTAGGCCCAGTGCTCTTCAACATCTTCATCAATGATTTGGATGAGGGGATAGATGGGGAACTCATCAAATTTGCAGACGACACCAAGCTGGCAGGAATAGCCAACACTCCAGAAGATATGCTTAAGATACAGAAGGATCTTCACTGACTTGAACACTGGGAGGTATCTAACAAAATAAAAGTCAATGGTAAAAAAAAGTAAGGTTTTACATTTAGGCAAGAAAAACCAAATGCACAGGTATAGTATAGGTGGCACCTTGCTCAGTAGTAGTAACTGTGAGAGGGATCTTGGAGTCCTAGTGGACAATTGCTTAAATATGAGGCAGTAGTGTGCTGTAACTGCCAAAAAAGCCAACACAGTGCTAGGCTACATTAACAGAGGGATAGAATCAAGATCACATGAAATATTAACACCACTTTACAATGCCTTGGTAAGGCCACACATGGTAAGGCCACCACTTTCATCACCACGATATAAAAAAGATGTTGGGACTCTAGAAAGAGAACAGAGAAGAGCAAAAAAAGATGATTAGGGGACTGGAGGCTAAAACATATAAGCAACGGCTGCTGGAATGTCTAGTTTAATGAAGGGAAGGACAAGGGGGGACATGATAGCAGTGTTTCAATATCTAAGGGGCTGCCACAAAGAAGAGGGAGTCAAGCTACTTTCCAAAGCACCTGTAGGCAGGACAAGAAGCAACAGATGGAAACTAATCAAGGAGAGAAGCAACCTAGAACTAAGGAGAAACTTCCTGACAGTTAGAACAATTAACCAGTGGAACAACCTGCCTCCAGAAGCAGTGAATGCTCCAACACTGGAAGTTTTTAAAAAGAGACTGGACAGCCATTTGTCTGAAATGGTATAGGGTTTCCTGCCTGAGCAGGGGGTTGGACTAGATGACCTCCAAGGCCCCTTCCAACTTCTTCTTCTTCTTCTTCTTCTTCTTCTTCTTCTTCTTCTTCTTCTTCTTCTTCTTCTTCTTCTTCTTCTTCTTCTTCTTCTTCTTCTTCTTCTTCTTCTTCTTATTATTATTATTATTATTATTATTATTATTATTATTATTATTATTATTTAAACATGAACCTCAGTCAAGTGAACACTCAAATTGACTGGCACTAATGGTTGACACGGGTTGCTGCCAGCATCCTAGGTATCAACCAGGTATCTCCTTAAAATGTAAGATATTCCGAGTAGCAGAGTTTTTTGTAGCTTTGCTGGAGTTATTGCAGGAAGCTGCAATTTCTTGAAGTATTTTGCAAAGTTTTTGGACATACTTCCCAGTGCCCTGATGACAATGGGTATCACTGTTACATGTTTCATCCATAATTGCGCAGTTTCGATGGCCAGGTCATTGTATTTCGTAATTTTTTCCAGTTCTTTTTCTTCGACTCTCACATCTCCTGGTACAGCGATATCAATCAACTGTACACTTCGGTTCTCTACGACTGCGATATCTGGCATGTTGTGTTCCAAATGGTGATCTGTCTGTATTCAGAAGTCCCACAAGATCTTCACCCTCTCATTCTCGACAACTTTTTCCACCCTATGTTCCCACGACTTTTCAGACATAGGCAAGTCATGTTTTTTACACAATGCCCACTGGATTAGTTTAGCAACTCGGTCATGTCTAGCTTTGTAATCAGTTTGCGTGATCTTGCTGCACTCACATATTAAATATGAAACAGTTTCAACTTTGTTGTTGCAAAGTCAGCAATTTGGATTGTCAGTAGATTTTTGTATCTTTGCTTTCATGGCATTAGTTTGTAGTGCTTGTTCTTGAGCAGTCAGTATTAAGCCTTCCGTTTCTTTCTTGGTGGTTCCCATCTTAAGTCATGCCCATGTCAAGTTGTTATCACATATTATTGTTGTTGTTGCTGTTGTTATTGTTATTGTTATTGTTATCTTCCATCCAAGTTCCACCTTAAGTAATTTATAAAAATGACCATTTCAATCCCATGCAGATCTGGAGCCTAGCTGCAAGTGATTCAGAAAATTCAGTTCTTTTAGAATCCTTTGTAGATAACTCCTATCCGCCACCTCCTCAATAACTAGAAGAACTAGAAGGCTCGATAGCTGGGATAGAGATGGAAAAAGCCTCATACTTTTTTAAGATTTTAATTATAATGGAAGATAAGGAAAAGGATCTCCTAGGCGTGATAAACAAATTATTGGCAGATGCATTAGGAACTGGGAAACTGCAAATGGAAGGAGAATTAGACCAGATATATTGAGTCAACTCAAACTATGCTAGAAGAAATAAAGTTCCCAGGGAAGTACATGTTAGATTTCTTAAAAGATCTACAAGAGACAAGATTTAGAGAAGAGTAAGAGATGAACCTTTGAAATACAAAGAAAAAGAAATTGTAGTCCTCAAACAAATTCCTAGGAGAATAAGAGAATCCCAAAGAGAATACCAGTTTCTAATGAGGAAATTAATTGAAAAAGGAGTTAACTTTAGATGGCTGATTCCAGAAGGGATTTTAATTTACTGGGATACGAAAAGACTGGACACACCATTTAAAGCAATGGAATTCTTTGACAATCATAGAGTATTTTTTGAAAGAGGTGAACCTGGCCTACAGATTGGTTGGCATGCCTTTCTGTGGTATGGGAAGAATAAAATACATAGATACTTTCAAAACCATTTTATAAGGAATGCACTTCTTTCAGAATGGGAAAAAAGAAAAGAAAAAAATTATATTAAGATACCTGAATGGCTTTCAACAATGGAAGCTTTTGCTTACCAAAATTTAATTAATTACGATAAAGATGTGACTTATAAAGATGTTTTGGACAATGAAGTAAAATTGAAGACAGACAAGATTTACAAGAACAAGGTATTGATCTAGCATGGTGGCCATATCTGCAAATTCAAACAAGATATGAAAAAGATGCTAGAACAATGAGATTTTATAAATAACAGACAGAATTTGATCAGATACTGCTAAAAACAGATGAAAGTTGATTAAGAAACTCTATAGATTTCTTAAAGATGGAGGAAGAACAAGTAAAACAAACAATGATAACATGGGCAAAGAACTTTGGATATAACATACAGTAAAACTAGAAGATTGGCAAAAGTTATGGGAAAGAAATATTAAATTAGTTAAAATTTAGATAAAGCAGTGGTATATAAAGAAAACTTATATAAAATGTTTTACAGATGGCATATGATGCCAGTGAAATTAGCAAAAATGTTTAAAAATACTTCAAACAACTGTTGGAAATGCAAATGAAGACCAGGTACTTATTATCATAACTGGTGGACGTGCCCTAAAGCAAAAAGATTTGGGGTTAAAATACATTTATGGTTGGAGAAAATGACTAAAAAACAAATAGACTTTAAAGCAGAATTATTTTTGTTAGGAATAATAGGAGCTAATTATGAGAAAGATTGCAGATATTTAATACTGCACATACTAACAGCAGCAAGAAAGGTATTTGCCCAACATTGGAAAAATGAAAACTTACCAGCTGAAGAAGTACTAATTAAGAAAATTCTAGAATGTGAAGAAATGGATAGATTGACTTTAAAGATTAAAGAGAAAGAAGACTCAGTGTATTTTAGAACATGCGACAATTTTTATCAATGGCTAGAAAAACAAGTTAGAGAGAAAGGAATGTGATATGTAATTTTGAATATATGTTAGCAAGAAGAAGGCTATTGAGTGATTAATTAACATATTGTTTATGATAATTAACTATATCTATTATTGTTTGTTAAACACATGGACCCAGACATTATGCTGTTTGCTAAATATTGAGAATGTTATTTGGAAAAACCCCAACCCAACCCCAACCCTAATCCTAACCCTAACCCTAAGCCAAATCCCAACCCTAACCCTGACCCCACCTTATTCCTAATCCTATAAAAACTAATGAAATCTATACAAAAAATAAATAAATAATCTTTTCCAGAAAGTTGGTGACTGAAATAAAATGGTCTGGACTTCTGGATCAAGGGACACCTTCAGGAGGGAGCATACCAATGGTTGGTACAACCTTTTCCTTTAAAAGAGGTATTTGCAATCCCTCAAATGCAGATATCTCTTCTTTCCTTGGTGGCTCACATAAATCAAATTGGGCAGGCATCCAACTGACAAATGGCTGATATCGTGGTACAAAGATCCTGTCCACTTCTTCACACTTACAGATTCAAAGGTATCACACATAATGTAACAAACCATAGCTTTAATCACTTCAGTGGATTCATCCATAATATGTACTGCTATGTGGGAATACAAGTGATTTTATCACAGACTGATTCACAAATATATCATCTTTGGGACAGATATTTTTATATATAATTTCCAAAAAGCCCAGGTTATTTTAAATAAGGCCATTGGACAATACTGTAGGTGTCTATGTCCACTCCAGAGATACAGCAAGGCCATGGAAGTAGCTTTATTTATTTTCATTATAAATTTGACCCAGCGTAGGCTGAAACTGGAAAGCAGCAAGTCTGGTAGTTATAAGCCTCTAAATTGTTGATTAATCAACACTATCTGGACGAAGGAATTTGAAAAACTAAAGATGATAAGACCATATGTGTTGCTAAGCAGCATTATACTGAAGATAGTGAATCCTTTCTCTTTGTGGTTTTGAAAGAATTGCTTTCCTTTCCTTATGACATTCTGGATTCTAAAAATAACTTCCTTTGCGAGTTTTTCAATAGATCTCTTTTTAGATTCTTGACATATCTTTCAAAGAAACTGGGACAACAACTTTTTGAATTATTCCACTTTTAAATTAAAATGAAAGTCTCTGCTTTGAAGTCAGACAGATCAAAGTAATGCTGTGAAGAAATTTCACACTGATAGCAATATATCATTGTGATTTACTAATATTTTGTTCTCAGGTTAAAGAATGGTCCTTTTTTCTTATTTAAAATAGATCAATTATACATTTCATTTTTAGCAAAGCTAATTATATATATATATATATATATATATATATATATATATATATATATATATATATATATATATATATATATTAATAATGCCGCTTGGGGTGTGTGTGAAAGCCCTAATAAGCAGGCATATACATAGAATGAAGGCTACTGCTAAGCTTGTAAGCCGCCCTGAGTCTTCGGAGAAGGGCGGGATATAAATGGAATTAAAATAAATAAATAATATATAATAATATATATGGATCTTTGGTCATTCGGGTTTTTTCCCCACGTGGGAAAAAACCCGAATGACCAAAGATCCTCCACATACAAACACCCGTGAAAACCTCAGAAAACATATATATGTTCACCTCTGATGAATAAATATATATATTTATTTATAAATATATGAATACATATATATATATTCAACTCTGATGAATAAAAGGTATCAAACAAAGGAAAATGTATTTTGTCTTGCATTACATTATTATTTACTAAAATTAGTATCGGTACTGAAGCCACATTAAAGAAAAAATAATGAACAGTATGTTTACTTGCATTGCCCCTGCTAATCACATGACATTCAACCAAGTCTTATTAAAGCAATTACTGTATAAAGATGAAGAGTCTTGCAGCACTTTTTCACAGTAACAAATTTTAATAAAAGTCATAGGTTTCTGTGAACTACAGCTCATTTCATCAGATGCATGGAATGACTTTCCTACATTGGTTAGTCACTCATGCATCTGATTAAAATTGTTGCAGTTCATAAAAGGCTATACCTTTTTTTAAAAAAAGTCTGAAGAGAGGCAGCCAGATTCCTCTATTTTCTGTCTATCATAGATTAACATGACTCCTCCTACAATTTATAAAGAAGAACACAACCATTTAAGAAAATATAGAAGGCGCCATCACATCATATGGTGACTTAAAGATAACCAGTTAGGCAAACTTGTAGTTGATGCTAAATTATTTAGGCTGATAATTGTCAAAAGTAATTGTGTAGAGGTATCATGAGATCTTCTTGAATTGGGGGAATAATCAACCAGCTTGCAAATGTTGTTCAGTTTAAGTAAATGTAAAGTGACATATATGGAGACAAAGGCCCCTTCACTCCCACAACTTTATATCTAAACTAATAAAATATAAGCTGTCTGTAACTAACCAGAAAAAAATGTGGCAACTGTGAAAAAGGCAATTTCCATGCTGGGACTGATTAGGAAAGATGTTGAAAATAGTACTACCCACATTGTAATTCTCCTTTAGAAAGCTATGACACGCCTGTTTCTTAAATATTATGTTCAGTTTCCATTATATTCTCGAAAGATAAATGGAAGTAGAAGTGCATAAAAAGAGAACCCAAAGAATCAGGGGGCTCAAACAATTGCTGTATGAGAAAAGGCTAGTCTTTGGTTTATTAAAAAAGGTAACTAAAGTAGAGAAATATACAAAATCATAAACAGCACAGAGAAAGCAAATGGAGACAAATTTCCTCTCTGAAAACACTTGAGTCATAGGTCATCTAATATAGCTGGTTGAACGGTAAGTTTCAAACAGCGGAAAGAGAAGACTTTTGACAGAGTACATAATTAACACATGCAGTTCATAGTCCACAGTGCATAATTAACCCAGGCAATTCAAGACCTAGTGATGTTCATTAACTAATGGAATTGGCTAAATTCATGGAAGATTATCAAGTTCTATTCATCTTGAAGGCTCATTATTATTGCTGGGGAAGCAGCACTTGCTTCCAAATGTCAGTCACAGAGGAACAATAATAGGAGAGAGGCATAGCTCCTTCCTCTGCTTGTGGCATCTACTTGGCTACTGTGAATGACTGGACTAAGCAGTTATTCCGTATACATGACATCTGTTAAGTACTGGGATCTTTGAGGCATTGACGAGGCGAAGGTGTAAGTAACAACACGTTTATTTGGTTAACACAGAAGCAGCACTAACTGCCGCTTAGCTTCTATTTATACTGACCACCGATAGGCGGCGGCCAATGGAATTCAAGCAGTTATTCCCGCCCAAAACACAAACTAACAATTCTGCAGACAGGCAGTCTGGAGTTTAAACGAACACAGCAGTTAACCATTTATAACTGTCTCCAAGTAATTTACATCCATACATAACACCCCTTCCCCCTACATAGCTCACAATTTCAAGTATTGAACATAGTCCTACAAACACCTATCTAGCCTAGACGAGTCCAAATCACCAGGACCAGATGGATTACACCCCAAAGTTCTCAAGGAACTGGCAGACGTGATCTCAGAACCACTGAACTATATTTTTCAAAGATCCTGGAGCACTGGGGAACTACCAGAGGACTGGAAGAGAGCTGATGTAGTTCCCATATTCAAAAAAGGGGAAAAAATAGATCCAGGAAACTACAGACCTATCAGCCTGACCTCAATACCTGGGAAGATTCTGGAAAAGAAAATCAAACAACAAATCAGCGAACACCTTGATGCAAACAAAGTCATCACTAAAAGTCAACATGGGTTTGTCAAAAACAGATCATGCCAGACAAATCTTATTACATTCTTTGACCAAGTGACAAAATTAGTGGACCAGAGGAATGCTGTAGATATAATTTACTTGGACTTCAGTAAGGCATTTGATAAAGTAGATCACAACCTACTACTTGATAAGATAGAAAAATGTGGGTTAGATAGCATCACCACCAGATGGATTCATAGCTGGCTGACAGGGCATACTCAGCGTGTGGTCCTCAATGGAACTGCATCTACATGGAAGGAAGTGTGTAGTGGGGTGCCCCAGGGCTCTGTTCTGGGCCCAGTGCTCTTCAACATCTTCATCAACAATTTGGATGAGGGGATAGATGGGGAACTCATCAAATTTGCAGATGACACCAAGCTGGCAGGAATAGCCAATACTCCAGAAGATAGGCTTAAGATACAGGAGGATCTGGACAGACTTGAACACTGGGCACTATCTAACAAAATGAAATTCAATTGTGAAAAAAGTAAGGTTCTACATTTAGGCAGGAAAAATCAAATGCACAGGTATAGTATAGGTGGTACCTTGCTCAATACTAGTAACTGTGAGAGGGATCTCAGAGTCCTAGTAGACAATCACTTCAATATGAGCCAGCAGTGTGCTGCAGCTGCCAAAAAAGCCAACATAATGCTAGGCTGCATTAACAGAGGGATAGGATCAAGATCAAGTGAAGTACTAATACCACTTTACAATGCTTTGGTAAGGCCACACCTGGAATACTGCATCCAGTTTTGGTCACCATGATGTAAAAAAGATGTTGAGACTCTAGAAAGGGTACAGAGAAGAGCAACAAAGATGATTGGGGGACTGGAGGCTAAAACATATAGGGAAAGGTTGCTGGAATTGGGTATGTGTAGTTTAACAAAGAGAAGGGTGAGGGGTGACATGATAGCAGTGTTCCAATATCTCAGGGGCTGCCACAAAGAAGAGGGAGTCAAGCTATTCTCCAAAGCACCTGAAAGCAGGACAAGAAGCAATGGATGGAAACTAGTCAAGGAGGGAAGCAACCTAGAACTAAGGAGAAACTTCCTGACAGTTAGAACAATTAACCAGTGGAACAACCTGCCTCCAGAAGTGGTGAATGCTCCAACACTGGAAATTTTTAAGAAGAGACTGGACAGCCATTTGCCTGAAATGGTATAGGGTTTCCTGCCTGAGCAAGGGGTTGGACTAGATGACCTCCAAGGTCCCTTCCAACTTATTATTTTTATTAAATACTTTGGTGGCTTCTGCGACCACTCCGAACATCTCAGAACTGCTGGTGATTCCTGGTCTGCCAGTTGTCTTGCCTGGCTGGGTGGACCGGGACTCTGGGACCCGTTCGCTATGGGTAGACCCATGTCCCTTTGGCTGGTCTGGCTGGGTAGACCTGAGCCAATGTCCATTAGTGGAACAGTTTCTGCTGAGCTGTAAGTCAGGGTCGTCTGCCATTTTTGCTCAGTGGGTGCAGTCTCTTTCTGCAGGGGTGATTCGCTTTCCGCTAGTACACCGTTCATGCCTCTGGAAGTCTCACCAGCACTTTGAGACTCCAATGCAAGGCCACTGTCATCCTGTTCCTGATTTTGGCTCTCAACTATGTTATGAGCCAGCGACTGGTTCACTAGCCTCCAGCGTAATCGGTCGATGTGCCGGCATAGCACTCTACCATCTTCCAGGACCACTTTATAAGAGAATGGTCCTGATACCTTACAAACCACAGCTACCACCCATGATGCCCCTTGACCATAGTTCCATGCCCAAACCTGGTCACCTACTTGCAAGTTCTAAGGGGGCTTTGGCTGTGCTGTGTCCAAGGCAACTTGGTCTGGATGCAATCGGTCCAGCTTGGTGGTTAAGCACCATCCCCATCTGAGTTCTGCTGGGCTTCTGCCCATAGAAGTGCAGGGTGTCGTGCATTGGCAGAGTAAAAAGTCTGCCAGCTGATGCTGCCAATCACCGGTCATGATTCTATTTAGTGACTCTTTGGTCGTTCGGACCATGTGTTCCACTTGGCCATTCGAAGTCGGGTGAAAGGGGACTGAAGTGGCATGCCTGATCTTGTTAGCCCTTAAAAAGGACTGCAATTCCACAGTGGTAAATTGAGCCCCATTGTCAGATACTATTACATCGGGTAACCCATGTGTGGCAAAGATTTTGTGCAGTTCCTGGATGGTCCTGGCAGTAGTCATAGTAGGGACAGGTGTGACCTCTAACCACTTAGAGTGACTGTCCATGGCAATGAGGAACAGTTGTCCCTGGAATGGTCCCGCAAAGTCTATGTTGCTGCCGGCATCAAGCTCCCTTCGTCCCATGCGTTCCCACAGAGAGGGCCTTCTCAGGATACTGCCGGTTAGGGAATGCCGGCGGGTTATTCCTAGGGGAAGAGCGTTCTCTGTGGGCGTGCCTGCTCTCTGGAATGATCTACCCGTGGAACTTAGGACCGCCCCTGATCTGTATTCGTTTCGCCGGGACCTGAAAACCTGGTTTTTCGATCTATCAGGCCTGGACTGAAGAGGTTTTAGCTTTTTAAATGTTTTAATTGGGCTTAATTAATTTAATGTATTTTAATTCTATATTATTTTTATATTGTATTTTATTCTGCCCTGTAAACCACCCTGAGTCCTTCGGGAATAGGGCGGTATAAAAATTTAATTAAAATTAAAATAAATAAATAAATTTGAGACCATGGGGTTTGTGTGGTTTCCCAGCAATGTACTGGGGCTTGAGGCATTTCAGGTCTAGATTGTAGGCAAACATGTCAACTTTGTACTTGGACCTCAATATCCTTATCCAACCCTGGCCACCACAGGTAGCTTCTCATGAGTGCCTTCATCCTGACTATTCCAGGATGTCCCTCACACAGAGATTCTAAGACCCTATTCCTAAAGGAGTTTGGAACTATGACGAGACTACCCCAAAGAATGCAGCCTTTGTGAGCTGACAGCTCATCATTTCTTCTGCTGAAGCTGTGAAAGTTTGCCCCCAGACTAGCTTCTGGCCACCCCTTGAGCACCCAGTTCAAATTGCGAGTGAGTGTTTTGTCAGAGGCTGCCTCAGCAGCCACATCCCCAGCATGAAGGGGAGACTCTGGCAAGCCCTGGATTGCCAGGATGCACACAGCAGGTGCAGGATTTGGCCCTAGTTTTGCAGGGGCAGTCTGCTGAGCACGTCAGCATGGCCCATTTCCCTGCCCGGTTTGTGAATTAGACTGTAACTATAAGCGGCAAGCAAAATGAACCATCTCAGCATCCATGGATGCTCTCTACATGGGGCTGCCCTTGAGGACTACTCGGAGGCTCCAGCTGGTGCAGAATGCAGCCGCGCGAGTGGTGGTGGGGGCTTCCTGATACTCCCATGTAACACCTCTACTCCGTGAGCTGCATTGGCTTCCGGTTGTCCTCCGGGTAAGATTCAAGGTGCTGGTTACGACCTATGAAGCCCTAAATGGCATGGGTCTGGGTTACTTACGGGAGCACCTGCTGCCGGCATCAACTTCCCTTTGTCCAGTGCACTCCCACAGAGAGGGCCTCCTTAGGGTGCCATCAGTCAAAGAGTGTCGACTGGTGGCCCCCAGGGGGAGGGTGTTCTCTGTGGGCGCGCCAGACCTTTACAACCATTTACCGGTGGAGCTCCGGACGGCTCCCGACCTTCGCTCCTTCCGACGTGACCTAAAAACATATTTATCTGAACAAGCTGGCCTGGTCTGATGGGTTTAGGGGTATTTTAACGCTTTGTATTAATTTATTGAATTGGGCTGTTGTATTTAATATTCCTTTTAATTTTTATATATTTGTTGTGATTCAGGGTCAGCCTGTGGGTTTGGCAGTTGGGTCGGACGATTCAGAGGAGGAGGAGGGGGTTGTTGAAGAGCTTGCTGATGATGGCTTTGAGGGTCCGCAGAGCCCTCAGCCAGGCCCCTCCCACCTGGTGGAGACCTAGCTGTGTGAGCCTGACAGCATGGATGAAGATGACCCACAGCTGGCCCTGTTCAAGGACGCCTGACACAGGAGGCAGGCAATCAGGAGTAAACAGAGGAAGGCAATGGGGCACCTCAGAAGGAGGCAGAGAGAGGCCACGCCCTGAGCTGTATTTAAGGGGAATGTGTGGGAGGGCTGTTTTGCTGAAGGCAACCGCTTGGATAGTTCCTGTTTCATAGCTCCTGTTTCATGGTTGGTGTCTGTTTTATGTTAATAAATTTGGCAGGCTTTATTCCAGCCTCTTGCCGTTTGTAAAGGGGTTGTCCCTGCCTTTTCTGCAGGGCCAGTAGCAGGCTGGTACAGAACAATATTGTATTTTATTGTATTGCCCTGTACACCGCCCTGAGTCCTTCGGGAGAAGGGCGGTATAAAAATAAATAAATAAATAAATAAATAAATAAATAAATAAATAAATAAATAAATAAATAAACACTCTGAGTACCAATGCCTGGCCCCACAGCCCGCATGGCTAGGAAAGGGCTCTGCCTTGTCAAGTGACTGCCGCCCTCTTTCTGATAGCTTCTGCAGCCGGTCGATCTCATTGTCCCTGTCTGGGTCATTGGCTCTTTCTGAGTCCTCATGGTGGATGGTTGCTGGGCTTGGAATGTTCTTGGAGGGCCATAAGGCTTTGACGGCTCCCCCAGCAGCTTCTTCTGCCATTACCTCTTTCAGAGCATCCTGCAACGTCAAGGTCTCCTTTGCAAACAGCTTCTGCTGAAGGTTCCTGTTCTGCAAACCACATACCAGCCTCTCTTCTAGGTCTGTGAAGTTGCAGAGCCTAGACGCTTGTTGTAGCGTGGCCACAAATTCAGCAGCAGACTTTCCTGGTTGCTGCTCCCTTTGTTCAAATGTGTGTCTCCATACAATGACGAAGAGCTTAGGCTCAAAATGCTCCTTGAGCTTTTTCTTGAGCTCAGGGTAGGCGACCGACTCTAGTGTAGCTGGAGCAACTAAGTTTTCAGCTATATCGAACATCACCTGGTCACACATGCAAATTAGTGTTGCAGCCTTTAAGCCACCTTCACTAACTTGGTTTGCTCTTAGATAGTTCTCAACTTGTGAAACGTATGAGCTCTACCTCTCTGGGTGCAACACGTCGAACTCCAACAGCTTCCTGACCTTGGCCATGGTTAGCTGTTACTGACCTCTCAATGCCTTGTGCTGCTAAGGGCTTCTTGTGTTGATCCTAGGGATGTGGGTGCCTCCAGTGTGGCTTTCTGGCTGGCAGAGGGGGGAACGTGGTTCCTACCAGGGCACTGATGCCTGGTCTTACCTCTAGTGACTCTTGGCTCTGTCTTCCTTAGCAGCACATCCCACCTTCATCACCACTGTTAAGTACTGGGATCTTTGAGGCATTGACGAGGTGAAGGAGAAAGTAACAACACGTTTATTTGGTTAACACAGAAGCAGCACTAACTGCCGCTTAGCTTCTATTAATATGGACCGCCGATAGGTGGTGACCAATGGAATTCAAGCAGTTATTCGCACCCAAAACACAAACTAACAATTCTGCAGACAGGCAGTCTGGAGTTTAAATGGACACAGCAGTTACTCATTTACAACTGTCTCCAAGTAATTTACATCCATACGTAACACCATCCATGTTGAAAGACATTTTAAGGTGAAAATGGTTAAATGCATTCACTCCCTTCACTGTCGGCTTCTGAAGAACAGCCATAACTTTCTTTGTCTGCATGATCAGTGTTTTTGATCCCATGAGTAAATATAACAATTTTACGTAATATGGATAGAAATAAAAGGGACAAAGTAATGGTATGCTTCCATCATTACTCAGATGTATTTGCGAGCTCCTAAATAAGAGATGGGAAGCATCCAAGTCTTATAAATCAGTGGCCCCCAACCTTTTCAAGCACCAGGGACCGGTTCTGTGGAGACAGGCTTTTCCATGGAACAGAGGGGGTGTGATTTCACATACTGCCTGCGTGCAGATGGGACTTCACTTGTTTGTGCAGCCAGGGATTGGAGACATGTTTGTATCTATAAGACTTGGCAAATTAATGTTAACACTATAATCTGAATTGTCAAGGTATAGCAAATATCTCAGACCATGCAAAATTTCACAGATTCTTGCTGAGATATTTCTGGAGTCAGAACTTTGGTAATGTTTAAAAGAGAACACATAAGCATCATCACAATATACTCACTTCAATGCTTGTACCCCTAGATTTTATAACCAACATATATAGAAAATACATTTAAATGACAGAAATACTATTGAAGTGAATGTTAGAATGACTAAAGATCTTCTATTTTAAATCATAGTATGAAAGCCTGATTGTTTATTTTAAAACTGCAAAACTGAAAAATGCCTAGGCTTTTATAGTCACTCATATTAACCTAGTTACCCAGAGTTTTTAATGAAATATATTATTGTGGCTAAGGATAATTCTGAACTCCACAACATCTCCACCATTTAATCTACATACAAATGCTGTGAAAGTCCATGTTTTCAGCTACAGTTCTTGCGGGTGCTTCTGCACATGCACAGCCATATTATTTTTAAAGTTCAAGGCATCAGGGTTTTCATCAGGAAACATGGAAGCCAGATCTCAGTCTGGCTTGCAATCTTCAGTTCATTGTCTATATTATGATGATTGTGTAAGCAACATGTTCTTACATATTCTTGTTTCATATCTGTAGTCATACTGCTGACATTCCTTAATGTAAGAGGTTCACTACACATGTTTCTGTATGGCTGAGGTACATAGCCAGGTAGTCTACTTTGATCTGGCTATTAGTGACAAAGCAGGTTAAATGGTTAATCAACCTTTATCCAAGCTTTACTCTAAAATAAGACAATATATAGGCTTAAGGAACTCTGTCAAATACAGTCTAAGACTCAGTTTAACATGCTTAGTACCATCCTTAAAGTTCCATCGCTTATGCTATATGTTTTATTTTACCATCTGATGTCAGTGAATATGATTTTTGTTGACCCACAAATATTTCAATAAACATTTAATAAAATTAATGCATATCAGTTCCTTTGCCCAGTTTCTCTACATGTCTGCTTCATGCCAGAATGTATAATTATTAATTTTCAGTGTCAGGTTATACACTGATGCTCACCCTGATCCAAGCTTTTCTGGCCCAGTGGCTAAATATAAAATTAAGACAATATAAAATGAGTGTCATAAGGAAGATCTGTACATTCACAAAATGATTAATTTAGTCTATTTCCAGGGATTAAATACAATGACAATGTATTAAGCATTCTGATTTCTATGCACATTTTTTTAAGCACATAGATCCCCATTCCTCTGATTATTGACAATGACTATTGTCATTGGAAAAAGAATGGTGGATATCAATCACAAGAACTATCAGATTCTAATGTCTTCACAAAATGATACTCATCCTTTTTAGGTCAGTTGAAACTTATTGCTTTATATTCTGTTTTAGTACAAGGGAATTATCTGTACATTGAAAGGGTGACAACTCTCCTAACATTCACTGCATTCTGGTTATTCAGAAATAATGAGCCTGAAAGCAGTGCTGACAAGGGCAACTATATGAACATTTTACTGTGTTAGCCAGATAAAAATGGATTCAGTAAGAAAAAAAATGAAAATGCATTATGCCATCCACAATACACCCACTCATCAAAACGAAATGAAATGATTCACATTATATCAGAAATGGTATTTTAAACTTTCAAGCCAGGAACTAAAGTTAGCTAATGTTTTCTCTATAATGATTGATTAAACTAAAAGCATTAGCAAAGTGGTCTTAATATTAATTGTATAGAACCATTATTCACAAAGTTTGATACATGAAGGATTTCTTAATTTCCACCTACAGAATCACTTGAGTCAAAGCCTCTGCTTTATACATAATAAAAGACACATTGCCACAGAATTTGCAGAGGTTTGTAGCCAAGAGACGTGATGATGTGAATGTTATGGGCACAAATATTAACTGTGTGTCATTTTTCAACAGAAGGAAGTACATCAAGTTTCCCTTGCTGAATTTAATTGTTGTTGATGTAAGCAAAGGAAACAGTTCCACAGTATCTTTTTCAGGATTCTGTGAAAAACAGGAATATATTTATTACAGATCCTAATCCATTTATTAGAAGAAATTTGAATTGCACAATAACATTGTAGAATTAAAGAAGCTCTGTGACTACCACACTTTTGTTTATGATGTTGTGAAAAAATCATTTTCATTATGTTTACTTTATTATTTTAAGCTAGATCAAGAAGTGGGAGCAATATTGTCACTTGGTCTACTATCATGTTTCCCTGAAAATAAGACCCAGTCTTATATATTTTTTGCCTCCAAAAGAGGCATTAGGTCTTATTTTGGGGTGTGTGTGTGTCTTACCTTAGGATTACCACACCCAGGCCTCCCACACCCTGACACCTGTTGTGCCGCTGCTTGACTTCTTCAGTGGCTGCTTGCCGCCATTTGCGGATAGATGCCATGTGGGGCATTGCGCCATTGCTGCTACTCATGACAGGAGGCCGCATAGTGCTTCATGCTGTTGCTGCTGCTCCTAGCAAGAAGCCTCATGGTGCTTCAGGCCATTGCTGCCACTTGTGGCAGGAGGCCATGCAGAGTCCTGCTGCTAGCAATGGCAAAGGCGTGAAGCACCATGCGGCCTCCTGCCATGAGCAACAGAAATGGCCTAAAGAGTCATGTAGCATCCTGCCGTGAGCAGCAGAAACAGCCTGAAGCACCATGTGGCTTCTTGCCGTAAGCAGCAGCAACAGCATGAAGCACCATGCTACGTCCTACTGCAAGTAGTGGAAGTGGCCCAAAGTGCTGTGCAACCTCCTGTGGTGAGTGGCAGCACTGGCATGACAAGCCTCATGGCTTGACAAGTGTTGGGACATGTGAGGACTGGCTGTGGTGGTCTACCCATAAAGTAAGCGGGTACTGGGTGCGTGGGGCAGCTTTATCCCCCTACCCCCACCCTAGCTTGATTTTAGGTGTGTGCCTCTCCCCAAACTAGGGCTTACTTTCAGGGGGGAGCTTATATTAGGCCCATTCTCGAAAATCAAGCTGGAGCTTACTTTGTGTGTGGGGCTTACTTCCACGTAAAAAAGGAAATGTTTGTCTAGTTGTGTCTGATTCTAGGGTGCAGTGTTCCTCTCTGCTTCTTAGCTGAGGGAGTCAGCATTGTCTGAAGTTGCTTCTGTGGTCATGTGGCCAGTATAACTATATGTTGAGGCAGATGGAACCATCAAAGTGGTACTATTTATATATTTCCATTTGCATGCTTTTGAACCTATCCCAGGCTGTAACCTTAGCTTTTCACCAGCTTATTTTACCGAGAATCCACTATATATATTTCCTTTGTTTGCAAACAGATTAAGACATAACTTGATATTCCAGACATCTCTTTTCTAAATAAAACCCAAAGACCTAATTTGGAATAACCATTGATTCCAAATTAAATGAGAAGTAGCAATGGTGCGGCTACAAAAAAAGATAAACAGTTTTAGGCAGCATAGATGGAATAATAATAATAATAATAATAATAAGCAAATCATGGGGTGTAATTCCGTTTCATTTTGCTTTGATCATCTTGATTATCATACCTAGATCCGAGCTCACATTTCAAGAAAGCTTCAGAAAAACTGGAACAGGCTCAAATCAGAGGGATTATCAGTAACTAAGCATTGTGAAGAGAGATTGAAAGAGCTGGGCTTGTTTAGCCTTGGGGGAAAAATAACTGAGATGGGTATCATAATGTTTTTCAAATACCTGAAGTAAGGTCAAGACCTGTTCTCTTTCATTCTAAAGTGCAGAATGCAGAATAATGGAAGGCAGATTCCAATTGAAAGTTAGAAAAGAAAAATTCTATCTATTTAAATTGTTCAAACGTTGGAACCAATTACCTGAGAAGAGGGTAATTCTCCTTCATTAGAAACGCTCAAGCACCTGCCTGGATGCTTTAAATTGGTTTCTTGCTCTGAGCAACTCTATGATTTTGAAATGTAAGAGTCTTGCATTTCAAAAAGAACATGAAAAAAAACAAAAATAGCTGTAGCATGATTGAAAAAGGCTTATTATGAGATATATTTACAAAAATGAGTGGGACTAAAATTAGATATTTTATATACATTTAAAAAAAAATAAAGTTTTTTTAAAAAGAAAAATGGAAGGAGGAAGAGAGGGAGGAGACCATATATTAGACCGGGCTTTTAACTTGGGCTGATGGCAGTGTGATCTGGAGTTGGAAAAAGTTATCCTTAATCCTTTGCCATGGATCATGCTCCATTGTTTCTGGTAGTTCACCTCCTTTCTGGGAGGCAGAAACTATTCCAATGATCTGCCCTGGGCATTTAATAACTTCAGAGGGAATCTGGGGTTGTTCCTGGCACTCTGGAACCCAGTTTGACTGAGGCTTTAATGAACACTTGTTTACTTTGACCTTGGTCTGGATCATGCCTGTGTGGACTCTCTATATACATGGATTCCAAAAGGCCCCCTAGTTTCCAGAGAAACTCTAGGTCAGGCATGTCAAACTGCCGGCCTGTGGGCCGGATGCATCACGCCGACAGCACACCCACCCAATTGCCAGCAATGGGGAAAAAGTCACAATACATCACGCAACATCATGTGAAGTCGCGAGTTTGACATACCTGCTCTACATAGGTGATTAAACAGTATAAGAGATGCCTACAACTCAGCTGGAAAAAGACACAGAGTTAACCTGAATGAAATCTGACTTAGAGCTTTTCTTACATATTACCTTGTTGTGGTTAGGGCAGTAAAATGTTATTTCTCTGCTCTTGTTGCATCATTGGAAAGCCAACCAATTACTCTTTTTTAAGAATCCTGGTAACTCTTGCCTGATTATTTGAGAGGATTTCATGCTTTTTGGCCCTCATATAACAATAGGATAGCATCACCAGCCATGTAATGCACCAAAGATCTTATGCAAGGATAACATTGCATAACATGCAAAGTAGAAGAATCACTTAGACTGGATGAATGGAAGGTAAGAATTCTTTGAATCTAAGGAGAGAAGTAGCCTTAATATACTTGAAGCAAGTAGTACAGTATAAAGCATTATTGCATAGAATCTGTCTGGAAACTCGTTGTAATTCTTTTACAAGGAAGCATTTATTTCCTTATATTTTGTACCTCTTTTACTGAGCAGCCATTTATAAAGAATAATAGAAAAGAACCCCTTTAAAAATACATGAAGTGATGTGGATTCTAATTTCTTTCTCTTGTAGCTTGCAGGGTTCCATTGATCTTCTGCTGTTTGATTGTGGTTGTTTGATTCTCAGAGCTAAATGACAACATTAACTTTTATTCTGGGAAAATGAAAGTACTTTTACAACAATATTTGCATTTCTGCCATTAAGCACTTTGGTACAACAGTACATTAAATTATTTCCCTACATCAGTAAATTACTATTCATTATTCAGATACTAACTTTTATTGTTACTATTATCTTTAATATTAACTTTCCAGTCATCCTTTCCAAATCAAAGCAAGAAGAGAAGAGGTTGCTTGACAATGTGTTGTGTGTGACTTAATATATGAAGAGCTAGGAACCACTGTACTTACTGCATCAGAGGTCCCCAACCTTTTGGGCACCAGGGACTGGTTCCGTGGAGAAAGATTTTTCCATGGACTGGAGAGTGCATGGTTTTGTGTGCTGCCTGCATTCCACGGATGGGGCTTTGTTTGTTTGTGCAGATAGGTTGCTGGCATGCTGTGGCCTGGTACCAGTCCATGGACCAGGGGTTGGGGACCCCTGTACTACATGGCAATAAGGGAGACATACATCATAAATTTATCCCTTCTATTAACTCATGAAAATATAATCTAACAGAGCAGTTCTAATTTCCTAGGGGAAAAAATGATGAATAATTTGAAGAGAATGTCACCTAGATCTATGTGGACACAGGCATCATAGTTGTAGCCAGAATAGGAGCTACCCCATCAAGTGAGGATTTGGAAGACCTTTTCCTCTGATCCCAATAATCTCAGTAAGTGGGAAGTTGGCAGAATGGCATTTGGTTGGCTCCATCTCTACATTACAGACTATGTTTTTAATAGTAGCATTCCAGGAACTCTGTCTGAGTCCTCATTATTAAGATATGGGGTTTGAAGGCTTATATTTTATCCCTCACATTGTTTAAAATCTGTATGAAGCTGTTGTACTCAGCCTTTAGATAGTTCGGAATTAAATATCCTCATTATAGTTAGAATGGCCAGCATTTTCTTCCCCTACAACTGTACAACTTAAGGCATTTGGCTATTGTCTGGTACCATAATAAGTTATATGAAGTGAGCTCATTAACTATAAGTGGTCCTTGACTTACAACAGTTCATTTAGTGACCATTCACAATTACAGCGGCACTGAAAAAGTGACCTAAGACTTTTTCTATACTTATGACTGTTGCAGCATCACCATGATGTGATCAAAATTCAGATGCTTGGAAACCGACTCATATTTATGACTGTTGCAGTGTCCCAGGGTCATGTGATCACCTTTTGTGACCTTCTGACAAGCAAAGTCAATGGGGAAGGTGGAGTCACTTAACTATCATGTTACTAATTTAGCAACTGCAGTGACTCAGTTAACAACTGTGGCAAGAATGGTCGTAAAATGCAGCAAAAGTAACTTAACAACTGTCTTGCTTAGAAACAAAAAAAATTGGCTCAATTGTGGCCATAAGTCAAAGACTAGCTGAATTTGTTGTCTTCTGTAGCTGAATTTTGGTCTTCTGCTTCTCAGATCTAGGAGTTGGATAAAGGACTTATTCTGACTGAATTTGAACACCCAATGAAAAACAGGCTGTAGCTTGCAAATGAATTAAAATTGATCTTTCTCCCATTACAGTCAAATAAATTTAATAACCTCTATGTAAGTTGCAGTGAAATTAGCCACATTTACCACCAATTAGATATGTTTAAGATTATAAACATATACTCCACTGCTCACAGCTCGGCTGATGCCTTAGTGGAAGCCTGGGAAAGGGCAGCCGCTGAGGCACTTGACTGGGTTGTACCCTTGCGGCCCCTGACCCGGCGCAGATCCCAGCGAGCTCCATGGTTTTCCGCGGAGCTCCGGGAGATGAAGCGTCGGAAACGGGGCCTAGAGAGCTGCTGGAGGTCTAGCCGATCCGAACCCGACCGGTTGCGGTTAAGAACCTATATTAGGTCTTATCTCGCAGCGATGAGGGTGGCGAGGTGTAATTACTTCTCCACCCTCATCGCGTCCGCAGATAATCGCCCGGCCGCCTTGTTTAGGGTGACTCGCTCACTTCTTAATCAGGAGGTGAGGGAGGATCCCTTGCAAGGTCGTGCCGAGGAATTTAGTCAACATCTGTCGGATAAAATCGCTCGGATTCGGACCGGTTTGGACTCCAGCTGGGCAGAGTCAGGCGATCAGGACACGGGCAGTCTTGTCAATGTTATCTGGGAAGAGTTTGATTCTGTGACCCCTGATGAAGTGGACAGGATTATGAGGAGGCTGAGCTCCTCCACATGTTTGTTGGACCCGTGCCCTTCCTGGCTGGTTTATGCAGCTAGGGAGAGGACACGAGGCTGGCTCCAGGCGGTTATATCTGCTTCTCTGAGTGAGGGTTATTTCCCCACCGTCTTGAAGGAGGCGGTGGTGAGACCTCTCCTCAAGAAGCCTGCCCTGGACCCAGCCGTTTTGAACAACTTTCGTCCAGTCTCCAACCTTCGCTTTCTTGCGAAGGTTGTTGAGAGTGTGGTGGCGCATCAGCTCCCTCTGGTCCTGGATGAAGCGGATTATCTGGACCCCTACCAATCGGGTTTCAGGCCCGGGTACAGCACGGAGACGGCATTGGTCGCTCTGGTGAATGATCTCTGGAGGGCGCGGGATAGGGGATATTCCTCTGTCCTAGTCCTATTAGACCTCTCAGCGGCTTTCGATACCATCGACCATGGTATCTTGCTGCGGCGTCTCAGGGGATTGGGAGTGGGAGGCACAGTTCTTCAGTGGTTCTCCTCCTATCTCCTGGGACGCTCGCAGTCGGTGTTGGCAGGGGGGCAGAGATCGGCCCCTAGGTCTCTCGTTTGTGGAGTTCCTCAGGGGTCGGTTCTCTCGCCTCTCCTGTTCAACATCTATATGAAACCGCTGGGTGAGATCATTCGTGGTTTTGGAGTTGGGTATCATCAGTATGCCGATGATACCCAACTTTTCTTTTCGACCCCAAACCACCCCAGTGATGCCCTCGCCGTGATGTCCCGTTGCCTGGAGGCGGTTCGGGTCTGGATGGGGAGGAACAGACTTCAACTCAACCCTGACAAGACTGAGTGGCTGTGCATTCCGGCATCCCGGGACATTCAAAATGTTCCATCTCTTTCTATGGGGGGTGAGCTCTTACCCCCCGTGGATAGGGCTCGCAACTTGGGAGTCCTCCTAGATTCACGGCTTACCCTGGAAGATCATATAGTGGCCGTGACTAGGGGGGCTTTCGCCCAGGTTCGCCTGGTGCGCCAGTTGCGGCCCTATCTGAACCGGGATGCCCTGTGTACGGTCACTCATGCGCTCGTGACCTCTCGCCTTGACTACTGTAATGCTCTCTACATGGGGCTTCCCTTGAAGACCACTCGGAGGCTCCAACTGGTACAGAATGCGGCCGCGAGAGTTGTCTTGGGAGTTTCCCGGTACTCCCATGTTACACCTTTGCTCCGCGAGCTGCATTGGTTACCAGTTGTCTTTCGGGTGAGGTTCAAGGTGTTGGTTACGATCTTTAAGGCCCTACATGGCATGGGTCCGGGATACCTCAGGGACCACCTGCTGCCGGCATCGACTCCCCTCCGCCCTGTGCGTTCCCACAGAGAGGGCCTCCTCAGGGTGCCGCCAGTCAGGGAATGTCGACTGGTGGCCCCCAGGGGGAGGGCCTTCTCTGTGGGTGCTCCGGCATTATGGAATCAACTGCCGGTGGAGCTCCGGATGGCACCAGACCTCCGAACTTTCCGTCGGGGCCTGAAGACCCACCTGTTCGAATTAGCTGGTCTGGCCTGATGGGGGATTATGGGTTTTTAATTGTTTTTAAATTTGTATTACTGTTTTTAATTGGGCATGGGTTTAATCCTTTTTTTAATTTTTGTATTGTCTTTCTTTTTATATATGCCCTGTGAACCGCCCTGAGTCCCTACCAAGGAGAAGGGCGGTATATAAATCAAATAAACTATAACTATAAACTAAACTAAACTATATTAAAAAGAGATGAAGTGATTAAACAGTTCAGAGAATAAACTGTTCTTAATGATCAAAACTATAAATATTAATGTTCAATACTATAAAAATCCTAGTTGAAGCACATATTTGCCTAGCATTATGTTTTCATTACATGTGTCCATTGACTAACAATTTGTTATTGATATTAAGTTATTTGCCTTTTAGGGACATGGTGGCTCAGTGGGTTAGGATGCTGAGCTTGTCGATCAGAAGGTCGGTAGTTTGGCAGGTTGGATCCTGAGTGTCACGTAACAGAGTGAGCACCTGTTACTCATCCCAGCTTCTGCCAACCTAGCAGTTCGAAAGCACGTAAAAATGCAAGTAGAAAAATAGGGACCACTACGGTGGGAAGGTAACAGCGTTCCATGCGCCTTTGGCATCTAGTCATGCCGGCCACATGACCACGGAGACGTCCTCGGACAAGTGCTGTCTCTTTGGCTTTGAAACAGAGATGAGCACCGGCCCCTAGAGTTGGAAATGACTAGCACACATGTGCGGGGGAAACTTTACTTTTACCTTTATTTGCCTTTTAAACCAAATGAGTGAATATTCAAATACAATTAAATTTAGATGACTACAGTAGTTAGTTAGTGTAACTATTCTTTGAGTTTGTAGTAAGGTTGAAGCCTATGGATGAAAGAAAGGAAGTCTCCATACACACTGGTTCTGCCTTCTGCTTTAGGTCTTATGACTTGATAACTCTTGCTAACACCACTATCCTCAAGGTATCTTTCACCTTAGATATGTTTATATGTTTATAATGTGAATGTACAAGAAAGTGTTCTCATACAGTTTTCTAATGAGAGGTGTGAACTTAATTTTTATAGAGCCACCCTTTGGTATGTAGCATAGAGGCATGATGACTAGAGAATTAAGTTCTTCCCTCAGTTCTTCCTTCAATCTCACGGAAGGGAAAATGTCAAACTTTATTATTTTAAAAATGATAAAATGCCACAACCCTTTGTAATTTTAATAATTATAAGGCAGACATTCAGTAAAAAAAAGATAATCACAGAGTTGCATAGATCACAGTAACACAACACCCTATAAATTTGTTAAAAGAGAAGAATCCAAAAGGAAATAATTGTGGAACTTTAGCAATCTGAGATTCTCTCTTTCTCTCCCGCTCCCTCCCCCCTCTCTCTCACTCACACACACAGAGACACACACATCTATCAGGATAGTAGAGGTCTAGAGACTCAATTTGCTGTAGAGGTAAAAGCATCAGGCTACAAACCAGGAAACCATGAGTTCCGGTCTCATTTTGAGCCCAAATATTGTAAATAAGCTTTGCATTTCTTTCCAACACTGAACATGAATATTTTTGCTGCTCTCCATGTTCAATAAATTCCTAATTTTTCATATAGCGATAAGTTACAATAAGTTTCAATGTCTCTTGAAATTAAAATGCAAGAATAGTAGCAGTCTCTGGCCTTAGTCACCTGAGTCATTTGGAATTGGGTGGCCTCAATGAATGAATGAATGGATAAATCTTGGAAAGGTCAGAGACCAATAGGGCCTTAGCTGTATTTTTCATAGCATAAGAATGCAGCAATTTGGGTATGAATCTTTGGAAAATGGATCATAGTCAAGCTTTTTTGTATCTGTTTTCTTGAAATGAATATAAAGTGAGCAGTAAACGTGAAGAAGTGAGGATTGATTTTTCTGCGGTTGATGGGGAAAACTAATCATGAATTGTGTGAAGTTCTGCTTCAATTAACTAATGCAAACCATAGGCAGAGGCTCATTCACTACCACTGTAATAATTTGTCACAACAAAAAAAAAATGGAAAATTCTCCATCTTGAATTGTCTTTGTGAAAACCCACCTCTTCTAAGGTCACTCTAGTGCTATGGTAGACTTGTGCATGCACTTTATCCATTGTCTTCCTTTTTCCTATTCCTGTCAGTTTGCCAGACATAACCACTTCATAGCAGATTTTTATAAGTGTTTTTTAAAAAGAAAATGACAAGGTTGTGTTTTCTGTATATTTACAGTATATTTCAATGTTAACTTTTGATTCCAGCTGTCATCTCTTCCTATGCAGGTATGCGTCTTCATAAACAAAGTATAAAATGGGGGATGATATGCTAACTATTATATAAAAGCTTATGTTTGATAAATTATATAATATACCAACCATGAGAGACAGCAAAAACAGTTATGCTCAGTGCTTTTTTTGTAAAAGAAAAAGGTGCCGGAACTCACACATGTCATAAAACCTGCCCTGCCTACCCTACAAGGTTCCATCCAAAAAAGGTGCCGGAACTCCGTTCTGAGCGTTCTATGAGAAAAAAAGCCCTGGTTATGCTTCAGGGCTGGGAAAATGTACAACCTCAGATTTACAATCTGGTATGTTCACTTTCTTGTTCTTTCTCAATATGATGAAAGAACAGAACAAAACAAAACTGATCAGTATTATTCTACACGGTCATGTTTATCTCATGCATTTAAAAATTAATCAAAATGACTTAATATGTATGTTAAGTAACTTAATTTTTTTCCTTTATTTCCTCCCCCTCTCTTTACTTTTTATACAAAAGCAGTACAATAAAATAAAGCTACACTTTCTCTAACAAAAAAGTAATGGTAACTATTTGATCTCACAACAGTAAATCCTAAACACTCTGAAAATATGAAAATTTCCTTCTATGAAAGTTGCTGAAAATTACTACTTTCAAAATGGACAATTTAATACTTATTTGCAACAATAACAAACATAAATAAGAATTGCTGATATTTCCAAAACAATGGCTATGTATTTCAATGGATGAATGCAGATAGTTCTCATTCAGCAATCAAAATTGGGACTGGCAACTCGGTTGTTAAGCTAAACTGTTGCTAAGTGAAACAGACTGTGCTTACGATATTACTTCAGCTTTTCTTTGCTGTACAGACTTGTGAAGAATGGTTGTAAAAGTATTTTTCATGATCATTGTAACTGCAACCATCTCTAAATGAGGCAACCACTAAACAAGACAATCACTATGCAAGGACTACTTGTAATCTTTATGACAAGAAATTAAGGACTAAATTTGCTAATCTATCCCTTAAAACATTGGCATTTGTTGTTGCAATGAGCGACCGGTCAGGGTTCTGGCCTCAACTCTTAGAGCCCCGTAACAGGGGTGAGAATTTAGAGGGACCCTCGCAAGGGTGAACACCTTGAATATGGAAGGATCCTGCCCTTTGCCACCGACCCAGTGTGCCGGACGTTCCGACGGTCACACTTGGGAACTGCGATGACTCAGGAACAGAGTCCCAGGACAAACTGAGGCACCAACACAAGTTTGCTCAAGGTGAGGGAGCATGGAGTGCTCGGGGTGGATGGTGTGCCCCCGAACAGCTCTGGACACCCTTCTTTTATTAGGCTGTTTCATTTGGGAGGGGGGAAGTACACATGAGGAATTAACATATGCGAGGTCAAAGGAAAACATAATTCATTGCATACATCTACTAATGAACATATGTGAGGTCAAAGGAAAACATAACTCATTGCATACATCTGCTAATGAACATATGTGAGGTCAAAGGAAAACATAACTCATTGCATACATCTGCTAATGAACATATGTGAGGTCAAAGGAAACAATAAAACATAGTTTATGTTAACAGAGAACTGATAATGAAGAGGGCAAAGGTCATTACAGGAAACAATAATGCATAGCTTATCATTTACAAATGCTAACAGAGAAGACAAGAGTTGTAAAGCAAGGACAAATACAGGAGACAAGTCTTGTTATAAATGAAGCAGGGGGCAAAGGTTTATCACAGGAATGCAGACTTCATAATTATAATTGGGGAAAGGCAGAGGTATTATCTTGAAGCAAGGACAATTACAGGAGACAGGAAGCCATATCTTGAGGCATGGGCAATGTAAAGAGATTTATCACTACAACTCAAGAATGCAAAACTGTACAACTTTTAATATAGAAATTAAAAGAGTCTTTTGGAGTCTGGGGTAACTATAATTTGTAGTCTGCAGCAACAACTCTCCGTGGCACTGATTTTTTCCCCTATTCTAATTTATTATATTTTATTGACTTTTTACAATAACAATCCCTAGTGCTTAGCAAACAGTGTGTTGCCTGGGTTTATATATTTAAAAACAATCAATAATAATTAATTTCTATAATTAATATATTAGTCAATGATGTTTCATTGATCTTCTTTTCTTCTTTTGTTTACATTAAACAAATATAATTCTTAATATTTTCGATACATACAAGGTTAAGTATAAACATTTTTCTAGTTTTTGTACATCAACATATAACATCTTTTTAATCAGTTTATATTTCAATTGTATTTATAAAAGTCATCTTATTAAATCATTATGTGTCCTGTTTTCATTATTCTTATTTAAGCTTAATTTCCCCACTGTATTCAAACCACTCTTATCAGTCATAATTTTCTCAAAATTAATTACTTTTAAATATCCAAACTTTTCATTCACATAACCATCCCAATATTTTTACATTTCATGTACTGTAAAAAGTATTCTACTACTTATATATCTTATCTCTCTTACTATAGGGCCCCTTTATATCTAAACTTTATCTATTCTTTTAACCATATTCAAACAAGGGTTTAATCATATAGTACTCCATCTGATAAATCAAATCAAGTCTCTTAATTCTGACTCTAGCCTTCTTCTTTTGCCAGGTCGCTTTCCAATTCAGTATGTTCAGCTTGCCAGGGGATTTTTCCTGTATTTTTGTAGATATTGTTGGGCATTAAAAAACAAATTAAGTAGGATCTTCATTTTTTGTCTCCCAAACTTTAATGATTTTCCTGACAGCTCTTTAATCCATGTTGTTAGATCTTCTTTCTTGTCCTCAAGTTTGTTTTGAAGTCCTGGAAGATAAAACATATTTTTTTTATTTTCTTTGTTGTAGTAAAATCTTGCAGATTTTCTTTTGTTTGTATTAGGTTGTAGTTCTCTTCATTTGTAGCTTCCATATTTAAATCACTTGCCTCTGGTTTGTGTTCTGTTATCTGATTTGTTTGTTCATTCTTTATCATCATTTTTTGAGAGTTTTTTAATCATACATTTAAATTAGAGATATGCTCATTTATGTTATCAAAGTTGTTTTTAATCTCCTCATGATTTGAAACAATTATCATGTGAATCTGTCACAGCATTGCATACATTTTCTCCTGAACTGTATTTGCTTTATCTTGAGTCATTGCCCCTGCAGATCTCTGATGTTCCAGGCTGAGGTCTTCAGGAGGGAATATTAGGAATGGTTTCCTGTCACTATTAGATAGATGTAAAACATCCATTTTGTCTCTCCCCCCCATAGTCTCTTTGATTAGCCTTGTCAAACCAGCCACTTAAAATCCAAATGATCAAAACTTATGTGGTTCTTATCTTTATATATGTTTTTTTTTGTCTAATACATTTCCAATTATCAAAGCACCACTGAAAGCAGTATTTTGTAACAGTTCTTCTATTCAAGGGTCTTACAATTATCAGCCAGCCAAGATTTCAGTCCAGAATATTTAACCATCTGAAAGCTTTCCAGTAACTTTCCCCCTAGAAGATTAGCCAAAAGCCAAGGTTTTTCTTTTTCTGCAAACAATTCATGAGCTTGAAATCACAGCTCACTGTATTTATAATCCCAGAAGGTCAATAGTTTCTAAACAAATATAGTTCTCACTCTGTGGTAGATAGCCCAGTATATTTTCTTTCCTTTGTTCCCAGCTATTTTCTGTTTATTTAGAAGTCACTGAAGTTCAAAGGAACAAGTTATTTTCTATTTCTGGGCATCTTGTCAATTTCAAGTCAATGCGGCTATAATTTTATGCTCTAATTCTCAACTATATGTCAGTAGTTATTCATTTCCCATCTTTTAAAACAGAGAATTATTTTCTTACAATTTCATCAATACTCTTTCAGATGTGAAATTTTAACAGTTTTCATGGTTTTCAGATTTATCCAGACTGTAGTATTATTAACCTCATTTCATTATATTTCTGTTACCCATAAAAAATTAATTTGCCACTTCTATCTATGGGAGGGTGGGGATGTAGTCCTCTCCCTTCTCACTTTTGGGGGATTATTTTTGCTTTTGGGGGATCTTTTCCAGGGAATCAAATACAAAATAGGAGAGAGAAGATCGAATTTCTCACCCAGTTCCAAGCATGCTGTTCATCATTGTTCTAATTAGTGCCTTTGGACTTCAGCTGCCACTAGCTTGGGCTGGTTACTGAGGTGTGGCCAGCCTTTCTCCTGTCGGATTTTGGAAGGTTTCTCCTGGATTGAGCAGATCAACCACCATCATTCCATGATCATCGGTGTGCCCTCCTTGTTCTTCACTTCTCTGGGGTGACTTTAGACTTATTTAGACTTATTTTAGGGTCCCCAGGCAGGGTGAAACCAGCTGAAGGGTGTGGAACTCTGTGATCCCACGGCTGCATCGCTATGATGCAAGACCGGAAGTCCTTTTTCTATTCTCGCTATTTACCTGACCAGTATCTGTTTTAACACCTTATGTGGGAATAGCTAGCATGTATTTAATTTATATTAAGGACTTCAAATGGATGGCATTCCAGTTATCTTACTTTGATATAATATATTTCGGACTGATTGTCAAAATCCTAGAATTACAGCATTTAAGTACAAGATTTGCAAAAGTATTTAATTAAATGACAAACTTATGAGGTTAGATTAAGCTAGACTAAGACTGTATGACTGTCTAATATCACACAATATAAACCTCATCACTAAGATTGAATTTAATTGATTTTTAAAAATCTTGATAGTGCCTGAATCTATTGTAAGAAGCTGCCTTTCCCGTTGTGACATTTATACCATACAGAACTGGTGCCACACTATGTGCTTCTATGTTTTTGAATGTTTGAAGCTAAGTTTATTATAGCACATCTGAAGTGCAAAAGAAGCCCAAGTGCAAGGACACCTCTGCAGCCTGCATACTGGACCTTTGCCATGGGGAGCAGGTGGAACTGTCATGTTAAATATCTCTTTTCTTTGCTGACATCAAGAGATTATGGAAATTGCCATGTTTTCACCTATCATTTTGGTGGAGCAAAGATGATTCTGCTGCTCCCTTGTGAGTTTTATTTTCCTACTCCATGAACAAACCAACAAGGTATGGAGGAGGTCAGGGAGACTGTACGGTATCTGTTATTTGCCAAGTTTTACTCTTCTGAACTTGACAGTTGGTAAGAATGCTACTCTCATGTCACCAAGAATACAAACATTTGCTGGATAATGGAACAAAAATGTCCTCAATTTCAACTTTTTTAAAAGTATGTCATTAAGGGGTTTGTTAACCATCTGATGACCAGGCAATAAATTACAAATAAGATTGTAGAAATCAATAATTTCAATGAAGCAAAGAAGTAAAGGTGCTTTAGCTTATTAAAAAATAGCATCATTACAATCTGCGTTCTAACATTTACTGCATTTTTGAAGCTCAAATTTTTGGAAGCTCATGAATTTTCCATCAGACTTGCCAGCGACTACTCAGTGTGTTATTTATAAATAGATTTGGAAGAAATGACTGACCTGACCTGATAATTCTGGATCCATAATGAAATTGGTGACGGATTGTTTATAAGGGACTCATTATTAAAGAGTTACTCTTGGCTTCTTTATAAGAAAATGTGGAGCCCTTGGGGAAGAGTTGTAGTAATCTTTATATTTTGTCATATCCTAGGAATGCTTTGTGTCATATTTTTATTACTTTTTTCAATAGAAATATTGTTGCTTTAACAATATTCAACAATAAAATAAGCTTAAAATATCACTAATAGAAATTTAAATAAAACTTAACAACCTTCAGAATTTTGAAAAAAAACAGATGCCTTTTTTACGTAGATGTGGCAGGATTGCTGGGAAGATTTTAGCACACATGTAGCAAAACTATTAGCACAATAATAACTATAGAAACAAAAGCTAACATAACTTGCTAGCACATACTCTTAATGATGCCTGTATGTTATCTGTGTACATAAAGCACTAATCAATACTTACTGGCAGGTGGGTAATCCCACTAAATATAATATTATGAATTCCTGAGGAAAGGATTAAGAAATATGGGGAATCCTTTTCTGTCCTTCGGTAATATTTTCTTTTTAGGGTGATTAGTGCTGACCAGGTCAGTTCCAAGATTTAAATGTGGTAATGGACAGATAAAAAAAATCTATTTGAATGGAGTTACTCTTCTTCAAGTAGCTTCCTGTTTATATTATTTCAAATGAGTTCAATATGGGATTTATTGTGTTCATACAAAACATGGCAGTTAGTCTTCTTCTGATTGGAACATCCAGTAGTGGACAATCCTCTTCCAAAGTGATCATATTGATAGCTCTTGCTATCAAAAGTTTATTGTGGTGTTCTGTTGAAACTTAACCCTTTGTGATTATACAAAACAAAGTAATAATTACAAACTGGAGCAAGTCTAAACTGCCCACCTAGCTAGCCCACAGCAATCCTCTACCTTCAGATCAAGAGACCACTGTTTCATGAAATTGCCACTGTGTTCAAGCAAAATTTGGGCTTTTAAAAAAGACCAACGTAAGCTGAAAGAAAATGAGTTTATATTTTATCTGGAATATAAAGGTAATATGGTCTTCCATGTGAGTAGCATTATCTCACATCTGTTTAAACTAGATAAGAAAATGCATATATTAAATATGTGAAACTGTAGGAAACTTTATGTAGCCCAATTAGTGATATGGTGGGATTAATAAGTAATCCAGCCACATTTTTAGATGACCGTGTATGCCCCAGTTTTCTTATTTTTCCCCACAAATTATAATGTAAGAAAATGTTTACGAATTGGGTACCTTTATGACCTCTTATACAAAATTGTAGGTGTGGTAATGGATGACATTTCTTATTTTAATTACTTTATTTAAAATGTAGTCAGCCAAATGGAATGTTCCCTTCCTCTGTTAAATACATGCCAAGTAGTTATCTGTTCTGGAGGTAGGGAGTCAATAAAACCTCTGTGTGATAAATCATTATTCTTTTAAGAAATGTACAAGCTAAATCAATAAGGAAATGCAGGAATCCATATCATCAGGAATAATAGCAACCAAGCAAAGTATGGACTGTATGGATAAAATGGAACCTATTCAGGACATGAATATAGAAAAACTTTAAGTTTCTGTCAGAAAGACTAAAAATTGTTTCTCTGTAAATATAGAATTTTAGAAGATCATTTAAAATACAACATTATGGTTTAGGAGTATGTATCATTCTGTCTTATTGAATATTCATATCCTAGAAGTTTTCCAAAATCTTAGAACAGAAGTTAACAGACCTCAAATTTTTCATGTTTATTTTCTGTGTAATATATTCTTGTGATCCAACATTAATAAAAAGAGGAGCTTTATAACAAGGTGCAGTATTCAGGTTTTCCTCTACTTACAACCACAACTGGGACCAGAATTTCCATTTCTAGGCAACATTATTGTTAAGTGAGTCCTGCTCACTTTTAATATATTTTTTGCCATGGTTGTTAAGCAAACTACTATAGTTATTAAGTGAATCATTCAGTTGTTAAGTAAACTTGACTTCCTTTTAGGTGTGAATAACTAGGTTCACATGTGAAGAGTACAGTTAGCCACGTTATTGCTCGTGTCTATTACACAGGAATGTTCTCAGATTGATAGTTGCATCTGCACTAGATGGCATTCAGGGGGTGGGTGGGTTAGACCTTACTCTCTTGTGCCCATGTAAGGATTCCAGACTAATTCCCTGCTTGACTCCTCTCCCATACTTGGCCAGTCTCTCTCAGACATCACTTACTCCTCAAAACAGTCTTTCCCTTCTTCCATGATGTCTTCCTGGACTGAATTCTTATAGATGGAAGCAAAGCCAGTTTAATGGAATCCTCTGCCTGTGTTGGAAGAGGTGCTATTGTCTGTAAAACATCTAGATGATCAGCAGGTTCCTCCCACTCAGAAAGTGATGGCCAGAGGTGGACAGTTGGGCCTCATCAATCACCATGTCTCCCCACAAATGGGTCCCCTCTATCTGGTTAACCTGTTCATTTACATGTCTGAAAGGTGCTTTTTCAGGAGGCAACTGGACTTCCTTATTTTTCTTTGAAGACATTTCATTTCTCATCCAAGTAGCTTTTTCAGCTCTGACTGGATGGTGGGGAATGGAAGGATTTATATTCCTGGTAGACAGTTGGTCATTTGCATTCTTTTAGAAAGTCATTGAGGCCATTTGGAGGTTTTTACCTGTGTCCTCAGGGTCACCTAAGTAGTGCAAATGTCTGTGGAGCTTTCTTGGCTGCAGGATGTTTTCTGCCCTGTGTCCCTTCACTGTTGAACACAGACACAGGCTGTTGGGGATGAGTCTGTGTTGTCTGCATCTCAAACTGAAGCACAAATGTTTCCTGTAGTCTGCAATGTTTTCTGAAAATCCATTCATACTCCTGGCACCATTCTAAGGATGTTCATCCCAAAGTTCATATCTAAATGTCTAGGTCTGTTCACTAACAGATTCCTTGGCCCACTCCAGTACAGAGCAGGGACCTGGAAGTTTGGAAGGTAATGGCTTTTTTGCAAATTTCTGCACCAATCTGAGGGTCCACACATCTGGTATTTTGCTAGGATTGCTCAGAGACTGGATAACCCCCTCCAATGGATCAAATACTGCATGCCTATGTCCCATCATCTACAGTCCAAAATTTCTTTGACTTCATACTTTTCCCCTTGCACAAGCACCAAGGGTGGGTCAGACCTTGCCCGAATGGGCTCATGTAAGGATTTCAGACTAATTCCCCATTGATTCCTCTCTCTGGCCCAGCCAGTCTCTCACTCTGACACTGCCTGCAGTGATTTTGTTTCTTGGAAGCCAGCTGGGAAGGTCGCAAATGTTGAACACATGATCCCAGAATGCTGCAACCATTGTAAATACATATTGGTTGTCTAATGCCTGAATTTTTATCATGTGACTATGGGGATGCTGTGATGGTCATAAATGGGGGATTGGTTATAAGCCACTCTTTTTCAATGCTATTGTAATTTTGAATGGCTGCTAAATGAATGGTTATAAGTTGATGACTGCCTGTACAATAAATTACAACATTAAAAATAGTTCAGATTAGTGTAATAGATGTAGACTTAGCTTTTAGTATCAGAAATATGAAGCTTACACACTTTTGAATATATTTTACATCTATTTCCCTAGTAGCTGGGGGAAACCAGCAATGTGATACTTGCCAAAACATTTCAAGACAAAATTCAATCAAACAGGATTCCTTACAGATGTCCATAAAGCATCCAAAGAACCTTTCTGACAACACAAAATATGTAAAAAGTGAGGACGCACTGATGCAGTGGGTTAATGATGTTGGAACTGCTGGTTAGAAGTGGTTTGCCCACTGGCGATCTGAACCTGGCTCCGTGACATGGAGTGAGGTCCTGACACTCAGTCACAAGCTCCTGCCCACCCAGCAGTTCTAAAGCATGCAATATTGTGAGTAGATAAATGGGGGAAACTTTGGTGGGAAAACCTAGTTGTATCCATGTGTTCAGAGAATGGAAGCTCTGGACCTGGCCAGACACAAGGCAACACAACACAAAACAAGGCAAGGAGAAGCGAGAAGGGCAGAAGAGACTGGAAGAGCCAGCAACCCAAACACCGCTAGTCAGCTAGTGTAAAGCTAGTTCAGCCCCTGCCATGCACCAAGGATAGTCAGGTAAGCACCAAACAGAATGAACTAGCAATTAAGACTGTTGGGACTGCATTGTATCTAGTATTTGTAGATTTTCTTGACATTGAATGCTATATGCTAAATAAACAAACAAATAAATAAATAAATAAATGTGAAAGGTCACCTATATCATCCCCCAATTAACTTTATTCTTGTAAATTTATTAGGCTAATCTACAGCACTGCTCATAAAATCTGAATCTATTGGTCCACAACACAAAAGATCTTGGATGCTGCAAACTCAGAAGAGCCCAGAGGTTGCAGAAGAACACCTCTTCAATACCACTGTAAAATCAAATTGAATCCCTCTGCATATGGAATGCTAATTGGGCGTTGGTGGAGTAGACAAAACCAATAGGAATGACTGTTAAAACAGAATATTCTGGATAAGGCAGTACCTAGCCTGCTGGAATATACTCAACATACTAAGGTTTAGCTGCTTATCCTATTTCGTTCTTAGATTTAGGCAACAAAATTAGATACCTGAGGCCTGGTGCAAAAGAAAGTGGGGGAGAAGCAAAGGGGAAAAGACAAAAATGATCTCTTGTATCGTAGGCTGTGTATAATTATAATGATGTTGAATAGGAATCAATTTATTGGAATCAAGATATTGATTCCCATATGCTTCCATGTAGCTTTTTAATAAATTGAGTAATAATGGGCTTCTGTTGCATCAGTCAGCATTTTTACCTACTGAGAACCAGTTTAGGGGAACTTTCCATCTCATTAATGTCAAACTTTGTAAAAACTATCTGAATAGAGTAGATTTTGGGGAAATAATAGTTGTAAATATTTGTGATTTTTTAAATGCCCCCTAACCTGAAATCATAAGCAATACATACAAGCATATTTTACTAGATTAAGATGATTTCCTTTGAAAAAATATTATATAGGCTCTAATTAATTGGTGTAACTAGCCACTAGTTTCTTTTATATATCAGGAAAAAACCTGCATTAAAATTGCATTAAAGTTACCTGTTGTGACAAAAACTCTATATTTATTAGAGCAGTTTCCGCAAAAGAAATACAATGAATCCTCAGAGTCATTAGAGACAAGATTTATTGTTCATTAAATCTTAGAGTAGAATGGACTCCCCCTTTCCCCTTTTTTTGAGCCTGTAGACCCTATTCAGAGTAGAGTTGGGGGGACTGGATGGATGGAACTGAGCATTTACTGGCAAGTTGTCCTTCCTGACATCTATGCAGAGTTTGCAGCAGATATTTTTACTTTGTGCCCTACTGCTACCTAGAAACATCTACCGCTACCTAGGATTGAACACTCAACTTTCCAAATTGGGGGAGGGGGGCAAGCATCTTCACCACTAGGTCACTATGCTGCTCTAGAGTACAATAGACAAGTAGAATAAATTTTCATATTGCAAATTGAAGTATTATATATTCCCAGCCAGTTATATTTAACTAGATCAGCATTCCCCAACCTTTCCGGGTTGGTGGCCTGCTGTATGGGGGGGAAAGAGGGGATGGTTTTGTGTGAGTGGCAGGTACACACATGCACATGCACAGCTTCATTTGTGTCAGCATTGGGCATGCATGCATGCCGTTCATGCAAGTGGAGCTGTGAGCATTGCCCCCACTACTTGCATGAATGGAGCTGTGAGTGCCAGCTCAACTGCCCATATGAGTGGGACTGTTAGTACTGGCGCTCACCATTAGCATGAGTCAGGCTGTACATGTGTACTTGCATTCACCAGCCCACCTTTCATGCAGGCTGGTTGTAAATAAGCCACGGCCCACAGGTTGGTGCCCACAGGTTGGAGACCCCTGAGGTAGATAATGCTGGAGATATAAATTTGGAATACTACATTCTTCTGAAAGTAACTTGAAAACAAAAGCTATAAAATCCATGTGTGGGCAGAACAACTTTATTCCAGCTGTGGGACATCTTGGGGCAATGATATACCAAACATATCATCTAGGGAAAAAATATGTTTCTAAAAATGTGTGCTGCATAGGCTTCACTGAAAAAGAAAAGAACTTTAAAAGGAGAGGGAAAATGAAATGCAAATAAAGTACACAGCTGAGGTTTCCATTGCTCAAGCACTGCAGAACAGGTTGCCATGGTACCACGAGGAAGGCCATTTTCGGCACTTTGGTTATTCCTGATTTCCTCAATTGGTACAGCATGCTGTATTGTATTAAGTTGATTATCCATCTCTTCTTGACCTCTACAAACACTAAGGTCAGTGAGAGAATTCACCTCAACATCCTCTAAGGCAGGGGTGTCAAACTGCTGGCCCGTGGGCCAGATGCGTCATGAAGAAACCACACCCACCCAATTGCTGGCAATGGGGGAAAAGTTCCGATACGTTGCGTGACATCACATGATGTTGTGAGTTTGACATGTCTGCTCTAAGGCCTTATCCCAATTTTCAATGGCCAAATATGACACTGGTGGATGATCATGCCAGCTGCGGGAAGATTCTGCTTAATTCTCCTTTAGTACAGTTACAAAGTATAAGTGATGCTTATATTTGACCACCCAGGACTCCTTTTGGATCCCTGGAGTCCTTCAGAATGGGAGTGATTATAAATTCAGTCCCCTATTTAGTGTTTTTTGGGGGGGGGGAATTTAAGGAAGCAGTGCAAGCATTTTTGAACAAAAATTCAGCAAATGCTTAATACTCCTTAATAAATGCAAGCCTGCAAAAAAGTTGTCAGAAATGAAATCTTGGAATGCAATGCTCAGTGAGACATGGTAATTTCCAATTAAAATTCAAGCCATCCAAAGGTACTTAATCCTGGTCTGATACCTTTGCAAGGAAGGTAGGAAAGTTGAAAGTTGAATATGCATTAATTGCCCTCCAAAAAATCTGGCCATAGCATATTTCACTAAATCAAATTTAATTTTGATCTTTTCCTGACCATTTCTTTTGCTTGTCCTGCCTTCTTTTCAGAGTGAAGCTAATGACAGCAAATGATAAACAAAACTCTGTCTAAAAATTAAGTTACATACTATGGAGTACATACTCAGAGAATAAGAAAGATGAAGTTCAGAATATGCAAAGAACATTAGATTCAGGAAGCCTGAACTTTGTATAGACCAGTGAGATGGCCCTGTGTGTGTGCGTGTGTGTACGCGCACACACACGTGTGTACTTACTGAAGTGTGCAAATCAAACAAATTCTTTCTTTAGGCTGAAGATATTTCTTTAAAACTTGCATAGATTCTGCAAAACTATCAGCTTATTTTTGTTTTGAAAATAGTGCCACCAAGTGGAATTACATTTAGTTAATAGTTATCTATATGGTTTAAGAGCATTATGCTTTCATTCAGCAAAAGAATGAAATGTATATCTATATCAATGTATTCAGGCATTGATATATACTTCTGTATATATAAGAAAGACATGAACAATGAAGTGCTGTGATTAAATGACAAAATCTATTCCAGTTCCCATCTGACTTAAAACACATTTTTTCATCCAGTTGAAAAATAAATATACAAATTTTGGTATGGCCAAACTGAAGAGGTACAACTATTTCTAACATTAGTCAGGTGATACCTATATCCTATATACCTATATAGGCCCAGGTATAGCACGGAGATGGCATTGGTCGCGCTGGTGAATGATCTCTGGCAGGCCCGAGATAGGGGTTATTCCTCTGTCATGGTCCTATTAGATCTCTCAGTGGCTTTTGATACCATCGACCACAGTATCTTGCTGCGTCGTCTTGAGGAGTTGGGAGTGGGAGGCACCGTTCTGCGGTGGTTCTCCTCCTACCTCTTGGGCCGTTAAATCTCACCCGGAGGGCAACCGGTAACCAATGCAGCTCACGCAGGAGGGGTGTAATATGGGAATATCAAGGTGCTCCCATCACTACCTGTGCAGCCGCACTCTGCACCAGCTGAAGCCTCCGGGTGGTCTTCAAGGGCAGCCCCATGTAGAGTGCATTGCAGTAGTCTATACGGGAGGTAACGAGTGCGTGGGTGACTGTACGTAGGGCATCTCGGTCCAGAAAGGGGTGCAACTGGTGCACCAGGCGAATCTGGGCAAATGCCCCCAGCCCCTCCTGCGTGAGCTGCATTGGTTACCGGTTGCCCTCCAGGTGAGATTTAAGGTGCTGGTACTTACCTTTAAAGCCTTACATGGCTTAGGCCCGGGATACTTGCAGGACCATCTGCTGCCGGGAACGAATTCCCATCGCCCAGTATGCTCACACAGAGAAGGCCTCCTCAGGGTACTGTGGGCTAGACAATGTTGGCTGGCGACCCCCAGGGGAAGGGCCTTCTCTGTGTGCTGCATTTTATTAAATTTATATACCGCCCTTTCCCGAAGGACTCAGGGCGGTTTACAGGGTGTTTAAAATCAAACAGTACAAAATACAAAAGTTAAAAAACAATTTAAAAAGATTAAATTATCCCTTAACTAAAAACCTCAGTTAAAAATTCTCAGCCTGGGCCGGAGAGCTCAAAGAGCCAGGTCTTCAGGTCCCGATGGAATGAACGAAGGTCAGGGGCGGTCCTAAGATCCACGGGCAGCTGGTTCCAGAGGGCAGGCGCACTCACAGAGAAGGCCCTCTCCCTGGGTGTTATCCACCAGCAATCTTTTACCGGCGGCACCCTGAGAAGACCCTCCCTGTGCGAGCGCACTGGACGAAGGGAGTTTGATGCTGGCAGTCCATTCTTATTTTTATTATGAAATAACTATGGAAGAGTACCTCTGCCTTGACTTTCAACCAGTTCAATATTTCAAACTTTGTGGGGTTTTCTTGAAATTGACACTGAAGACTAATGTGGTTATATCCTAAAGAATTATTTTAAGTACAAATTTATTTATGTATTTATTCACTTACTTATATGGTTGCCCACAGTCTCTCAGGTAAATGAAATCTTCCAATCCAATTTTTAAGTTACCTTTTTTTGTTTTGTAAGGAAGGCTTTTATTTATGTATTTATTCACTTACTTATATGGTTGCCCATTTAATAATGTCTCTAGCCACTGTATAAAACTCAATATCTAACCATTAAAATAATAACCCACAGTCTCTCAGGTAAATGAAATCTTCCAATCCAATTTTTAAGTTACCCTTTTTTGTTTTGTAAGGAAGGCTCTATAGTCTATACTGTTTAATTTATGCATAAATGTTCTAGTATCAAGTGATGGCTAATAAAATCACCAAGTTAATAGTAACACTAATTCAAGAAAAGTGATGTGGAAAATATATATGTGATATATTGATCTGTTTTACCAACATATTCATCCCCTGAAAAATATCCCTTTCCCTAAATTGTTTTACCTCCATGCTAACTTAGGTGCGTTATCTTTTATCTAAAGTTCATTTTTAAATGTCATTCTGTTGAAACTGTAGGCACATAAACAAAAGCTTTTATAAACAGTCAAGAAGTCTGCTTTAGAATAAGTGCCCTGAGGGCTGCAATAATCTATTCTTTGTAATGAAAACAGGAAATAAGAACTGATTTTCTATTTGGGGAAATCTTACTGAATAAAAAGGAATCACTTTTCTACATAAATCTATTCTCATTTACAATATTTTTTTTCCATAAGATACATTTTATAAGCAAATTGTGAAATGAAAATTTAGTGAAGAATCTGACAGTGGGCAGAATTATACCAAGGGAAAGAGATTGATGAACTTGTACCATACCTGAAGTAGAAATGCCTATCAGGTCTTTTATTACCATGATAATAATCTAAGTTTCTTAACTTCCATGCAGAGTAATTTTATCAAACACAATGCACTCTTACAAGAGACAGTGATGTAGAAATACTGAATAATGCTAATACCACAGGTACAAGGAGTACAGGTGTTCATTTGTTGGCCCATACAAAACAGCAGTCCAAGGGCAACAGTAGAGCAAGACATGGTGCTAGGTATTCTGGTGACATTTCTACACAGCCACTGGCCTGGTCCCGCTAACCTTACAGCAGATCTCTGTAGTAGTGATCCTAGGTTCTTAAATATGACACTGTTTGATCAAAGGGACTAAGAGCATGCCCATTTGGTCTGCTCTGAACAGACAGAAACCATAGAAGGCAGATGGTCCCTTAAATATCTAGGTCCCATGCCATGTAGGGTCTTATAAGTTATAACCACCATTTTAAATCACAGCCTTGCTTTATTCTTCATGATGCACATTTATTTATCCTTTTTCCCCCTTTATGATGCACATTTATTATTTGGTCCAACTCTTTACTTCTCTGACTCCACAATATATCCTTGGACCTTGCTATTTTTTAATAATTGAAGAAAGGGTTTAATCCCTTATGCAGACACTGTGAACCAACGAGGGGTGGAATCCGAGATATATGGTAATCTGAAAGGTATCTAATTTCAAAAGCATTTTCCTTGAATAAATCTGAATAAAAACCTTCCTGAATGCATGCTGTAGCAGAAGAATCAGGGAGAAGTTTATTCAATTCACCTAAAACTAAACATCAGAGGTTTTTCATGTGTTGCTAGTTCTAGATCTGCCTTATATCTGTGTTTGACTTTTATTATATGGTTGTGGGTATCCTTGGACCAATCTTGCTCTTCTCTTAACTTGTTTATCACTTTCTTTTTCATGATTTTACACTCCTTCTCAAAAGGTAGATTTTTAAAAATTTATATCCAATAGTTTTGATACAAAGATTTTTCTTTTAACTCATAGCAAAAAGTATGATTACTAATAAAACTATGCTATACATAGGTCTGTGCAAAAGTTCTGTGCAGAAGGGAACAGCTTCAGAAGTGTAAAGTTTCTCTCTCAGTGTCTGTTAACTGATTTAAGCCTGAAAGAATCCTAATTATGATCTTGGCAACATCATGGACTAATTTTGAAAACAACTAGGGCTCTTCCTAGCTAGCACAAAGCTTGAAGCAGTCCATCATTGCTGGGTTTTCAGTGGAAGATTCTGGCTCCATAACAAAATTGTCTACTTCACCTGAAATGCAGATCACATGAACCATTAAAGATGGTCACAACACAACATATTGTGTAGCTTCTACTGAACAGAGTGGGATTTGCATATCAAAACATAAATGATAATCAAAGTATACCAAATAAGAGTTGGCATCCTTAAATATATTCTGAATCAATTTTTAAACTAAAAATATAAATTTGACTACCTTCTTATATTTCTGGATGTGTATAAATATCATCATATTCTGAATCAATTTTTAAACTAAAAATATAGATTTGACTACCTTTTTATATTTCTGGATGTGTATAAATATATGAAAGACACCAGTCATCAGTGAAGTAGAGTAGAGACATAACAGTATAAATTTATTTAAAACTCTGCACATCAACGGCAACTCTGAGCTACTGATGAATCCAACATCAAATGCATTTTTGTTCAATACTGTTATTTTATGGCTCACATGAAATGCTAACATGAGATTCCAGAGCACTATTACCACAGGCGTAGCTATTCTGACTGTTTCCATTTTCTCCAGCCTCCTCATATCCTGAGAAGATGTTGCTTTCTGGGCTTACAGACAATAAAGCAGCCATGCAACTGGCACTTGTTGATCCCATGTGGCTATCATTCTCTCCAAGGGATAGTTGTAAATTGTTTTTTTCTTTTTCATATTTTTTTGTAGCTGCTGCTGCTGCGGCAGCTGCCGCCGCTTTCTCCTCCTGATGCATGTCTTGATACACCTGATGCATGATAAATTGTGTTGTATTTCGAGGGGCTCGCATCCCAGGAGCTCTCCACTCACACAGGTTCATTGGACGGAGCCGTCCCTTTATTGCAGTACGCATAAATGCCAACAAACGCTGTTGTCTGATGAAACGCTTTCGACCAATTTTATAATGCCTTTTCTGACAGATCTTACAGAATCTGGGCTTTCGCTGGTAAGCTGCAATAGGGCCATGCTTCATTTTCTTCTTGTTCTGTGATCTTGTTCCCCTCCAATAGCTTTTTTTCTTCTTCCACAATCCACCATTTCTAGAAAATCTACAATTCTTCCATTTTGAGGATAGATTACCTTTGTACCTCTGAATTTTAGTATTATAATGATTGCAGTGAGATGATCTAGGATTGTATTTTCCTGCATTTGCTACTCTCCCTGTCATCACAGGCCATTGATTGTGATATCCTTGTTGCAAAGACAACTGCAGATAACATAGTCGTCCTTGTCTCCACATCTTAGCTAGAAAATGGTGGGAACCTGTTCCAAATAAGACCTTCTCCTCCTTTTATATTTGCTGTCTTGCCAGGGATCTCCTTACTAAGGTTTCCTTGTGTTGTTTGCTATGTATAATGCAGTTTGCTTCTTCTGCCTTTAATGAGATGGGTACCCACTACCAGTTGTCCAACAGTTTAATTCCTGTTTTACTTCTTTGTCTTCCTTCTCATTTGTGACTCTCCTCCTAGCCTTGTATAATGCTTATAACACAATGAAACGGTGATCTGAAGTATTGCTTCAACACAGATTTAGTGGGTTTTTGTTGTCACACCACTGACAGTTACTTCTTTCCTCTTGGGACTGCCGTATAGATTGAACAAAGCATCTTCATCACCCTAGACAACAGGGAACCAATCATAAAGCAATGGGCGTGGCTGAAACTGGGCATTCTGGTGGCAAGCAAACTGAAATAGAACTATGCTAATAGCATGTTTTTGCTTGAAATCCTGTGAAAGCAAAACCAATTTATTTGCCCAAGATCAGTAGTGTGATTCAGCCAGTTTGTACCACTTTGGCAGAACCGGTAGCTAATTTTTTGTTGCCCAGGCCCAGAATGGATTTACAGAAGCGGCATCCACACAGAGATACGGTTGTTCACATATTTGAATCCCACCACTGCCCAAGATCCTATAACATCTGCCCTCATATAACCACACTAATAGGCATGTTAATGTACATGTTCTAGCCAAATATCATTTAACCTAAAATAATTTTTGGAACCCCAATTTAGCGTAATATGCTTCTCCCTTATTTTTGTTGACACCATCTTTGAAGATTTTTTCATCTCATCCAAGATATTCTTCAACCCTTAGGTATAGGAATCATAGAGACTTCAGTGAGAAGCAAGAAGACAAGCCTTAAATAAAACTTTTTGCATGGAATATAAGTTCCATGCCATTAAAGTATGGGCTTAAACAATTAACAAATATCTCAATAATTCCAGTAATTCCAGTAAAAGTAATTAGGTTTCCATGTAAAGTTGAATAAAGGGCTAAACCTTTTTTTATTCCCTAGAATAGGTGGTAAATTTATTCCTTGAACCAGAGCCAGCTGTATCTTGTTTTTATTATGTATTGCCCTGTTCACCGCCCTGAGTCCTTCGGGAGAAGGGCGGTATACAAATTAAATAAATAAATAAATAAATAAATAAATAAATAAATAAATAAATAAATAAATAGACACTAATCTCAAACGACAAATATTGAGTGATTAGGACCAAACCAAGCTGCCAGTCCTATGAACTGCCTGGTTTTTTTAAGTCATGTACAAGAATGCTGAAATAAAATGCACTGCCAGTTGAAATGGAGGTACTATGTCATCCTTTGTGCTTGAGCCACAAAATTTTTTAGGCAAGTCATTTTGAAAATTATAGCATTTATTTTTTCCCCCAGACAAGACTGAAAGTCTGCTATGCATTCTGTATCTCCTTTACCATCTGTCTGTATTTAACTGCATTTCTTGGACATGTAGAATTCTGAACATTCCAAGTGACATTTGAACATTAACTTCTGATAATTTGGCAGTTAAGAGATGCAAAGATTCTAGTTTTAGCACGTCCTGCATTGACAGTTTTCACTAAAACTGAAACTAATCATTTTAAAAAAAATCAAATGCTGTTTGTTTTCTTTTCACTAAAAAGAAACTTTATAAAAACATACAGGAAATCTCTTTCACTCTCTCTGTAGACCAGTGTTTCTCAACTATAATGACTTGAAGATGTGTGGACCTCCAGTCTGGGGACTTCTGGGAGTTGACAAGGCTGAGAAACAATGCTTTATACACTTTGATCACTAAACAGCACATGAATTTCACACATTCCTATAGTGCATCATTTTACCCACCCTCCAGATGTTTTAGGCTACAACTGTCATAATTTATGTTGATAGCTAAGTATTTTATGCTGTCTTAACACATGAGGGCAGTACTAGACTGCAAAATAATCATGACATAAATATTGGTAAATGAAGCACATTCACTTCAGAGCACTTCCAAGCCATTTTGAGAGAGAGAAAAGGAGAGAGACTCCCTAAATTCCTCCGTCCCTCCCTCCCTTCCTTCCTTTTCTCACATTTTTTATAGACAACTCAAGTGGCGAGCATATCTAATATTGCTTCCTCCTCCTATTTTCCCCACAAAACCTGCATTCTAACCACCGTGCCACCACATGTAAGGATATATATATATATACCCTCAGAAGGGTATGGCTGGCTGAGGACGACTAAGGAGTCAGAAATGCATCTCAGTTTCCCTTTAATTCTTTGTTAGTAATTTACACACACACACACACACACACACACACACACACACACACACACACACACACACATATATATATATATATATATATATATATATATATATATATATATATATATATATAACATGTATCCTTAATACTATTAAAAACTATCATTAAAATCATGAAGGATGTAACAAATAAGATTTTGAGGACATGCCTATCTCTTATAAAAAGATCCTGGTATTCCAAGAATTTAAGCTTTTAAGAAACCAACTTTTGTACTTGAAAATGTCTCGCTTATTACAATATTAAATATATGAACAACAGCATTTGTATACAGCATTGTGTCTGTTTATGCATATTTCTATAAGTATTTAATATAGTTGCTCATTTTTACTGTGAAGGCATTAGAAGTAATTGTGTTTTATTTATTTATTTTTATGTGGTCCTAGTTTCTTAGTGGTTGATCTAATTGGAGTTTCAGTTTCAGAAGTTTGGAGCATAGAGGCTTGTGGAAATTTAAGTTAAATGAATTATTATGATTAAAGAAAAAAAAACTGCACACATACTCAGTGGTACACATTGCATATCCATATTTTCCACATTTCCTGGTCTTCCCATGTTATGCTGGCATGAGCTGAGTTGTGATAAATCCATATTTAAGCAAATTATACTGACCAACTTTATGTATATTTGACTCCAGCATGCTAAATGTAGCTAAATTCTGGCATATTACATGTAAAAAGCAATCAGCTGACGGATACATCAGGATTTTATTATTTTGTATATGCAACTTGTTTCTCATTATTGAATTTTATTATGCACTGGTTCTATATATTGCTCTTTTACTGTAATAAAGAATTCATAATTCTACAAAAGAAAACAAGCCTTTTTAATATTAAATATTGTACAAAGTAATGCAATATAGTTTTATCTTGTATCTAATTGGCATCAGTTTAAAAGCAGGATTTATGAAACTTTGATTTCCTCCAGCATGGCTCTTATGGTCTTCTCATTTAAAAAATGAATCTTGCATATGTTGGGAATGTAAACTATAATTAAAATCAAAATAATGTGATTCATTTACTACTCACATTGGATTTTTATAGTTTTTGTTGTTATTGTTAGCTGCGAAGTCATGTCCGACCAATCGCGACCCCATGGACAACATTCTTCCAGGCCTTCCTGTCCTCTACCATCTTCTGGAGTCCATTTAAGCTCATGCCTACTGCTTCAGTGACTCCATCTAGCCACCTCATGTAAGATGATTAAATTTTGAACATAATGTGAGAAGACTTAGCTGTATCAAAAAATCTATAATGATGAAAAGATGGAAGAAAAGAAGAGGATGGTTTACAGGAAAATGGACAGACTCAATTCAGTAGTGGTGGATATAACACTGGAAGACTTAAACAGCTAGTTTGGGGCAGATCATCTTGGTAAAGGTTCACTTGTGATCTCTAACAGACCTGATGTCAACTTGGTGGTATATAATCAATCAAAAATAGTAAAATGGTAACCATGAATATCTAGCTTTTTTCTAACATTTCTACTTTCCCCTTCATCCATCAGTTCATATACAGGTAGTCCTCAACCTATGACCACAATTGAGCCCAAAGTGTATGTTGTTAAGGGAGAAATTTGTTAAACAAGTTTTGCCTCATTTTACAACTTTTCTTGCCACATTTGTTAAGTGAATCACTGCAATTGTTAAGTTAGTAACACGATTGTTAAGTGAAACTGGCTTCCCTATTGACTTTGTTTGTCAGAAGGTCACAAAAGGGATCACATGACTCTGGAACACAGCAATGATCATACATGTGAGTCAGTTGTTAAGCATCTGAATGTAAATCAGGTGACCATGGGGACGCTACAACAGTCAAAAGACTGAAAAATGCTCATAAGTCACTTCTTTCAGTGCCATTGTAACTTTGAACAGTCACTGAAAATAAATTAAGTCAAGGACTACTTGTATTGTTTACAAGACTGTATAGAAACAGTATACTTCAATACTATTTAGAATTTTTATATATTTTATTGATTAAATATATATATTCATTAAAGGTAAAAAGGTAAAGGTTTCCCCACACATGCATGCTAGTCGTTTCTGACTCTAGGGGCCGGTGCTCATCTCTGTTTCAAAGCCACTTGTCCGAGGATGTCTCCATGGTCATGTGGCCAGCATGACTAGATGCCAAAGGCACACGGAACGCTGTTACCTTCCCACCGTAGTGGTCCCTATTTTTCTACTTGCATTTTTATGTGCTTTCGAACTGCTAGGTTGGCAGAAGCTGGGACAAGTAATAGGTGCTCACTCTGCTATGCGGCACTCAGGATTCGACCCGCCAAACTGCCAACCTTCTGATCGACAAGCTCAGCGTCCTAACCCACTGAGCCACCGTGTCCCTATATATTCATTACTTTACCTAAATGAAACCATACTCTAATACTATGAGTTAAAATAATATGTGGTATGTTTTTAAAGCAGTATATTACTTGTAAGAGAAATAATGTTGCACAATACTACTGTTACTATCCAAACTTAGTAATAGCTTCCAACAGGCAAACAGGGCAGGCACGTTTAGGCATATGGAGTTTTGCTCAAGTTGATGGGATTGTCATTTAATCTAATGTCTTCAAGAGGTTTACGGATATAAGTATGGTTGTTTATTTTGCAGAAAGTACCTTCATGCATCTCCAGAATATTTATTTATTTTATTTATTTATTTAGTTATATTTATATACCGCCCTATTCCCTGAGGACTCAGGGCGGTTTACAGGGAATTAAAAATCCAAAATACAAAAATTAAGAACAAATTAAAAAGTATTAAATTAACCCTGTAGTCAGTTAAAAAGAACCCCAAATTAAAAATTCTTCCTCAGTCTGGGCCCGAGAGCTGAAAAAGCCAGGTCTTCAGGCCCCGGCGGAATGATCGGAGGTCGGGGGCAGTCCTCAGCTCCACCGGCAGCTGGTTCCAGAGGGCAGGCGCTCCCACTGAGAAGGCCCTATCCCTGGGTGTCACCCGCCGGCAATCTCTCACCGGTGGAACCCTGAGCAGACCCTCCCTGTGGGAGCGCACTGGGCGAAGGGCGTTTGATGCCGGCAGCAGGTGTTCCCTCAAATATCCCGGACCCAGGCCATGTAGGGCTTTATAGGTGATAACCAGCACCTTGAATTTCACCCGGAGGGCAACCGGAAGCCAATGCAGCTCGCGGAGTAGAGGTGTTACATGGGAGTATCGGGAAACCCCCATTACAACTCGCGCGGCCGCATTCTGCACCAGTTGAAGCCTCCGAGTGGTCTTCAAGGGCAGCCCCATGTAGAGAGCGTTACAGTAGTCCAAACGGGAGGTCACAAGCGCATGAGTGACTGTGCGTAGGGCGTCTCGGTCCAGATAGGGACGCAACTGGCGCACCAGGCGAACCTGTGCAAAAGCCCCCCTGGTCACGGCTCCTATGTGATCTTCAAAATTGAGCCGTGAATCCAGGAGGACGCCCAAGTTGTGAGCCCTATCAACGGGGGGTAACACCTCACCCCCCATCATTAGAGGTGGAATAACATGGTTAACCCGGGACGCCGATATGCACAGCCACTCGGTCTTGGCGGGATTGAGACGAAGCCTGTTTCTCCCCATCCAGACCTGAACCGCCTCCAGGCACCGGGACATCACGGAGAGGGCATCACTGGGTTGGTTCGGGGTGGAAAGAAAAAGTTGGGTATCATCAGCATACTGGTGATACCCCACCCCAAAACCACGAATGATCTCGCCCAGCGGCTTCATGTAGATGTTGAACAGGAGAGGTGAGAGAACCGACCCCTGAGGAACTCCACAAATGAGAGACCTCGGGGCGGATCTCTGCCCTCCTGTCAACACCGACTGCGAGCGGCCCCGGAGGTAGGAGGAGAACCACCGTAAAACGGTGCCTCCCACTCCCAACCCCCTGAGACGCCGCAGCAGGATACCATGGTCGATGGTATCAAAAGCCGCTGAGAGATCTAATAGGACCAGGACAGAGGAGCAACCCCTGTCCCTAGCCCTCCAGAGATCATTCACCAGTGCGACCAACGCCGTCTCCGTGCTGTGTCCGGGCCTGAAGCCCGATTGGTACGGGTCCAGATAATCAGTTTCCTCCAGGAACAGAGGGAGCTGATGCGCCACCACACTCTCAACAACCTTCGCCAGAAAGCGAAGGTTGGAGACTGGACGATAGTTGTTTAAAACAGCCGGGTCCAAAGCAGGCTTCTTGAGGAGGGGTCTCACCACCGCCTCCTTCAGGGCGGCAGGGAAGACACCCTCCTTCAAAGAAGCAGTTATTACTGCATGGAACCAGCCTCGTGTTCCCTCCCGAGCCGCATAAGCTAGCCAGGAGGGGCATGGATCCAACAAACAGGTGGTGGAGCTCAGTCTCCCCATGATCCTGTCCACATCATCAGGGGAAACAGGGTCGAACTCAGTCCAGATAACATGCTCAAGACCGCCTGATTCCTCCACATCAGACTCTGCCCAGTCAGAGTCCAGGCCGGTCCAGATCCGAGTGATTTTGTCCGCCAGATGATGACTAAACTCCTCGGCTCGTCCCTGCAAGGGATCCTCTCTCACCTCCTGGTTAAGGAGGGAGCGAGTCACCCTAAACAGGGTGGCCGGGCGATTATCTGCGGATGCGACAAGGGCGGCAAAGTAGTTAGACTTCGCCGTCCTTATCGCCGCAAGATAAGACCTTATAAAGGTTCTTAACTGCAATCGGTCGGATTCGGATCGGCTGGATCTCCAACCGCTCTCTAGACCTCGTCTCCGACGCTTCATCTCCCGGAGCTCCACAGAGAACCAAGGGGCCCAACGGGATCTGCGCCGAGTCAGAGGTCGCATGGGTACAACGCAGTCGAGTGCCCTGGTGGCAGCCGTTTCCCAGGCCTCCACCAGAGCATCGACTGGGCTGTGGGTAAGGGTGATAGGTATCGGCCCAAGCGCCCTCTGGAACCGGTCCGGGTCCATTAGGCGCCTGGGGCGGAACCACCTGGTCGGTTCCGCCGCCCAGCGGCGGGGGATGGCATGACGGAAAACCAGCCTCAGGAGGTAATGATCTGACCATGACAGAGGGGTGATGGATGGAGAACCCCCTCCCAGATCATCCAACCACTGTCTAGACAGGAACACCAGGTCGAGAGTATGATCCCCCTCGTGAGTAGGGCCCTCAATAACCTGGGTCAGGCCCATGGCTGTCATGGAAGCCATGAACTCCTGAGCTAACTCCGACGACCCCCCCAGTGATGGGAGGTTGAAGTCACCCAGGACTATAAGCCTGGGGAACTCCACCGCCAACCCTGAGAGGGTGTCGAGCAGCTCAGGCACGGCTGTTGCCACACAGCTGGGCGCCAGGTATGTGAGCAACAAGCCCAACTGAACCCGAGGACCACATCTCAAGAGGAGGGATTCACTCCCGGCCATCTGGACAATGGTGGCCTCCCGAGGACACAAGGTCTCCCGAATAACCACTGCCACCCCACCACCCCTGCCCTGAGCCCATGGCTGGTGCAGCACCCGGAAACCTGGCGGGCATAAC